>NW_008824041.1:17981-29229 GCF_000699105.1 Pygoscelis adeliae | reverse complement strand
TACCAGATAACTAGTTAACGTAGAATTTTGCCCAAAACTTCATGCTGTTACTGAACAATAAAGAAGCAGTGCTGAACCCACTGATCTCTATACTATTTTAGCTATAATTAATTAATTCAAGGCTGTTCAGTCCTGTCTGTATCATTATAAAGTGACAATGATCTAGTATTCCCTCTGTCTATGACCTTCACCTCAATCCCACAAAAAAAGACCTTTAAGTGTCTGTGGTCCCTGGCTGTTTTGGACAAGAGGATATTTATTAGCGCTGTCAGATGTGAGCTCTCCATCAGCTTTTACATTTTTTTACTCGTACAAATTATCTTTAAAATACCCATTGGGAATTGTGGTTTATCTATTGAATATCTCCTGATAGCAAGGTCAAAGTAACTTTCCTTTTCTTCTGTAATTGAATATAAACACTCAAGTTATTCTGCAGTTAGATGTGCTGATGTTGGTTAATGCATTATCTTCCGACCTCTGAATATTTATGATTTTTCCTGCCTATTTGTAAAGATTAAACTACGCCTGCTCACCTCGTCTTCATTCCTAATGAATACTTTTTCATCTTTCATCACCAAATTCAAAGCCTCTTTTGACTTAAGAAGGGGTTTTAAATATATCCAGTTCATACCTGACCAGAATGTGCTGACGAGCCATTTCCAAATGTCTTAAATTATAAAAATGTTTCTAATAACATGACAAATTCAGGGAAATTTTTCAACCATTTCAGCCTGTTGTTCCTTTAGGAGTGGCTACCAGAACTTCATCCTGAGACAACACGTCCAAGTTTTAAAATGAAGATTTTGGGAAAGATGGACTAATGTCATTTGAAGGAAGACTCAAAAGAGCATTCCCATCAGGGCACAATGCTGGCATCTGTTTACAGCCATGTGATATCCAGAAATAAAAACTACCTGGTAAAAAGCTTCAATATCAGGAATTATGATTTGGGCATATCTGATAGACAGGGACACAACCAGTTAAGTTCACGGAAGGCTGAAAATTTCCCTGACGTTCAAGCATTTCTTCTTATGCTCGATTCCAGAGGAATCAGGTTTATTTAAATTTATTTATCTATTTATTTATTTATTCTTTGTTATTTACTTCAATTTACTTATTTTTCAATTAGTATAAGAATAGGATAAAGCAGAAAAGCACCCCCAAAAAACCAAAAAAGCCTTGCAGTCCCAGCTGCAGTGGCAGAGAGTTGCGTCAAGATGGTGATCTCAGGTTTATTCTACTTTTTCTAACCCTAATATTATTTGTTACCATCTTTCAAAATATACCAGCTTTTTGGTCTATTTTTCAAATACTTCAGAAGACCAGAAGTTGTTGAAAATGACACTAGTTTCAATAAACCACCTATTTTTCTAAGTCCTTCTCTCTCAGAGAGAAGGATAAATGGGACTGTTTCTTTTGTGGAAAAAAAAAATGCAAAAAATAAAGTTACAGTTCTTAACCTGCTTCTTCCCAATTTGGTTTTCACAAATTTTTGCTTACAGTCCAGACACAGCCGAGCTGTTCACATTTTTCCTTGGAAGCGTTCGGACCGGGATGACAGTTGTATTTTTCGTTGACAGTGGTTCCTAGCGTCCATCTTAATAAGTACGATTTTCCCAGTTCGAGCTGGAGTCCTTCTATGAGAGCAACCTATAAATATTAAACAATAAAGCACTATTAACTTCTACCTCCCATCAATGTTTTTTTCAGATCCTTAAAAACAAGAAATTGCCCTACGCGGCAACTTCCGCCAAACTTAGCATCTCTCCTGAGACACCCTTATTTTTACAAATTCGCGCATCTGAAATTCCTGCAAAGAAGATCTGAAAAAGATCTGATCCCGCAAGTCCCGTGGAAGCACACTGGGGGGAAGATAAGTGCACGGCTCTTTAGCCTTTTTAAATTAAAATGTAAGTGGTTTAAAAAATGTAAATATTATTTACCCTCCTACAATATCAATTACAATCCTAAAGCTGCTCCTCCCCTTAGAAATTGAATGCACCTGCATAAATAAATGCAAAAACAAACCTTGTGTCGCATGTGATGTCTGACGGCAAAATAAAAATCCACCCTCTTTAGCGTAATTAACGTGATTATTAACATAATTAACATTATTATTAAGGTAAATAATGTAATCGTACTTTTTAATAAAATACATTGCATATACTGTGGCATTTACCATAGTACTGACTACTCTCCTTTTCAGTATATAAAATACAGGCGGTACAACTCCAGAGATGTTTCATTCCAGTTTTCCTGTTATTATTTACCTTATCTACAGGATTATAGGTGATATTATGAGAAGAATTTTGCACATCGTTGTTCTGCAACACAGTAACCGACACTGGTTCTTGGAGCAATCCCAGTATTTTGATTTCTTCAAACGTCAGGTTGTTTGGATCAGCGTAGTTGTTGTTTGTGACATTCATTTGTAGAACGTTCTGAGGAATAGTGAAATAATTGCATTCAATTGCCAAAATTTCTCCTGATTTAAATTGACAAGCGACAATTTTTTTCTATGTTCTATATAGATGATTGTTATGTGTATTGTGTGTGTTTCTGTATTACATGCACAATATATGTATGCATATAATACATTCACTTTTCTTGACATAGAAAAGCCAGGCTCTGTTCAATTATATTTAATAACATTAGATGAGTCCAGCCTCTCAAACTGTGCAGTGGCTGTCACATACACCAATATAAAACTTTCTTACTACCATAAAAAACCATGATACAGATGCTCTGGGTTCTGACATTTTCTCGCTGTAGACATTCAGCTACATTTTTTTTCCAATATACAAAGATTTTTGTCAACTTTTCCAATTTTTGAGACTCACAAACAATCCGTTCATCTCCTTTCTTATCCTAACTGCTACTGATGCTTTACAGTTTTTCTGCTCTATAAATTGTCACAAACTCTACAAACATTGTTTTTGTGTTCTACAAAGTAGCAGGAACTGGGGAATCTTCAGATATTAAAAATAATTAGTGGAAGAAAAGACAAGTATCAGATTTCCATCTTGGTTAAGTGACAATACTTTGACTCCTAGACTTTGTCAAATACTTCATTTTTTAGTAAATGTTTTAGGAAAATAGGGAGGGGGAAAAAGGAATATCCATAGAAAGTATTATTGATTAAAACTGGAAATTAAAATTAGAGCCTTTAAAAAAATATATACTTACATTGGAAACTTTAAAATCATAGGAAATGTAGGATTTGCTGTTAACAGTACCTAAAATGTGGAGAAAGAAATTACAGTTGCAGTGCAGAATGAGATGGCATTAGAAAAGGAAAGCTAGAAGGCCCCAAAAATGCCAATTATTATCGTTACAGTTACCTTCAAAAGCTAAGCCACTGAGCAGCTGCGGGACAAACGGCAACAATCTACGAAATCCTAATTATTTCTGAAGAGGGAAAAATAAGTGTTGGTACTTAGCATCCTGCCAATTCAAATCTTTTGTCAAATTGATCCAGGGTGTCAATATTTCTATGTTTTCCTGAAATCCTGATTTTTTTCGTAGTCTTTTTCAAGTTCAGAAGTTACCTACCGAGTCGTGATGTTATATGCTGCTGGGGGTGCCAGAAAGCCACCTAACCTGCCCATTTTTGTCCCTTTCATTGTGCATATTTCTTTTTTTGTATTATTCCTGGCCTCAGAAAACTATTTCTTGTTACTTTTGATAGCCTTTCCTAGCTGTCTGTCGTGATCCACTGGGCTTTTTCCAATTATTTTTCTCTTAGATGAAGGGCTATAGACTCCAATATATATTAATGCCAAATATGTGCCATTTTACTATATACTTTTGGTGTATTTTAGTAATTTGTCTTGGTCTGCTTTCTAAGGTTAAGGAACTTCTCCTAGTTTCTAATCCACAATTTCAGTATCGCCAAATACTCCAATATTTTTCCCATTTTTTTGGAAAACCCCATTAAGTTTCCCATTCACAGCAGCCTATGGAAATAATAGAATATGAATTAGAGATCAGGTCCACCTGAAAGGCAGTAGCATTTACAGGAATATGCCATAAAGCAAAGCCCTTTGCTCTTAATATTACAGGTGGTTGCAAATAAAGCAATAAAATCTGTCAAATAAAAGTGATCATCATCATCATGTAATAATATAGTAACAATATAGTAATAATATATTCATAATAATAAAAAATAATCTACCTTTAATACAAGCTTGAGCGTTTTATGAAATGTCTCCCAAAAATCATTTCAGAATAAATGTTTAAACTGCTTGCTGTCTTTTATAGAAAAAGTACATTGAAGGACAAAGGCTTCAAAAGCACCTGAAGGATTTAAGTATCCAAAGTTATTTGAACCTAATGAAAACTAGATGCCTAACTGAAGCCTCAGAAATACCTTAGAAAATTCAAGGTTCTTCATTTTCCAAAAATACCTTCACCTTAAGACTGAAATTAAAAAATCATAGTATTTTTCTTGGCAAGGGTTTTCCATTGCTCTGGAATCACCTCTGCTTTTCTTAGACACACCTGTATTCTGAAGGTATTTTCACACTAAGAAAAATGCATGTAGCCTAAAATTCAAGTTTTTTTACTTGGGTTGAATTAAGTTATGACCTTAGTATTACACTAAACTTTTTTCTGAAAAGGATGTAAATTGTTTGATAGAAAAACACTTGGCAGTTGAGTAGTATCAATCCCAGTCCATCACAAGAGGTTGAGGGGCTTTGGCCTGATTATTAGATCGGAAAAATAAGTTTTCAGGCAGCTATTAACAAAAAATGAGGTTGGAAACATAACACGTGTAGCCTGTTCAACTTACTCAAATTCACGGATATGCTGTGGGAACCAAATGCCTAAACAAATTTTGGGTTCAATACCACACCTTTTGAGTTAACAACATTTCTGCTGATTTCCCAAGGAATTTAACTCATTCCAAACCGTTCAGTAACTGTACGAGTTTTTCATCTTCAGCTGAATCTTCTTGTGAAACATGGATTATGTGTGTTCTTGTACCCATTAAAACTCGTTTGGGTGCATAACAGAAAATATATGAATTGTGACAGTGTGGTTTAACAGTTGGCAAAATTTTACGTATGTAAGACTATTGTGAAACCTGAACAAGCAAAAAAAAAAATTAAGATTGCATTTTTCCACTTGATGGTGAAAAAGAAGTAATAGCTTCTTACATATTTAAATTTTTAAGTTTTTTAAATTAAAATATTTAAATTTTAAATTTTAAAAATGTTTTAAATTTAAAAAAAATTATCTTCCTTCCATGAAATCAGTTCAACAATTCAAATCTGCAAGTATTAATATTTTGGTTGTTATTGCTGCTTCACTACGACAGTCAATAAAGGCTCACCTGTTGATTCTCCATCATCCCAGAATAACTCTCCAACTGCTTCCTTATTGTCGTCCAGTGCAATGATCAGCCCCATAGGATTCTTACGGCTGTGGGGAAAAAAAAAACAAACACAGTTTTAAATGTATAATAAATATCTAGGCAGTCATTAATATTCATATTAAGACTATAGCGTTCAACAGGGTTTCAAAACTTTGAGAATTGTCTCGCATTAGTCCCCGGCTGTCCAAGGTTTTCGTGTTCAATGATTTTTCACGCAACAGAATAAAATCCATAGCGAGATTAAAATGCTACACGAAAAAACCCCACCTCTGGTTAATCATTAAACATGTTGTGTCATTAGTTGTGGCAGTGAGTGGTGACTGACAGTTATTCCCAAATTTCAAGGTGCAAATGTTAAATATTACTAAATAATACTACTACAAATACTACTACAAATACTAATAGTCATAATGTAATATTGTCATGTAATAATGTATTGCTAATACTACTAATAAAAAGTAAAAATTATAATGATGATGATGATGATAATAATGCTACTTTTTTTTTCTGCAACCAGGTGGCCTTGAGTCCATTCTTGAAACCACGTTTCATAACAATTTAGTGGAGAAAACGTTCAGTCTGGAGATTTACCTTGCCACTGTTGTGGTGGCCGGCTGTTGGAAAGGGAAGACGTAGCCTCCTCTCAAGTGAAGCCCCATTTTGTCTGCGGGAAGGTACATATCTGTCCACTGTTTTCTCAACCAGATGTTTGCACCCT
Source organism: Pygoscelis adeliae (assembly GCF_000699105.1). Lineage (NCBI taxonomy): Eukaryota > Metazoa > Chordata > Aves > Sphenisciformes > Spheniscidae > Pygoscelis > Pygoscelis adeliae. The sequence goes on along the minus strand of NW_008824041.1, from coordinate 23,134 downwards.
AATTAACAGGGATGAAAAAGGAGGAGTAGGTTGCATTACTCACCACTGCCTTAAAGCCTGAGTTTTAGCTTAATTCTTCCTTTTAGTCAAAGGTTCCAGCTCTGTGAATATCCATATTGCTGCCGATGGTCACGAAAGTCAAACCACCATAGACCAGAATGCTATACAATGCTATATATAAATCAGTAACTCTCATTATTTAATTTCAGCTTATTATACCAGATTGTTTATTTAATAATCAACCCAGTGAGAGCAAGTCCTGCTGGGATGTCTGAAGCAAACTTTTCCACCAACTAAAGCCATGACCACAGTGGGAAATTTATTTCCAGAAATTACATTAGGACGAGTTAATGGCAAACCCCATAGTGCATTATTAGTAATATTATATTTCTCTTTTTTTTTTTTTTTTTACACACACACACACACACACACACACGCACCCTTTGCTTAAGGTTTCATTTAGCCTTGTCTTCCTAAATCCTGAACTCAACCCACAGCTATGTGACCTTCTCACTTGGACATTGAGAAACAGTCACTCAATTATCCTACTCACCGAATCATAATCGTACCAGACTGCATCAGGGATATACGCTCGGATGACGTCCACCCCCTGGAATGGGAACACAGAAATCACTTTCACATTCGAACCTACATTAATCCAATGTGGAGGGTTGACCTTGGGTGGCGGCCAGGTGCCCACCCAGCTGCTCTATCACTCCCCCTCCTCAACTGGCCGGGGGGGGAGACAAATACAGCGAAAATAAGCCAACATAATAAAGTTGACAATGAGAAAACTATCAATATTTCCCCTCAGTTTTTGGTTTTCTTTCACAGTTTTCTATGACAATGCCCAAAAAGGAAGATAATAATCCAGATAACATTTCAGCAAAGCCATAAGAGAGAAACTCATTGTTTGTAACCCAAAATTAAAATGCTGCAAACGCACCGTCTCAGAGGGTATTCACAAGCATCATTAACTCTTCTTAATTTTCCTTTTGCCACATTGGCTTGTTTCAGATATTTGCTACATTTAACAAATGCTTTGTTCTTCCAAATAGTGTATGTGGTACAAGAATTCATGAGCATTATGTACAAGATTTTGCAACAGGAAAAACAACGATCCGTGTCTTTTTATCATGCCTTGATGAATCACAGGTAAAGTGAAATCAAGTGACGGATAAGAAGCTGAGTCTGAATGAAATGCAGAGGTGATGCAAGGAGGAGGTGAAGCAGAATTTTGCAGCAGAAGAATCAGATTCCCAAAGGATGGAAAAAGAGAAGTAATAAAGCAATATAAGAATAATGGCACAAATGGGCAAGATTTTCTACTTAGTGATAAAATTATGTTGTGGGCTCTTTCACTGAGAGCAACAAATGAAGGAAAAAAAAAAAACAAACAACAACAACCAACCAACTAGCTTTATGAGAAGACCAAAGACAAGCATCTAATTAATATGCTAAAAATGTAAATTTAAAGAGAAAAAGGAATTTAAGTAGAAAATTAAATTTAGGGGAAAAGAGAATTTAAGGAGAAAATTAAATTAGAGAAAATGATATTTAATATGCATGAAAGAAGGATATAATAAAAGTTTACATTAAGACACGTGTTTCCACTGGAGATATATTAAAGGTAATGAACAAGGGCCTCTTTGGGAATACTCCTTCCAGTTCTCACCAAGACAATTTAGGCTAAAACGGGACCAGAGCAAATTTATTAGGTTCATCAGGGAAATGGAAGACCCTGTTTTTCTTTTTTTTTTAGCTTAGAAAATGGAGAAGGAGCATGATTTCAGGGGAAATACATATGCCCTAAATAGGGGAGCTCCGACTTTTAAGCTGAATAACAATCCCAAGACTGAATAAGAGAGAAAATTCAAAAGCAGTTTCAAATCGAGGGAACAAATGAATGAGGGGAATAGAGAGTTGAGAAATTTAACTTGTTGGGGTTTTACTGCAATTTCCTGCAGAAAAAGTGTCACTGGTGACTCGAGGTGCCCCTGTGAATTCATTACAAGGCATCAAGAAAGTGAGACCTACTGGATCAAGCACAGGGGTAATGAGAAGCCCAGGACCCCACAAGAACTGCTTATCCACACTCCACGTTGCTTCATCAGAATAAAACCTAAACAAATAGGAAAGCAGCAGCATTAATTGCACTTACTGATTAATAACATATTAACTAATATTATCATGAGCAATCCTAATGTTTCAAGGTCTCAGTTGTCTAGAATAACTATTGAGAAGCGTCAAACGGTGATGCCCCAAGACTATTTTTGGTGGAGGTAATCTGAAGTTAAGAAAGTAAATTCATAGCTTATTAATTTTGCATGTATTAATTATGCATATGCATAAGTGTCTCTGGGGGCATCTAGTCCTAATATAGTTCTATTCAAGAGTTTCAAGAAAATAAAGAAAATAAAGGTGAGAAAATAAAAATTTTAAAATATATAACCCAATGGAGAATAATTTCCATCAGTTGCCAATGCCGTTTTGTAACCAACAGTAAAACCAGTGTGCGTGCGGAAATTACAGATGGGTTTTGATGACTCTCCCCGTTAGTCCAAAATGGTGTTTCGTGAATGTAGGCATCTGTACACACGGAGGTGGGCAGCATCCTTCCCAAACTACGGATGGCTCTAGCAAACCCCCAACAGTGTTTGACCTGTCTGAATTATTTTGTTCTAGTATTGTGAAGGTCAACTTACTCGTGGAGAACTGGCCGTGCCACCGTGTCTCCTTGGGTATGAGCTTTGTAGAAGAGCGTATACAGGTAGGGCAGCAACGTATAGCGGATATTCAAGTAGTGCTTTGAGGATTTCACCAAAACTGAATCAGCTCCAAAAGCAGCAGGATCCTGGAGCTGAAAATAAATGTTATTATTATCGCTGTTGCACAGCGCATTCAGGATACGACTGAGGGGTACAGCCAAAAATCAGGAAAGTAGGTCAGATAGCAGCAAGCGCTTGATCCTCATTGTGGACACCACCAACAGGGACCAAACTTGATGTCAGACGATGATTTCAGAAAATGAAATGATGCCAAATGCATTCTCCGGTGCCTACAAAGCTAAACCTTCTGGAGTGAGGATTTCCCAAAGCGTAAGGTTGTACCAGTTTCAAACCAGTCAACTATGTAATGATCAGTGACAGAAATTTAATTATCAGAATTTAATTTAATTATCAGAATAGAAATGCGATGGTGTACCACAAAACAAGTTTTCATAGCAGGATGTACCACTTACTATGCGTTTTTCAGTATTGTGATTCCTGGAAAATGGGTAAAATGCTCCCACTTGCATCCATCGTCTGCAAAGTTCTTCTGTGACGTCTTCAAAGAAACCACAAATATCTGCTCCGATCTTAAAATAAAAACAGAATGCGTTGTTGTATGGTGCGTTACACCTCAAATCTCTACCAAAAGACCTTCAACGACTGAGTTGCAGAGATTTTTTTTTTCAGTTCATCCCTAGTTGCTAACCAGGGTAATAGAGTCACTCAACATAGAATTCATTTCTACATAGAGTCTTCCAAAGCTCTCATCCGTACCTAAATTTGCCCATTGTATTTTCCTCTGGTTGAACCACAGAATTTCTGAAGTTTCTAAGATGTCTTTTGCGGCAGAAGTAGCCAGGTAAATACAGATTTTTCAGTAACATCAGAGTTCTGCTATTAATTTTACAGCCCACCACCTACCCACGCAGAGTTAGAATAATTCAAATACAGGTAGTACAGAAAATGAAACTGAGCACAAGCTAACACTGCTCTTTGGTCTCTTTCTCCCAGAGATTTTTCTTCCTGTTTGGTGCTAATACGCATGCGTTAGCGAAATAGTCCAAAAGTCACAGGAATTCAAATCCTGACAAGGGAAGTGGTCATTTCATTGAGAAGTGGGTGTTCCTGTCGCATTTAAAGAGCAATCACTAAAATCAATCACTTGAGCAATCGCTAATGAATGACAAATAGTAGAGGCATCAGGGGGCTGGAAACATACAAAATAAGGTCTTTTATAACCGTATACCCGCTAAATTCAATAAGCAATCAAGGGAAATGGCCTAAAGCTAACATCAGTTATTCCTGGGGAAAAAAAGTTTAAACCAAACTCCTAACGGGATTAATTTGTAGGGGGATTAAAATTTACTATAGGGGAATAATTTATTATATGATTAATTTATTATATTATATTTTATTATAGTAATTTATATAATTTATTCATACATTTATTTAGAAATATTTTTTAGATAATTATTTATATATGCCTTTTTTTTTTTTCAGATGGTTTTATACGTATCAGGCTTGATCAGGTATCACGGATACAGGTTTGTTTTGAAAAGGTACCATAAATGACTGGTTTCATACATAAGGGATTCCAAAGAGGCCAAATTCCAGCATTCCAGGTATCGCCCATTTTATGTGGTCCCACGTTGCTGCGTTATCTCCCAGCCAGTGTCCAGCATACTTTCCCGATCCCGCAAAAGTAGACCTCGAAAGAAGGAAGCTTCGTTTTCCAGGAAACAAAGTTTCAACGGCTCTGAAAGTAAAAAAAGGCTGGAATTAGGCAAAAAGATTTAAAAAAAAAATTGTGGAGAGAAGTAGATTTGTATAAGGCAAATTTCTATTCCTTTTCGTTTATTCCATCACAATGATAAATCAGCTAAGGACACAGACTCCCTTGAGTTTAACAAGATGTCTGTTAACTAAATTAATTATATATATATTCACCTTAAAGAATCTCTCTCTAAGTGTTTGCTTGCCAACCTTCGTCATATTTGTACTCCAAATAATAAAGCTCAGGTCTCCTTTCAGCTTTCTCTGCCCATAGCGGCGGCGCTGAAATCCAACACTACGAGTCGATTCAGAATTCAATTCCAATTTTAAAAAACACGGTTTTGAATGCCCAGGTTCAGCCCATTGTGGGAAGACTGCCATTGATCCCCAGATCAGATCCCCTGGGGAATGAAATTGCTCGGTTTCTCTAAATAGAGGCCATATGGCCTACTCTGCCCTTTTTTGCAAAGATATTAAGAAGGATTCCTCACCGTTGTGTTGAGAGGGTCATAGAGTATCCAAAAAGGTTGTGAACATCATATTGTTGTCCCCACTTCTGCACTGCATCCATACAGAGCGTCTTGGAATACAAGAGTCTATCAACAATAT
>NW_008824041.1:3615-17952 GCF_000699105.1 Pygoscelis adeliae | reverse complement strand
GATTTAATTAAATTATTTTTTGAAAAATTAAATTTAATCAATTTAAATAAGGGGGAAAAAAAACAGTATTTCTAGTCTTTTCCTTCATGAGCATTCATGAAATTTTGGCCCTTTTCTCAGCCTGGCATTTGCATTAACCCCAGCCCTCCAAGGCCAAAGCGGTAAGTGCTCACCTGTGTCATACAACATTACTACGGGTTTCCGGGTTCATTCATCTTTGCTTTAACAAAGACTATTTCTGTCTTCAAAATTCCCATATCTCACAGCAATCAATTTAGAAACAGCAAAATAATTCCCCGACTGCTGCTAAAATGTGCGCAAATGCAGCTTTAACAGGGTGGGATTTAGTAGCATGATGCTATTTCAATTTTTCAATTGAATAAGCTTAAATCCAGCTTCAAGATGGATTTTGCATGTAAGGAAGGACTCACCCAAAAGCTACACCCCAAATTTCTGAATAATTTGATCTGACCGTGTACTGGCAATGATCACATTTCTGGCTTGATAAAGAATGCAAAACCTTGTAGCTGATAGGACAGTAATTCACAAACATTTTGAATTTTTTTTTTGCTCCACAGCTACAGACGATGGACTTACGGGGCGTGAAAGGAGGATAGTTCAAGTCATTCTGCTCACAGCCATTACTTGAGCCTTGAACAAAGTTGGCTACTTCATTCATATCCTGAAAAATCACAAATTTGAATTTCAAATGGCAGCTATAACGTTCATTTGTAACAGCACTACTTCCTCGGCTTTCAGCCAAATATACAGTCACAAACCCACTTGCAGTGACTATGACTTGAGGGCACAAAAAGCATATAAGGAATAATATTCATAAGCCTCTGAATTCCTTGTACAGCAACCAGGACACTGATTTACAAAGCAACCAAAGAAAAAAAAAAGAAAATCTTTCTGAATGTCCAAAAGATGATTTTAAGTGGAGACGGTGGTATCCCACTCAAACGGGAGAAATTAAGTTCTATAACTCTTCCCAAATCCTGCAGATTATTATTTATATAATAAAGGTTATTTGTTCTGGCCTGAGAAAAATGACTTTACTGAGCTAAAACCCAAAATCCTGCAGAGGGTGTTCATCTTTTCTCTAGAGGGAAAACAATTTCTCCCCCAAAATACCGTTTATTAAAACTAAAAGTTAGTGTAGTAATTATGATCCTGGTCACAGTCGGTTCTTGGATAAATTAAATTACATTAAATACACCTCTACTGAAAGAAGCAAGCATCCAACGCATTGGATAAATGCAATTTCTAACAAAATCCCTCCGACACCAGAAAAACAAGGATTTCACCCAATCGCATTGAACGCTACAGAAAAGATACAAATCCCACACAGATTTCAGGTTATTCTCAGTAAATCTTCCTTCGACTCAATGCAGACTAAAACTTGACTTGCCATTAGCCTATTTTTGCAAAATGTGAAAATTTCAGGAGTTACTTACAATCCAGATCCCATCGTAGGGCACTTGGTTATAAAATATTTTGCATTCCTCCACCCACCAGCTGGTGCAGTCAGGGTTGGTGAAGTCTGGGAAGACGGTTCTGCCTGGCCACACCTACAATAAAAAAAGGGAAATAGTTAAATTAAACCATTGATGACCTTGCAGAAAGATTGAAATCCTCAGATTTCTTTCAGATTTATGTGAATTGCTCTCTTGGAGAAACGTTTGGGTATAAAACCTCATGATTATTAGTTGTGCAGGACAGTGTTGATATAGTGATTGGGAGGTTTTTGAGCTGCAAATTGCAAGAGTAAATGATCATTGCAAGAGTGAATTAATATTATCATTATTGAATAATATGAATTATCATTATTAATTGATAAGAATTTTATTATTCTTAAATTCACACGCAGAAAGAAGGCAGACAGTGTCTTTGTTAACTTCTGAGTTCTAAACGCCAGTCACTTTTAAAGTCAAAATTATTTTTAAGTTATGCAAAGTTTATAATAAGCAGCTGCATTTGTAAATCTATTATAAACAGATTTTCAAAGCACTAAAGCAGGAATTGCTCTCTGATAACGATTGAAAGTAATCAGACATCGGCTGCCCATGTCTCCCAAACCTTCAAATTAGCTCACTTTTCCTTTTGAAAAATCAAAATGTAAAGAAAACTGATTAAAAAATGGAAATGTTGCAAAATATTGAGAATAACAGAAACATGGAAGATTACCCTGGGCCCAAACTAAATGGGATTTGGGCTCTGACTTCGTAAGGGTTTTATTACCTCTCCAACTAACGGTGTTACTCCGTCCGACTCATTAACCCAAACTTTCTTGCTTTGTCCCCTCTCATAGGCTCGGTAGGGAGAACCGTCAGCGAGAGCCTCTGTGCTAATAGCAGCATCCTAAAAAAGTGGAAAACAACACAAAAGAAAACAGTTCTCTCCGCCAATTATTGGTTCTCTACGCCAATTATGTAGAGGCCAGCAACTACGCAGAAAGATGTCTCATGTAACAACATATATATTAAAAAAAACAATATATATATAAAACGTATATACTGATAATGATACTATTTAAAATGGAAAAATTAATAGCTAAATGCTTACCAGTATGATAATGTATTTTTGCCCATAGTCACGCATATAAGTTTGAAAACTGGGGAGGTCTTTGAAGTTCACTTTGTCGTAAGTAAAATCTTTCCTCGCTTCCATGTAGCTGATACCCGTGTGCTGAACATCCTGGGAGAAGACGGGACGTTAGATGTGATGCTGAAGGGTCCCGACCACGGCGCATCTTCTCAACGTGCTGCATTTTGATTAAAAATTCCCAGAAAAGCAGCTGGATGTGAGCACCTGAAGTATTTTTTTAACTGCTATCCATCGCTAAATTGGGGAAAAAATTAGCTTCTGATGCTCTTTAGTTTGCCAGGGTTTCTGAGAGTGTAAAGTGAATTTGCATACTGGGGATGATCCCATTGGTTCACAGATTAAGCCCAAGAAATGTGCATAACGTGGAAATAAATATATTGAGCTGGAAACTTTAAACCGAAAAATTGTTTCCACAAAAAAGGGAACAAATGACATTTAAAATCATTCAGCATTTTATATAGAAAACTGTGCAGCCAAGGAAAATGGCCGTAGCTAAAGAGGAAAAAAAAATTCACATTTTTACTCACGTAAGGGAGTCCGATTTCTCTGTTTCGCTCCACAACAGCCTTCACCTCGTCGAGAGACCCATAATCGTAGTGGCTGAGGTGAAATCCCAGAGTCCAATAGGAAGGCAATGCTGGCAACCCTATGAACTGGAAATTAAAGCCAAAAATAACGAGCATCATTGACCTCCTCTCTTTGGGTCTGATGCCCTAAATTCTCTGATTCTCTCTCAAACCAGAGATTCAACTCAAGTATGATAAAGTGTGTTTTACACAATCGCCCACAGCTGCTATCTTTTTCTATGCTATTTTTTCCCCCAGAAAAACCCAAATGTGAATGATGCAAAGAATGATGTATCCATTGCTACCCATAAAGTTTATTATTGTTATTGTTATTATTATATAAAATTGCCACCTCATTCTGTTTTCTGGCATCGCACCCATTTATTTGCTGCCTTACCAAAAAAGCGTAAGCTCTTAGTTTTAATAACGTTATTTTATCATGTATTTATACAGCAGCTGTTATACTTGAGTGATGACTTTAGGTAATATCACACCACCAATACCCCTGAACTGAGGAGCAGAATTACCAAGGAGAGGCGAGGTAAAGAAAAGCTGCAGAATGAACCTGGAAAAATTGTGATGATCTAAGTAAGGGGAAACTGCATAGAAATAAGGGAAACTGCATAAAAATAATGGAATGGAATGGAATGGAATGGAAAGGTTTTAGTCTAAATTTAAAGATTTAAGTTACTAAAGAACTAAATTTAGTGTTGTTTTAAATGTACGTATCCTTTCGTTAAGAAGTTTAATACATTGAAACATGTATTTGGCCCCCAAAATACATATGGGAATTAGTTGCCACAGAGACTTCAATAGATATGTAGAAGTGTAGATACTTTGCTACCATAAAATCATGACCAATTGCTAAGCGCATTATCTACCCTATGATTTCAGCATATAAGTAAAAAATGACCGCCAGCGCGTTGCTGCAGGCAGACCATTGCAGGCTCCAGTAGCAGACGGCCAAGCTGGCAAACCTTTAGCTCACGTGTACGGACGGATTTAGCAATCTGAGCAAAATTAGGGCTTAAGTTTCACCCTTAACCCCAACTAACCCTAGAGAGCAGTTCCTGATGACAGTAAACAGGCGAGGGGCAAATCTTGAGTTCTAATTTTGGATTAATAAAAGAGTGAAGAGACATGGAAATAGAGGGGGAGGAAACTTAGGAAAAAAAAAGTCTGTTCAATGCATAATTTCTCAACATAAACCACAAGACGATGGAGGTTGGAGATCATCCTTGGTCAAGAAAATAAGCAAGAGCCATCTGCCCAGGACTGTCTGTGGTCATGCTTTGAGTGTCTCCAAGGATGGAGGATCCACCACCTTTGGGCTGGGGTGCACCAACGTACCTTCACGTACTCCTGCACCACTTGCTCGGGGGTGTCTCCCAAGAAGACATAAAAATCAAGAATTCCCCCAATTGTTCTGTAAGTGACAGCCGGCGCCGGCTGCAGGGCGAACTCTGTGAGCAAAAAAATGCACAAAATCAATTTGGGATGTTACCTAAATCTCAGATAACTTTGATGCCGATAGAAAAGGTATAAAAATTGTCTAGGAGAAAACAGCGAACAAAAAAATATTCAAGGAAACCCAAAACCATTACTGGAGCTTGCAACGCAAGTAGAATGTTTTCAGCTCTTTTTTTTTTTTTCCTAAAAATGTCCGTATTTACATTCAATTACAGTCCAGAAAGAGAAAAGAAATCCAATGGCACAACTTCTTCTCATAATATTTTCAGTCTCAAGACACTTGAATATTTACTAAGCACCCAAATATGTACATGCTTATCTAAGGGAAATTAAGGGCATATATTTACAAGTGCTGCTCAGTATACATTTAGGCTCAGATTTTAATATCTTGTACTGAAACATCCCTAAATGTGACAAAAATGCGCACAAGGTGTATGACACTGGTCTTGCAATACAACCTTAATGCTGCTTGTATAGGAAACACGAGTAAATGCTTAAAAAAATGGCTGCAGTCACAGATTTTAAGACAACTTCATTCAAAATTTGACATGTGATTATTTTTTTAAAAATCTACATCAGCTCAGCAGAATCACAGTGCAATAGCCCTGCAGATCATTTAAAAATATATATATATATTGCAATACTTAGAGCTATGAAGAAGGCATTCTTACCCATGGCATTGCAGATCATTTAAAAAATACACCTAATTTTTTTGCAATACTTATGGAGAAGTCAGGGAGAATGGAGAATGCCTTACCCATGGCATTGCTATTCATCAAGAAAACACCAAAAGAGGCTCCAGTGTTGTCTTCCAAACACAAGAAGAAGGTCTGAACACCGTATAGGTTATCCATGTTCTTAAAGGAAACCAGAAAAGCTGATTAAAAAAACCCAATAGCTATATGCACCCTGCGGTATCTCAAAAATATATCACATGTGAGGTTAAACTTGTCAAAGGAAACAAACAGCAAAAGTAAAATCACCGACACTAACCTCATTTTTTTAATTTCTCCCTTTTATGGAATGCCTTTAAGTTGCTTAAAATCTGTTGAAAGCACAAATTTAGGGAAACCAACCTTCAGCGGAGCTGCTTGGATAAGAACTATCTTCAAACCTCCACATATCCATTATTTAAAAGATGAAGGTTATAAATTGCATCTCTAGTGGGGATGGAAAGAAAATAAAGGTGACAATTTCATGTGTTGCTGATAATGAGGCAAATTCCGGGTTTTGGTTCAAAAACCAAAACAGACGTAGCAGCCCATAGACAATGTCTCAAAGCTTTGAAAGATCCTTCTTCTACAACATTAATTAACTGCAAACATCGAGCTGCTCCCCAAATCCCGTTCACATCACTCCTATTTCAGCAAAAGACTTCAGGACTTACTCCAAATTCAGCACAAGGATCGGTGCTGCATTAAACAGTCGCAGTTTAACACTCGTTTAATCTCCTTATTGTCCCCAATAATGAAAAATGATGTTGAATGGAGGTTGAGATTCTATAGTTATAAATAAGCTGGTTTAGGGACTCACATAAAATCAAGTGTAAAAATATTCTTATTATTCCTTCTTTCATGATCTACGTTACTTTTCTTACACCAGAAATTTAATGTTTTCTATCGGGTGGGTTTTTATAACATTATCTTGTCAAGCGCTTACACACACCACCAAATATTTCCTTTTTCTCATCAAGCCTGAAATCTATGAATAAGCACAGCAATAACATTTGGTTGTCTGTTTCCCCCAAAGGACCCCCCCAAAAAAATGTTGTGTGTGGGAATCCAAGTCAGAAAAAGCAATAAGCAAAAAATGAGTATAAATAGCAATGACCGATTTTAAATCACCAATTTTGCAAGTTGATGCAGTGACAGAGCGATATAGTGTCAAAACCTCACGGATTCAGGATAAAACATCTCATTGCAGATGGAAGAATACGCTTTTATACTTTCTGAAAACCAGATGCCCTAGAAATCACCTTGGAAAAAAAAAGGCAGAAAATGTAGAAACAAAATAATTGCTGGCAGACCTATTTTGCTTTATAAAGCAACAGCTGCTGAGGGCAACTTTGCATTATTTCCTCAGATACGACGCCACGGAAGGAAAAGTGCTCTATCTACCCAATTTTGCACACAGCAGTGCAGGGGCAGGAAAAAACAGCACAGAACAAAGTCTGTCAGATATTAACGTTCATCAGCTGATCTGCAGCAAAACCCAACCAATTCAACCCAAATATTTAGGAAAAGCTATTCCAACGGGAATTTTTTTTCAGTGCTATCTCACATTTTGCAACACTTGGCAACTCTTTAAGGAAAAAAAAAGTCAGTGGATATTGTTAATGTGCCAACTACGGCTGGATTCCAGAATTTTCCTGAAAAGTAGGAAAATGTAATAAAATAAGTGCTTACTCCAGAAGGGGCCGTGTCCCTGCTGAATATGGGCCAGGTTTTCCAGTTGACATCGTGTTGGTATTGCTTATGCACGTGCTCGCCCACCCCGTAGATGTTGCTGCTGGGGAGTTTGATGGAGAGCTGTAAAAACTGCTCAGCATACAGCAGCGGGCCGATGGTGGTATTGAACCTGGCAAAACGATGAAATGTTGCACAAAAATTTTTATGCTGAAGGTTGTATCCATTAGTGTCGCTAAATCCCCCCCCAAAAAACCCAAGCCATTATTTAAGAAAGCATTTGCATCATGTGCCACTACTAATTTTCTCATATGCATCTCATAATTTGGCCAAAACCAGTCGTGTTACATATTGCAGTAAAAATACTGGGTGTTTTTAATAATAATTTATTAATTGTGAATTTTTTTAAATTGAAACCGTAAAACGCAACGTTATTTTTTTTTCCAAATTAAATGAAAGTCTGAGGAAAATTTAAGCAATCTTCTAGAGTGCCATTTCAAACAGGTCCCATTGAATTAAACTATTCCCCCCTCCACGTGCCAACTAAATCAGTCCTGAGCACCCACTCCGTCTTTCATGCGCTTGCTAATGGTAAATCAGTCTTTAGAGAGGCTTTTAAGAAAGCAAACAAGGCTAAGAACAGGAAAAAAATTAAATCCTAATTAATTAAACTTGAAGGGATGGTAGCAATCCGACTCCTGCTAGCGGCCAGCTAAGTAATCCCTTTTTAATTCATTTAATAAATATTTACTCCTGAGGCTTCTGCCTTCCGCGGGTCTCAGTGCAGGGCTGTTAGCCCAGCTTTGCTTTCGTCAGGTTGGGGGGGGGGGGGAGGGGGTAAGAAAACAAAGAGATTAAAATCCTTCAGTATAGAAGCGCTTTGAATATTTTACTTACAATATTCTAAGACCAGCTTAGCACCAGTTGGTACCAAACAGTCTCCTATCACACACTTGAAGCACAACCTTATTTTGGGGGCTGAGACCTTCAGGAGGAGCATCATAAATAAGACAGGAAAGATGCAGTAAAAGGTGATGCTGGGAAGGATTTCTCATCGTAATTGATGAGTGGGTGGCACAATTCATCAGTTCTCCGCAGGATTAAGGGAAGAAGAGGGCACAGAGCCAACATGACAAAACCGAAACCCCGCGAGACAGACCTCCCCATCTCCCAAAATTTATGTGGAAAAAGCCTTTCCATCCTGCTTATCCATCAACAGAAAAGAAGAAGCCGTTCACACGCCCAAAAGGGCACCTAAAGCAACGCGGACCTTCAGAGAAAACAGATGGCATCGCGATTTTATGGATAAAAAGCCCAAAATTTACTCACAAAACTTTTCCGTTGCTTGCTCTGGTCACCTTGATGCCAAAGGGATTTTGCTGGACATCAACTTTATATTTTAAGTTGGAGGCTGCCGGTCCACTGAAAGGTCCCACGTGCTCATGGGGGACTTCAAACCTTTGTGTTTTAGGATCGGTGATCTATGCATGTTTAAAGAACAAAATACATTTAAAGAACAAAATCAGTAATTTAGAAATTAATGCCTCATTTTAACACTTTCCAGCATGACCATACAAATTTGACTTGGCAAAAAAAACCAACCACCCATTGTCAAAACAGCATCACAACAAGAAGTGGTCAACATCAATAAATGGCAAAATTAAGACTGCAAACCTACCCAGCCTCTTTATTTGGGTAGATACGAGGGCATTTCCCGTTATTGCTTGATCGGAGGGTATTTTTCCCATGGAAAATATGCAGGAGGCAGAATTCTGCATGACCATGTGCGTAGGCATTGCCCAGCCCTTCTTCAGCATCTCATTTTCAGTCTTTCTACATGTCCTATCTTGGCTGGGTGAAACCAAACCCAGCCCGACTCCTGGATTTTTGGCAGGAAAACATGTGGCACCCTCCAGCCCCAAGCAAATTAAAAAAAGAAAAAAAGGGGGAAAAAAAGAAAAAAAAAGAATAAAAAGGGGGGGAAAAAAGGGAAAAAAGAAACAAGAAAAAAAAAGAAAAAAGAAAAAAAAAAACCAAACCAAACCAAAACCCAACAAAACAAAACAAACAAGAAGAACAGAAGTCCTGTCCAGCCCCAAAAATCCATGGATTTTGGCATATTTACTACGCGCTGAGCACTGAATTTTCCATAAAACACAAAACGCTTTGGAAGTGCTAAAGTTTTCTGCCAAACCAATCGTGAGAGAGACGTAAAGGAATGTATTTGGCCAAAAACTGTTTTCTAATGACGAGGGGGGTAAAAAAATGGACGTAAGATAAAATCTGATCTTTTTAAAAGTATTTGCAATTTTTCACACACAAACCCTGCTGGGTTCAACCTTGGCTCCTCTGGGTACAAAAAAGCCTCTCCTGGTCAAAATTTTTCTTTGGAAGTACAAGGGTGTGTTTTGGTGGGAGTCATGGGGCGAGAAAGGGAATTAATCCGCCTTTATAACCCCACAGCATCTCCCTCGTGCGCCAGCCAGGCCAAAATCTTGCCAATAACAGGGTAAAAAACTCACCTTGAACCGAAAGCGATTTTGTGTCTGATACTGCGCCGTGAGGAGGACGGTGTTGATATCGTTCTTGAAAAGTGAAGGTGAGGAGAGCCGTGTCAATGTGGCTTGAAACCCTTGGATGGGGAAATGAAATGAAATGAAATGAAAAGAAAATAAAAATAAAGCAAAATAAAGCAAAATAAAGCAAAATAAAGCAAAATAAAGCAAAATAAAGCGAGACGAGAAGAGACGAGAAGAGACGAGAAGAGACGAGAAGAGACGAGACTAAAATAAAATGAAATAAAATAAAATAATTATATTGAAATGGAAATCTGCATGCACCTAATTCTGGGAGCTTTGGTGCCAACTTACCCTCTTGAGTTGTTCGCAGCCCTCCATCCACTTTGTACCCATGGTTTGAAGAGAAAAAGCACCACGGCACGTTGGTGTCGCTCTGGGGGCTCCAGCAGCAGCCGCGGAGGGTGCAGAGGCTCTGGTCCAAAAGAGGAGATTTTAATATAAATAAATCCCATAATAAAATGCACCCATGGTGCACCCGCCAGAAAACCCGGTATAATATTTGCAACCAGTTGGACTCCATCTCTGAACGACCTCTCAGGTCCTTTTGGTGGCAAAGAGCGTGGACAAGTTGTTTTGGGGATTCAAGGTGGAAAATTGCTCATTAGTTCTGAAAAAAAAAGGAGATTCTGGACATCTGTTCTTTCTTAAAGCCACAAGTGACTTACAGAAATTATTGAATCATTTGAGCTGCGACAGCCACAAAAAGGGTGAAAAAAAGTAATGCACTGAAGACTGTGTAAAAGTGAAGGTTGGTTTTGCTTTTAAAATAGTGGGAAAAAACAATAATTTGAGCATAGCGACAAAGCCATTCCTCTGTGTTTTATGGACATCTCCATTTGCCTCATCGAAGGCGTCACCAACCCACCATCGGGCACGTCAACCTCAATACCAGAAATGGCCGGGTGAGTTCTGCACAGGCTCAAATGGAGAAAAAAAAACCACTTTTTTTTTAAATAAACAACAACAGAAAAACAAACCCAAGCAACTCAATCCATCATTTAAAATGTATCTTGGTGTGGTGACATCAACCTCCCCCGCCCAATAAACTAGGACACCTTCACTCCGCTATTAGAAATTAAGTTCTTCACCCACTTTTCAAATGGGTTTTACCTCTGAAGGTAAGATTTGGGTTATATATCACTTTAAACATTTTTGTTGTTGTTCTTTATGAAATAAGTCATTCCTGGGGTCAAAGTGTGGCAGTGATCCGGAGGGAACTTCATGGGGAGTAAAGGGCTGCGTCTGTAAACGACCTCTGCCCGACACCCAGATCTCCAGGACCAAGCACGGGTGTCCTATAAACCCAGCTCCACCATTTAAACCGTCTTAATGACTGTTAAGACTAAATATTAAAAAATTATTGTTTAATATCAGAGGCGACCCCAAAGCCTGGTTGGCTCATATTCCCTTTCTCCAGTTTTATAAGGGTGCTTTTCCATCTTCCAATTATTCTTTCTTCTTTCTAGACCATGGACTATTTAAATAAAACTCTTAAAATAAGAATATTTAAATAAGACTTTAAATAGTCTTCATGACTATTAATGACTTTGTATTTTCAGGTAGCATCAAGTATCAAGTGTGTGTATATATATCTTTTTATATATATATAACTTTTATAGTATATATATTTTATAGTCTATATCTTTCACGACCAGCACCAAGAAAAGAGCAGAGTCCACCCAAAAAATTATTTATTTATATATACTTTTATATATTGTCCTGGTTTCAGCAGGGATAGAGTTAATTTCCTTCCTAGTAGCTGGTACAGTGCTGTGCTTTGGATTTGGGGTGAGAACAATGTTGATAACACATTGATGTTTTCAGTTGTTGCTAGGTAGTGTTTATACTAGTCAAGGACTTTCCAACTTCCCATGCTCTACCAACTGAGCATTGGGGTTAAACCACGACATATAGATATAAAAAATGTATATACCTAAATTATATATATTATGTTATATCATATATCTAGTGTTTTTTCTATATACTTTATATATTTACTCATATATATGTAAATAATTTATATATACACATTTTAAAAACTTCTGTAGTATATATTTTTTATAGTCTATATCTTTCATGCCCAGCACCGAGAAAGGAGCAGAGTCCACCTGCAAAATTATTTGCGCTATTATAAAAGCTATCGCTTTGTGTAAATAAACATTAACGCTCACCCCACTCTCCGGGCCACAAAAACCACCCAAGAGAGACGGATACGAAATATCGGGGACCGAATCCGGGCTTATCTAGAGATAAGGCGGACGCCAGCAGAGGTTTAACAGCGGCGTAAGCGCTAACTCCTGAGCTCTGCCCTGGGGGCGAAGGCAGTGGCGTGACCGCGCACAAACTGCACCATTATTTTACATAAACCCACAGAAATCAACCAATTTATCAGAAAATCCCTACGAGCACGTCCCAGCCGTGAGGGGTCATTTTTCAGGGCGTTTTCTTGCCTCGTCAAACTTTGCTCTCGTTTGCAGCGAGTGGTTAATGAATACCAACTCTCCTCCATCCTATGCATGGTTAATAAATAAGGATTTTTAGTATTTCTGGTTATACATGCTCGTTTGCTGGCTTTTTATTTATATTTTGCATGAATGAGGAAAGCAAGGCTTTCTATCAGCTAAACAAGCTTACATGTAATTTAAATTAATTGTCATTTTCCCAGCGGCCTTTAGCCTGAAATCCACTTAATGGTAAAAAAGGCAGTGGCAAATCGCCTTTATAATTCATTATTCTAATTATTATTATTATTGAAATAAATCAAATAATTTTGTGAAATCAACTCTCCATGAAGGAAATAGGATTTTCAGCTCGTTCGCTTTGCGGCCCTGCTCCGTTCCGCACCGAACCTTATAAAAAAACCCAATTAAATCTTAGGGGTGATGCAAAATGTGGGACTTAAAGGAAGACATAAATAGAACTTGCGGCACAACTGCGGCGAGACTATTTCCCGCAATATGTGATGTCTGCGTTGCTTCGCCGCTTTTATTCTCAAATTCAGCAAGATTTAATACTAGTATTAAATTGTAACTTTAATACTAACATTAAATTATAAGTTAATATTTAACGTTAGCCACTTGGTACGGCACAGCTGGCTCCAATCTATTAATTAAAGACTAAAATGATCCGCAAGGCTGCTCCGAGGCTACATGCCATCTCCCATGGAAACGAGGACTCTGCCATCAGTTTGACCTTTAATTACGGTTTTAGCAGCCAAATTGTGTTAAATGCTATTTTATGGCATTACGATAGTGGGTTTTGCTGGAAAACTGAAATAATTCACCTCGTTTTCTAAATTCTGCATTCTGTTATCGAGATGGCACCAACGTAAGAGAGTGATGGAGACTCGATTTGCTTCGGAAAATATTGCAATATTACAGCCTAAAAATCTCATGCATCGTGATGAGCTAATTTTTATTTTAATATGCCACTAGAAATGTTAATATCACGCCAAAAAAAAGGCGCTTTCAGCAAAGTGGAAAAAATTCCAGATTGGTTGGTGCTGGCCCAGTTTTGTTCCCAACTTAAATTTAAATCAACAGGACGGACTTTGTCACCGCTCCACGTGCTCCCACACGGAGAAAAAATCCAACTCGGTAATGGGCTGAAATTGGTTAAATTGGTTACTATCAGTGGCTGCACGTCACCAAAAAATATTCAGGCATTTGCCAGTTGAAAAATGGTTAAAAAAACCTGCTCTGGTAGAAACAAGGTCATTTCTTTTGTTATTAAATGGGAGTAATTTATCCCATAGGTGTTAAGCTATAAAACCTATTTTTTTGCTTCTTTTTTTCATGTTTTCAGACCTTGGTGGCGACTTGGTCCGGGATGCAGTCGATCCGCTCGGCTGTTCCCACGCGCGGGCAGTTTGGGAAAAATTCTGTGAGGCAGAGAAACGAAGGGGTTAATCTCAATAATTTAAATTAAAAGTAGTAGTAGTATTGCTACTACTATTGCTACTACTATGATTATTATTAAATGTCCTTTTAACGATTTTCCCAAGTCGTTTCTCATCGTCTGGAAACTCTCCAACCGTGAACGTCACTTCCAACAAGCCTCAACCACTGCTAACTCGCTCATTTTGCAAAATTCTGTGCAACTGCTCCAGATAAAATCAGCACTTACGGGTGCTTTCGGATACGGTTTCCCTCGTTGCTAAAATCCCGATGAGGACACAGGCCACAGCCACCACCAAACAGAAGAGGACGATTAATAGAATTTCCAGTTTGCTGAATTTCTTCTTTTCCATCTATGCTCAGAAGAACACTTGTGTAAGGAAACCAAAATCAACAATTTTGGAAAACTATATATAGTGTGGCCAGCAGGAGCAGGGCAGTGATAGTGCCCCTGTACTCGGCCCTGGTGCGGCCGCACCTTGAATGCCGTCTTCAGTTTTGGGCCCCTCCCTACAAGAAGGACGTCGAGGGGCTGGAGCGTGTCCAGAGAAGGGCGACGGAGCTGGGGAAGGGTCTGGGGAACAAGGCTGATGAGGAGCGGCTGAGGGAACTGGGCTTGTTTAGCCGGGAGAAAAGGAGGCTGAGGGGAGACCTCATGGCTCTCTACAACCACCTGGCAGGAGGCTGTAGCGAGGGGGGGGGCGGTCTCTTCTCCCAGGTAACAAGCGACAGGACGAGAGGAAACGGCCTCGAGCTGCGCCAGGGGAGGTTTAGATTGGACCTGGGGAAAGATTTCTTCACGGAAAGAGTGGTC
>NW_008824041.1:0-3531 GCF_000699105.1 Pygoscelis adeliae | reverse complement strand
TAGTGGTGGACTTGGCAGCGTTAGGTTGAGGGTTGGACTCCATCACCTTAAGCGTCTTTTCCAACCTTAAACGATGTTATGATTCTACGATTCTATTCCAGTCTTAAGTCATATCCCCTCATGCATACGTTACTGTAAGGGCCAAGTACAGTAATTCTCATATTCAGAATAACTCAAGTAACATTGATGATGTCATTATTCATCACTGGGGGATTTCTTTTCCTCCCTGCAAACTCCTTTCAAATATACACAAAGCAGAATTTTCATCCAACTCTAATGATGTAGATTTTTTTTTCCATTTTACTGAAACTCCAGAACCAAAACTGAACCGATCTGCACATTTCGGTTTTGCAAGTTTTATTTTTTCAAACAAACAAAAACTCCAGTTATAAAGGAGGATACTAATTTGCCCTAAAAAACCAAAAAATATTAACAGGGTAAGATCGTTATTTGTAAAAGAGAAGGAAAGTGTGTGCATAAAAGGAACAGCTTAAGCCTGTTGCACCTCTTCACTTCTCGTGCCCAGGCAGCCCCCAAAAACTACATTGAAAAACATTCCCTTTAACCACCAAACACCACCGGTGCTCTGCCGCTCTGCGATTCCCTTTCATATTGACTGAATATTGACCAGGAGCCCTACGAACTAACATTCGTTTGGGGGAAAAACTGAAATGATAATGATAATTAATAATAATAAATGTTAAAACTGCAGTATTATTACTGTTGTTGTTGTTGTTATTACTGAAGTTTTTATTGCCCTAAGCACCCATCCCAAAAAACCGTAACATTCAATTTTCCGCTCTTTCATTCCCAAGTATTTAGACGTTAAAAATAAGGATGTTTGATTTATAAACGTCTACCCGACCACCAGGCAAATAGGCAGCAGCCAGGCAAAAATTTCTAGACAGACAGGGACCCGATAAATTAAACTACGTACCTTACAGCCCTTTCGCCTTCCTTTTTCAGCCGTTGCGCTCGGCTGTAAATCCACGTTTTATTCCGTCCTGTTATCAGCTGGGTGCCTCGTTTGCTAACAAAGTCCGCCAGTGGCAGCCTCCAGTATCGCTGGGCCTTTTTTTTTTTTTTTTAAGGCTTTACAGCTTCGTTTTGCTGATTCTGCAGAGTCCTCTGTCACGAGAAATAGGCATTTCCCTGAATTCGTGGTTCTGCTGTGGCGGATTTATCACAAGTTTTCTGCAAGCTGCGACGCAATATCAAATTGCAGGAATTAAAAAGTCAGGGACTGCAAAAATTAGTAAAAACACTATAATATCAAGGGTATTTTCTTGTGTCCCTATTAGATTTGCAGGAATTAAGAGCCAATTATGTCCTGAAAATCAGTGAGTTGAAGACAAGGGAATTCTGGCCAATCCATGAAAGTAAGAAAATTTGCTTCCAACTCAGCAAAGGTACCTGGGACCTCCCCAGATCAAACTCCACCCTCAAACAAAAATCAGCCACTAGGAACAATGCGCCTACCCCCAAAATCTGCCTCTTTTGCACCAAAACGACGAAGCACCTACCCCAGGCATTCAAGGGGAAAAAGGAAAAAAAAAATTAAAAAATTTAAAAATCACATTACAAAAACCAATTCATATTGAAAAGATTCATTCAGAAACTCCTCCAAAAAACAAAGGAAGGAAAAGAGAAACTCTTCCTGCGCCTCCGCCCGTACGGTGCTCACCTGGAGGGCAGGGCAGGTGCTTTCAGGGTTATTTTTGCATTTTTATGTTAAAAGTGGAGAATGTGCCACAGAGGCCTGACGCAGAGGTCGGAGACCGGACTCCTCCTTGTGCAAAGAGCACGTTGACCCGCAAGCAGAAGCTACCACATGTTCTCACTTGCTTAATTACTGAATTACTAAAGCATCCTGCTGACACGGAGGAAAACGACACGTGATCCCTTTCTCCCTTTGTTTTTACTTTGTTTTATTCATTTGCCACGTGAGTAAATGGAAGCTCACCAGGCTTGGCAGAATCCCAACCAATGGGTCTGGTAGCCGTCAACCTGAAGAAGGCTTATCCCACAGCGAGCTCGGTCTCAAAAACCAGGAGTTTTCATTCTAGAACAACTTACACCAAGGAATTTTTATTTTGTTTGCTAGCTAGGTCTTGAAATAATTTCAACCACACGATTGCATTCCCATGGAAAAGCAACGAACGTGTTTAAAATTCATTTTCAAAGTACCTGTAAGAGATCCAACACATTGTAGACATGGCATCAACTCGGTCTGCTGATACCTGGACAGACCTTCACCCGTCTGTGTATTTAAAAATGGGGCAAAATAGCACTTTTGGGGCCAGGTGCGACGCACCGAAGAGAGAAGGACCATGGTCTGAAACTGCATCTTGGTGTTTTTTACACTTCTTTGTTAGTTTGAGTTATAGCCACAATAGCCATCGCGATGACCGTGTTCCCAACCAAATCCACGCTGGGTCAAAGGAGGAAGAAATTCTGCAGCTCCCCGTGTAAACAAGGGACTGACGTGTCATGAAGCTGTAAAGATAGCAGTCACTGCTGGAGACCTTGCTGTCGGAAGTGGGGCAGATGTCTCTCAAGGTCTCATGAGGACCTGAGACACAACAACGGAACGTGAATGTTATATTACCACGTGCAAGAAAAAAAATATATCATTTTTATTGCTAGTGAAAGTATAAACAGAAACTGAGGCGGAGTCAGGTGCTGTGGGAACAAGTTTCATGATGGTCTGAACCACGATCATGAATGTGGTGCTTATGTCTGCAGATTAATAACTGCTATTTTTTGAGGTAGACAATATGTCCTACCTATTGCCAAAAATTTATTATCTCTCCTTTCAGCTGCAAAAAAATTAAAAATTTGCTTGGAAAAATAAAAAGTGTATTTTCTCTGTGACTGCTCACGCCTTGGACAGATCAAAATACGCTTGACAATGCGACGTGACCAAAATCTATGGTCTGATTTGTTTGTTGGGTGGTTTGGGGTTTTTTTTGAAGCATAATGTAATTGCATTAGGAACATCTGAAAACGTGAAAAGTGTCCTGCAAGAAAATGATCTGAACCTGTCATTTCTAGCTGGTAACGGAGATGTTGGCTGTAGGACGCACTTCTCTGCCTATAAATGGGGGCGGCATGGGGAATAAACGTGATGAGTTGGCGACCCGTCCCCAGCCACAGGTCTACAATCTTGTGGGCACGGAGATGTGGTGGGACGGCTCCCACGACTGGGCTGTTGCAATGGAGGGACGCAAGCTCCTTAGGAAGGACCAGAAGAGTTGCCCTTTACGGAGTGCACGGAGCTTTTCCACGGAGGCGGAGGAGGAGCCAGCTGAGAGCTGGGTTAGGATGAAAGTGAGAAGAGGTGATGGTGACGTGGTGGTGGGTATCTGCTACAGGCCAGGAAGAACAAGCAGCTGAGGCCCTCTGCAGACACGTTCTCAAGGCCTCAAGCCTCACGTTCGCAGGCCCTTGTCCTCACAGGGGACTTCACGCCCCACCACCCCCAACCTCACACATCCAAAGAGCAACGAAGCTGGGGAAGGGTCTGGGGAA
>NW_008824040.1:208191-208488 GCF_000699105.1 Pygoscelis adeliae | reverse complement strand
GGGACAAGCCAGTGCCGAGGGCAGGAGGGAGAGGAGGCAGCAGTGCCGGCTCCCCGCAGGCAGAAGTACAGCTGCCACCAGGCAGAGCAGGGGCAAGCATGGGAAAAACTGCACTGTAGCTCGTCTGCCGGGGAAAACAGCCTCCCCCGCATGCAGGCAGGGCGCATCCCTGCCGGGGTGGTGCGGGCAGCAACCTTGCGCAGGACAGGGGAGGGAGCTGGGTCTCCCTGGGGACACTCAGGCACCCGCAGTCACAGGGATGCCCCATCGAGCCCCACTCCGGCTGCACCCCGCAGC
>NW_008824040.1:202565-203303 GCF_000699105.1 Pygoscelis adeliae | reverse complement strand
CAGCGGGACTGTGGTGACAGACAGCGCCGAGACCACCGGGAGCAGCAGATGCCCCCTCCATCCCTGAGGAACGAGCCCCGCCGAGCCCCCTCTTCTGGGGTCACTCCCCAGTGTCTTCCCTATTCGTTTCCCAGGCTGGAGTGGAATTGCCCCAGCAGCCGTGAACTGATTCCTGCCAGTACTTCGGGAAGGTGAGAACGGCTGCGGGGGATCAGAGCAAAGACCCATCGCCCCAGGACTCTGACAGCAAACAGCAGCAGATGCCCAGGGAAGACTTTAGGATGATCAGGAGTCTCCCCCAAAGTCCTCTCCTGCCCTTCTGAGCCAGGGGCTGGAGCATCTGCAGCACCTCCAGATGCATTTTCTCCTGTGCACTTGCCCAGTTCCCTTTTTGAGCCCCAGCATCCCACAGCTGTGATGGGCACCAGGTTATTGTCTAAACCCGATGCCTGGCCATGTCACAGGGCATCCCTGGCTATTTTGGGGATGGTTTGGGGCTTGTCTCATTGTCTCCTGCTGGCCCCAGGCAGCCACGTTCCCACCGCAGGGCAGGACTGGGCTGGAGGAGCCCTGAGCTCCCCGAGACATGTTCCTACGCAGTCACTAATCTGGGCGAGGCTGTGCACAACCAGGATCAAGCAGTGCCGATCACCGCTCAATCCTCTGGCCGCCAGCTCCACGTGCAGAGCGGGCAGGGGGCCGAGGGAGCAGAGCCGGCAGGGGCTGGCAGCATGGGGT
>NW_008824040.1:200583-201210 GCF_000699105.1 Pygoscelis adeliae | reverse complement strand
ACCGCGAGACAGCGGGCACAGCCCGCCCTGTGCGTGCGGGAATGTAGTGTGAGCCTGGGGGGGGTTGGCCCCTGCGTCAGCTGGGGTGGGAGTGCAAGAGCAGCTGCCCAGGGAACACCAGGGATCAGCCAGGAGGGAGACGGAGCAACCCTAAAGCTGGTAGAGAAGGCAGGAGGCCCGGCTGCCAGCCGCAGCGAGTGGGAACCCACAGCCCCCCCCGGGGAGAGGGAGGGGAACCAGCAGTCCTGGTGCCGCCCCTCCCTAGCTTTGTCTTCATGTGGAAACGAACACTTCTGCCACAGGACAGGGGTATTCCTGGGCCGGGCCCCAGGGAGTCGGGGCCGGGGGGGCAGGGAGGAGGCCCGGCAGGGGGGGCGCACTCCTGCCCTGGGGAGGCAGAGGGAGAGCTGTGGAGTGTCCCACCCCACCCCAAGGTGTGCAGTGGGGTCTGGAGTGTGCAGCCCCAGAGAGGGAGGCGTCCACTGCCCCACAGGGGTACCGGGAGGCAGGGAGGGCTCCCAGCCATCGTGCCAGGGGTCTGTGCTAAGGGAGCGCAAACGAGCTGGGCAGGGCTGGACTCTGCCCCAAACGGGAGACGCAGGATGGGGGGGCCCCCGCCCCCCCAGG
>NW_008824040.1:198303-199981 GCF_000699105.1 Pygoscelis adeliae | reverse complement strand
CTCCCCTGCCCTTCCCTTCTGGTCTCCTGGCTGCCTCACAGCTGCTGCCCACCCAAAGACAGATGTCAGGCAGGCAGCCGCAAGGCAGCACGGCCAAGGGACACGAGGAGTGCACAACAGACCCCCGCTCTGCGCCCCGCGGCCCCTTCCCAGCCCCACATCCCTCCCCACCTTGTTCTCCTCCAAGAACTTGAGCTTGATGGCCACATCAGCACGCAGCTTTTCATACTTGTCCTTGTGGCTCTGGAACTGGCTCTGGGCTGCATCCAGCCGGCACAGGGTGCTGGCATCCCGAGGGCCCATGCTCAGCTCCTCCAGGTCCGTGCGGTATGCGTCGTACTCCAGCCTGTGCAGGGACAGCCAGTGTCAGAGCTACGCTGCGGCCCCACAATTCCCCCCCGGGGATGCCCGACACCCATCAGGAACCCAGCCCCGGCCCACGCCGCCGTTCTACCTGGCTGTCTCATACTGCTTGACCGTCATGAGTGTGTCCTCCATGGTCTTGTTCACCAGTGTGTTGATGCTGGAGACAAAGAAGTTGACAGCCCCCAGTAGTGTTTCTCCATTCTTGCAGAGCAGTTTCTGTGTTTCCGCGTTGTAACCAAACTCCTCCTGGGAGAGGAGGAGGAGTCAGGGCCTGTACCAGTGAGGCCCCCTCTCTCCTCCCACACACTCAGAATCAGCCTGGCCCTGGGTGCTCCAAGGAGGTGCTGGGACACCACCCTTGACGCTCTCCCCTGCCCCACGGCCTTCACCGAGCGCTGTTATCCGCAACCTCCCCCTGCTTCTCCACACGCACCTGCGGTGCTGCGGAGCAGAGAGCTGCCCCCAGCTGCGCTGCAGAGCCCAAGGCCAATTTGGGTCTCTAGGTTTCCTCCCCAGGCACGAGGGGCTGCAGCACAGGCAGAGGCAAGGCGCATCCCATCTCCCCAGTGGGCATACCTGCAGCTCAGGAGACTTCTGGCTGAGGTCCGCAAAGGCATCCCCCAGGGCGTGCTGTGTCTGCACCAGGCTGTAGAAGTGGTTGGTGAAAGCCCGCGCGAGCTGCAGCACACACTCGTACTTGCGCTTTGTCTCCCGGAGCAGCTCAATCTGTGTCTCCAGCTCCAGGTCCACGGTGCGGGAGCCACGGCCAAACCGCTCCGAGATCAGCTGCTTGGTACACTGCAGGGCGAGGGAGGAAGGCGTCAGGAGGCCCCGGGTCCCTGGCCAACGGGGAAGAAGTGCTCCTTGCTGCTGTGGGCAGCGGGGAGCTGCAGAGCTGTCCTCACGAATTCTGCGGGGAGATCCCCAGACGCGTCCTCCACCTCCCGCTGCTCCTTCGCCCCTAGTGCAGGGGCTGGCCCAACCCTCAGCCTGCTGCGCGGCCCTGGCAGCGAGCTGGGCCATCCTGACAGTCCCAGGAAGCAGCTCACCTTGTATGTGTTGATACCCCATTTCTTGACAATGTCAAACTTCTCCACGGCGATGCCACGGACAACTTCCTCTCCTCCGACGGCTGGGCTGGGGTGGGGCTGGTGCAGCCCGGAACCTGGAACAGACACAGCCCCGCGCAGCATCGGCTCAGCAGGGCAGCAGCGCCCGTGAGGGCACAGGCCAGGCTGCTCACCCAAAAGCAATGGTGCCTTCACAGCAGGGCACTGTGGCTGCACCCGGAGGGCTCGGGGCACTGCAGGGA
>NW_008824040.1:196464-197823 GCF_000699105.1 Pygoscelis adeliae | reverse complement strand
TGCCTTGTCACCGCCCCAGCCACATCTGCTCTCACAGATGGGGCCCCAGTGTGTCCTGTGCTGGACCGTGCTCCTCGCAGCCCTGAGCAGCGTGCTGCCTGACCCCCCTCCTCACCAAGTGGGCCAGAGAAGAGGCAACCAGC
The DNA here is from genome assembly GCF_000699105.1 of Pygoscelis adeliae. Classification (NCBI taxonomy): domain Eukaryota; kingdom Metazoa; phylum Chordata; class Aves; order Sphenisciformes; family Spheniscidae; genus Pygoscelis; species Pygoscelis adeliae. The sequence goes on along the minus strand of NW_008824040.1, from coordinate 197,680 downwards.
AGCACCCGGGGGAGGCACATGCATGGGCGCCTCACTGCAGGAATGATCTCCCACAGCTGGGCACCACCTGGGTCTCACCTCTGAGCCACCTGGGGCCTTCGCAGCGCCGTCCTCTCCCCCCCCAGCACCAGGACCAAGACCCTGCTGCAACTGTCGGGAGAGGCAAGTGCTGGGAAGCTTCCTCCTTCACGGCAGCAGGCTCACCTGCCTCCCGGTGGCTATGTGGGGCGGCAGCCACATCTTGTGGAGGTGCTCCGAGGGACCCCCGCACTAACCAGGTGCCCTAACCCGGGGTGAGGGGTCCAAGCCCAGGTGGGGGGCCGTGGAGCACCAGCCAGGGGCTGGGCGGCCACAGTACCTGCTGAAGCACCAGCCTGGTTGGCCATCCTGCTGGCAGCAGATGCACTGGGGGAGACGGATGGTCCTCGGGGTGGGTGAGGTTGGACAAGACAGCCTGGAAATGGAGGGGCTGGCAGGTGTCGAGCAGAGGGGCAAAAGGAGATGGGGTGGTGTGACGGGCACAGGGGCAGGAATGGCCAGGACAGAGGATGAGTGCGCGGGTGGGATGGCAGCAGGGGAGAGCAACGGGAGCAGATGAGTGTGACGTGAAATCAGAATACACAGCTGGCTGCCAGACGGTCACCTCCCACACCAGGCGCTCCCTCCCCGCTCCCTCCGTCCTGTCAGCTGGCATCATTGTAACTCACGAGCTGAGAGCTGGACAGGCCCGGCATGACAGAGGCAGGGGGATGGAGACCACGGCACATGCCTCTTTCCGCCACCCACTCATGCTGCTCTTCGGCACAGCAGGCTGGGAGCAAACACACACGTCCCCTTTGCCTGTGCAAATCCACTCGCTCAAGCCTAGCGCAGCACGGAGCGGCTGGGGTCGAGCAGCTGTCTGCTGGGGAAGACGCCTGGGGCAAGAGTCGGGGGACAGAGACTTGTGTGAAACAGGACCATGAGAGACAGAGGGTGAGAGACATGGCTGTGCCAGAGCTGCCCCAGCAGTGCCCACTTGGCCCAGCCCAGCACTACCAACGCTCATCGTAGGCCCGCTGGGCCATCGCTGCCCCCGTGCCCGGGCAGAGCTCCCAGGGGGGCACAGGGACCAGCAGGGCCCCAGGGCTGTGGCACACCTGCCCACACCACTGCCCGGCAGGCGGGATGCTCACAGCCGTGCTTTGCCATCAGGAGCACCCGCCAACCCAGAACC
>NW_008824040.1:194031-195635 GCF_000699105.1 Pygoscelis adeliae | reverse complement strand
TGCCCTCCTTCCCACGACGCAGCCTTTCCCTCCCACCTCTGCCGTCGCGTGAGGAGCAGCACTGCCCTCGGCAGGCAACCCCAGCTTTCCCCCCCTGCCCCAGCCCCGTCCATGCGAGCCTGCACCACGGCTTGGCCTACCTTTGATGGTGCTGGTGGGGATGATGCCTTCAGCTGTGCCCCCGTAGCCACCAGAGACGATGCTGGTTTCGTTGAGGTTGGGCCCTGACACCATCACCTGCTGCAGGTCCTGGAGCAGAAGGAGGAGCGCAGGCAGCTGAGGCGCAGAGCCAAGACGCATGGCCGAGAGGATGGCACAGCCCTGATGCAGAGGGCCTGGGGCAGAGCCAGCAGAGCAGCCCAGCCTGGAAAGCAACACCCGGGGGTCCGGCACATCCCCACCCAGCCCCAGCTACAAACCTGCTCCAAGCCGTCGTCCTCTGGCAGGCTGCCCGTGTCCCCGTTGCTGCTGATGGGGATCTCCATGGTGGCGGCCTTGCTCATGATCCCGTCCGACATCCTCAGGGCCTGCAAGGACACAGACATGCCGCTGGAGCTCAGGGAGCCCCAGGGACTAGGCAGAGGCAGAGACCACCCCCCTGTGGCCAGCATCCTGGGACTCTCACTCAGCCAGGACCCCGCTGGGCCAAAGACTGGGCTGAGCTCCCGACAGCCAGGGAGCAGGCAGAAGACAGCAGGCAGCTGGTGGGCCGCTGTCTGCCACCAAGCAGCCTCTGCAGCCACGGCACGGCAGTCCCTTGGGATGTGCCACCCTGGCCCTGCCTGCAGCCTCCTGCCTCCCAGAAAGCTCCCGGCGGAGCCGCACGTCCCAGAGGAGCCAGCCCCAGCTCCTGCTCCCAACCCTGGAACGCAGCCAGTGCGTTCCCTCCCACCCCTTCGGCCCATGGCTCACACGTTTTGGAAATGAGATGGTTCTCCCCTGCCCCTCACAAATCTCTGGGGCGCAGCAGCAGTCTGTCTGTCCCAGCTGGGTGGCAGACCCTGCCCCGGGACAACCAGGGCTTTGCAGCAGAGCAGCTCCTGGCCCAGAGCCCAGGAGAACGGAGCCAGGCGGTGCACCTGAGGGGGGGGGAGCAGCGAGGGCCCCGCTGCGCCCAGACCGGTTGGAGCACATTCCGGGGCTGGCCGCCAGGCACCTGAGCAAGGGGCCAGATCCACCCCTTGTGCTCCGTTAGCTGCGTGCCCTGGCAGGAACAAAGCCCCGATGAACGGACCCCCAGGAAAGGGCCCTGGCTGAAGATACGTTGCCTCCCAGCACGCTCCCCTGCCCCGCTCTCCCAGTGCGATGCCCTGCCGGCCAGCAGCCCTGCTCCAGGCCGCAGTTGGGGAGCAGCCCCCACAACAGCCCCCGCAGCTCCAGCGCGGGGAGATGACACCACGGGAGGAGACACAGCTGGCAGCTGCCAGGACCCATAGCCCTGAGTGCCCTGCAGCACCCCGTGCCCCCCACCGCTCACGGCCGTGATGCCACGCAGCACCTGGCAGGCAGAACCATCCGTCCCACGGGGAAACGGCCAGCGCTGGTGGCTGCTATTGGCAGGAGGTTTGTAGGGCTGGTCCCGCACAAACCCGGTGGGGGACAGC
>NW_008824040.1:186565-192210 GCF_000699105.1 Pygoscelis adeliae | reverse complement strand
GGAGCCTCTCCTGACCCGCTGGCGGCTCCCGGCCCCCATGGGCCCTTGCAAGGGGCTCCAGGCACTGGCACATAGCACGGCCGTCATCCTGGGTCACACCTTCCGACAGTAGCGGTGGGCTGGATGGCTGCAGGATGGATCCAGGCCCTGCGTTACCAGCAGGAGAAGTAACGTTTTGGTGCTGCAGTACGGTCTGGGCCTCTGCACGCTGCCGGTAGTCCTGGTCTGGAGCAGCAGATCCACTCTGCACCGAGACCCGGCCTTGCGGATCTGTGTCCTCTAGTGCATCGGCATCGAGAACTTCCTGGCAGTGGCCAAGTCTGTTCTGTGCCTGGCGGTGCCGGGGCAGGGGCTGGCAGGGGGCACCAAGAAAGAAATCGCAGTGCCTGCCCTTCCGGCCGGGAGGAGTTCCCACCCAAACTCTGCCCTAACAGCTCCGGCGCTGGGCTTTCCTGCTCCAGACCTGGGGTTCTTGTATTTCTAGGAAACGGTTTCCTAGTGCTAATAAAACATCTCTTCACTAATATCTTGCTGCTAATGCGTCATGAGGGTGAGTAGAGCCCTGGCCCCACTGGTCCCTCCTGCGTGGTGCACCCTGCGGGGGCAAGGGCCGCTCTCCTCCGGGCTGAGGGTTGGCATTGCTCATTCCGGGAGCCCTTTTGTCCCCACTTTGGCTGTTGGCATCAGAACAGGCTGCAGGTCACGGCTCTGCAGGTACAAGCCCTTCCTCCTGGAGGTAGTGGAAGCGTCCTCACCTCACCAAGGAGCACAATCAGGCCTTGGCACGGCAAGGAGGTGTTGGCGGTGGCTGAACCTGGTGAGCTTTGGAGAGGGGTCAGTTCCTCCTGGCTGTGTGACAGACACAAGGCTGCAGTGGTTTGGGGCTTGCCAGATCCAGCCACTGAGGCCAAGCACGTTCCCAGGTGGCGCACGGCATGCAGACAGTGTTGGTGACAGGCACGGGGTGTGCGGGGCAGTGCCTCTGCTGGCGCCCATGTAAAGACCCTGCGTTCGCCCGGACTTGACGGGCACACGCTGCCGCCTCCGGCTCCTTTCTCACCGGTGAGGACTGACATGTGCCGGTGGAGCATGGGTGCTGGGTGTCTGCACCAGTGCCCAGCCCGGAAGGTGCCCCAGACCCTGCTCTGCTCCAGGCTCCAGCCCCCAGACCCACGCGCCTGCTTGCAGGCTGCTTGGGCGGGAAGCCGGCCACACCACCACCTCCCTGAGGGACAGTCACTCGTGCTGGATGGTCGCAGAGGGCTCAAGGGGAGTGTTTGCCTGGAAATACTTGAATTTAAAGGTCCTTGAAGCTGTAGGTCCTGCCAGCTTCCTGCAACTCCTGTCCCTGCCTGTAGAGAGCAGATCCACAGCACAGCTTGCTTGGAGCTTTCCCACGTGCTCTGCCTGGCAGCACAGCCGATCTCGGGGATTGCCACAGTGGGTGGTACAGGGCTGCAGTTCTGCAGCAGAAAAAGGGTCACCCTGGACTCCAGAGAAGGGGGTTTCCGTCCCTTCACCCCTTCTCTGAGCACCTGTGGCAGGGCTGTAGCCAACCTTGGCACCCAGGGAGTGGTACAGCCCTTCTGGGGCTCAGCTAAGCCTTGTCCCTGGTACAAGGTTCCGGAACACTTGGGTGTTGGTTTTGTCTCTCCCTGCCAAGGTCCCAGCCTGCCCCTCGTCCCTGTCCAGGAGGCAGGGAGAGCAGAGCCCCCGTCACCCCTTCTCTCAGTCTCTCAGGTAACAGTCTCAGTCCTGCTGCTCTCCACCTCCGGAGACATTTTCCGGGCCCTCGGTGTTCCCAGCCCCTTCTCCAAGCCCCTGCCTCAGTGGCACCCGAGGTGAGCAGCAGTGCTCTGCACGGTGCCGTTGCTGCAGGGACTGCACCCCCCAGCAGCAAATTGGCACCAGGCAGCCCTTTCCTGAGACCCCCAACACCCTGGTCTCTGCACCCCCCGTGAGCAGAGCTCTCCAGGGCACTGCCTGCAGGGACGTCGGCCCAAAGGGACGTCCGCCTCCGCTGCCCTCTTCCACACTGGCGCTGGGAGGTGGCCACTGGCGCCCCGCTGTTGGTGCCCTGCCTGCCTTCCGCCATGGGACGCACCACTCACCCCTCTGCGTGGCAGCGCCCGTCTGCTCCCTGCGGCCCCGGGGTCTGCACCGGCCCTGGGCAGGCAGAGGCCAGGGCCGGGATAAATTAATCACGATTTCACTGGCATATCAGCACATGGACCCTGGCGGTACACAGCTGTTTCTAGAGCTCGTGTGGCTCCAGGCTTCCCAGATCACAGTTCTTCTTTCCTATTTTTACATTTTAATGATCATTTTCTAGAGACAGGTGTAAATGCATTCTGACCCATGAAGGTGCTTGGCCTCAGGCTGTGAGGTCTGAGCAGGGACTGGTGAAAGCCGCTTTGCTCTGATGCTCTTCCCTAAGGACCTACGGTTTGCAGTTCCCAGAATACTGGGGTAAGTGAGTTCTTCGTCTGACCCAGCAGAGCCCATCTTTGGAAGGGTCTGGGTCTCTTCCTACGTTAATTCCCTCTGCTCTGTCTTTCTCTCCCAACAGTTCAGTTATTCCCTGGCAGTTCGGACAATGGCCGAGTGGCAAAGGGAACCATTGCTTGCAGAGGAGTCTCCAGCAGCTGATCACCCCATCCCGCAGACCTGCATGGATGTGACAGTCAGCTTCCAGAATTCCATGCCTTTCCTCCAGAGGCTGAGCACCCTGCTCCTAAAAAGCAGCAGCTGGAAGGAGATCTTCATGGGTGTGTCCTACAGGCTGAACAGCGCCCAAGTGAGGAGACAGTAGTCCCGTGGAGCCCATCTCCATGGCATGCGGCTCTTGCGCTGGGACTGCTCAGTGCAGGACAACCCCTGACGGACTGGGAGGACTTACAGCAGCACTTGCTGGCGTGCTGGAGAGGTCACGTCCTGGCAGAGCGGCAGCTAAATCTGCCAGTTTCAGTGCAGCACTTGCAGCCTGGGGAGGAGGTGGCTCTGGGGGATCTCATCAATGTGTATGAACACCTCATGAGAGAGAGGAGAGACGATGGGGCCAGGCTCTTCACAGTGGTTCCCAGTGACAAAACAGAATCACAAAACAGTCAAGGTTGGCAGGGACCTCTGGAGGTCACTGTCTCCAACCCCTGTTCAAGCAGGGCCACCCAGGGCTGGTTGCCCAGGACCATGTCCAGACAGCTTTTGAATGTCTCCAAGGATGAAGGCTCCACCACCTCTCTCGACAACCTGTGCCAGGGTTTGACCACCCTCATGTGAAAAAGAGTTTCCTGGTGTTCAGATGGAATTTCGTGTGTGTTAATTTTTGTCCATTGCCTCATCTTGCATTTCTCCTTGTTGAACTTCATGAGGTTCTTCTCTGCCCATTTCTCCAGCCTCCCGAGGTCCCTCTGGATGGCAGCATGACCCTCTGGCATATCAGCCACTCCTCCCCACTTTGTGTCATCTGCAAACTTCAGAGGGTGCGCTCTGCCCCATCGTCCAGGTCATTAATTAATAACATCGTCCAGTGTTAAACAGTACTGGCCCTGGTGTTGAGCCCTGGTGACTCCATTAGTGACTGGTCTCCTGATCAGTGACTCTGTGTCACTGATCACAACCCTCTGGGTCCAGCCATTCAGTCAGTTTTCAATCCACCTCGCTGGCCACTAGCCTAACCCATACTTCATTGGCTTGTCTATGAGGGGGAAACAGCGTCCCAAGGGTGAGAATCCATGGGCACAAACTGAAATCTGGGAAATTCCACTTAAACATATGAAAAACTTTTTCACTGTGAGGATGGTCAAGCACTGGTGCAGGTTGCCCATGGAGGCTGTGGAGTCTCCATCCTTGCAGATGGTCAGCACCCAACTGGATGTGGTCCTGCGCAACCAGCTCTGGCTGACCGCGCTTGAGCAGGGGGGTTGGACTGGATGATCTCCAGAGGTCCCCCCCGACCTCAGCCGTTCTGTGGGTCTATGAAATAAAAATGCTTTACCAACTGAGATAAAAGCTGGGTTACTGAGAGGTCTGAAAATGTAATTATGGAAGGAAAGCATCATACACAGATTTTCATTCCTGGCAGAGACATGTCTGCTGTTGGGAGTGAGTATGGCCAGATCACGCATTTGAGCATGTTTGTCATCTGCCTGTGGAGATCAGTGGATATTTGCCACCTCCTTGTGCACAATCTGCCTTTTGGAATTGTTTTATCGTCTTGCAAGAGATTACCTGTGTTTGCACAGCTATCTGTGCAAGAGCATACCCTAAGCTACAAAGAATGCAAGTCAAGGTTGTGGTCTGGCGGGTTGTGTCCTGATAAACAGCTGTGCTGAAGAGGGCCACGGGAGTGACTGTGGGAACTACCGGGGAGCCAAGTTCTGGGCTAAACAGCATCATACCTATCAGTGCCCAAGGGATGGACGCTCCAGTGTATGGCACCAGTGAGACTATTGCTGTCCATATTCACAGACTAGAGAGGAGTACAGAAATGATTTGAGGTCTGATGAAACACAGCGTTTGGGAACTGAGGGCAGACATGTCAAACAGAACTGTAAAAAATATTTTCAGCAGGACTGTGTGAACAACTTATGCAGGACAGTGGTGGGTCGCTTGTCACAAGGAGCCCTGGATATTGCAGGGCTGTGTATGCAGGGAGGGATCTCTAGAGCTCTGTGGTCCACCCTAGCTCAAAGCAGGTCTAGGTAGAGCAGGTTGCCCAAGGTAGTGTCCAGACAGGCATTAAATATCTCAAAGGATGGAGGTTCCCCTTACTCTGACCCAGCTATAATGTGTGACCACCCTTATGTTGAAAAAGTTTTTCTTGGGGGGGGTCTACCAGCAATTTTCCATGTTGCAGTTCATGTCCATGGCTTTTCCTGTCACTGGGCACCTCCAGGAAGTCTGTCTTCTCCACACACTGCCACTGGAGAGCTGCAGGCACTGGTGGGCTCTCCCTTTGCCTTTTCCTCTTCAGGCTGAACAAGCCCGGCTCTCTCGGCCACTCCTGGTACCTCCTGTGCTCCAGCCCTGTGGCCTCTGCTGGGCCTGGCTCTTCATCACAGCCTGGCTAAACTTTGAGCTCAGCCTGGGTCACTTTTTGTTTTCTGTTCCTGCTCGGGCACTGCTGTCGGGCACATGAGGAGAAAGCTGCAGAAGCCAGATCTGAGTTGAAACTCCCCAGGGACTGCCCAGGGCTATAGCAATCCCAGATGCTACAGCAGGGTGGGAGAACTGAGAGGTGCGTCAGCTTCATGTGCACAGCCCCTCGCGCTGAGCAGGGAGATGCGGTGCCTGGGAGCGTCCCTGCCATGCTCCCCAGGGCTGGGCTGCGATCCCGCCTAGCTTCTCTGAGCACTGTCTGCTCAATGCCTCCAGGTCTGGTCAGCAGAGCCGGCATGTTCCTGCATGCCACTGCTCCCCGCTGCTGTGGCTGGTGCGGCGGAGCCGGACTAAGTGTTTCTGCTCAATCGAGTCCATCCGAAGGGATGAGTCCCCGAGCACTCCAGTCAGTCTGCCACCAACCACACAAGCAAGAACACATCTTCAAGGACAGGGCGCATGTGTCTCACCTGGTGAGTCCTGCCCAGGACACGGGAGGGCTCCAAAGGCTGTGGGAGGTGACTTCGGCCAGGACTGGCTCCTGC
>NW_008824040.1:185552-186490 GCF_000699105.1 Pygoscelis adeliae | reverse complement strand
GGCACGTGGGCAGACCACCCTTGGGCTCAAATGGCATCGCTGCTAGCCTCTGGGCAAGCAGATCTCTGTGCAGCTCCCTGGCTTTGCAAGCTGCTGCCTGCAGGACATTCCTCGAGGGGTTTAACTATGTCACAGTTCCAGTTGCTCTCCAAACAGAGTGGAATGGGGGGGTTCCAGCTGCACAGACCCCAATGGACGCTGCAGCAGATAAGCCTTGGAGTGGCTCCCTCCTGCAGAGGCACTTGGTCCCTGAAAGCAGGGGGGGTGCCACGCAGCTCAGGGGCTTCTCAACGTCCCACACACAGGCTCTGGCCCCACCACCCACAGGCTGCACTGGGCTTCCACCCATGGACCCTCAGTACCTGACGTCCCCTTGCGCTGCTCCCTGACCCTGGCCCTGCGCCACCCCACCGCGCCCCAGGCTGACAGCAGTGAGGGATTTCCACCCTGCAGCCCAGAGGCAGCAGGATGAGGCCCCCGGCACAGGACATCAAGGAGCCAGCGCTGTCATCAGGAGCTGGGTTGTGTTCAGGTTAAAGCCACCGGCAGTCATGGCCAGTGCCACCACCCGACGCTAGGCCAGGGTTGCCATGGTGGGGCCGCACAATGCCCACGTGCACCAGGACACGGGGGGGTTCCTTGAACATCTTTGGTACAAATTACTGGTGGTAAAGCAAGTGCATGCTTATGGTTATTCACTCATGGGCATGCAGATGGGTTGTTTTGAGGTGCTGCTGGGCTGGCTTTCACCAAACCACCCAGGAGCGGGACGGCCAACGGAGAGTCTCTCATCACAGGCGATCCGGGACTGGGGTCGGCACCTTCCCGGCTGCCCCGACGCCGCGGGACTGGCGTCTTCTTGGCCACTTCGTCACCAGCTGAGACTCCTTCACCCTCTCCCTGGGGCCGCGGCCTCTCCTGGGGCTGGCAGCCCAGCC
>NW_008824040.1:184676-185468 GCF_000699105.1 Pygoscelis adeliae | reverse complement strand
CCGGCCGGGGCTGCTGCGGAGGGGCTCGGCGCTGGCGGGGGCTGGGGGCCACAGCCCCGCGTGTGGCCCAGATGTGGCCTCACCAGCGCTCCCCTGCCAGCACACGAGCAGGGCCAGTGCAGAGCAGCCATCACTGCTCGGGTGCGGTGCTGCCACGGAGCCCCCGACGCGACATCACCTGTTTGGGCACCACTGGGCAGCACAGGGCACGGCATGTCCCGGCATCGGCCGGCCCAAAGCTGTCATGGGCAAGAGATGGGCTCACATGAAAGCAGCACTCTTGCTTCTGGTTCAGCTAGTGTTTGGATTTTGTGTTGCAGAGACTGGAAACATTTATGCAACGTAAAAATAAAAGAGCATAAACTTAAGATATGTTTGGTGTCAGGCTCTAGATCTGGCCACGATTAAGTAAACTCTGGTGCATTTTCTGAATTCTCAGTGACCGAGTATTGGTTTAACTTATCTCTTACCATGCTGACACAAAACCCATGCTGGTGTCTGTCTCCTGCTGATCCTGCGTGCCAACAGCTGCTCCTGCCGGCCACTGCACCCTGTGCCGGCACAGCTGCTTCATGCCATAGCCCTGCTCTGAGTTGGTGAGGGTCAAGAGAAGCTGCTGGGGCAACTTTGTGTGAAAATAGATGGATCTGACAAATAAAGAGGGAACTCTGGCCATCCGTCTCATTTTGTTTATCTTTCCTTTCAAATACTCATAAACTCATAAAGTCACCAGATGCTGTTCTTGGCATGGTGCATCATCTGCCCTTGCCTTCACCAGGGGAGGGGAGGGGA
>NW_008824040.1:168747-184582 GCF_000699105.1 Pygoscelis adeliae | reverse complement strand
AAGGGAAGGGAAGGGAAGGGAAGGGAAGGGAAGGGAAGGGAAGGGAACCACTGCAGTGCAGTTTCTCTTTGGCATGTAGTTACCATGGATCTCCTGTCTGCCATGTTTAAGGGACTAAGCTGTTGCAGATGCAGAAAATTGAAGCCCATTGAAGCCTTGTCACATAACAGCAGCCCCTCTGATATTTTTCGAGGGCCTTTCTTGCAGTATGTCCTGCTGCCAGCTTATGGCCCAGACTAACATTTGGTGCTTTCTTCCCCCTCCTGCAGCTGGACTCGAGCCCTGTTCCTCAGACCCTTCCTCAGGGCATTTCCTCTGCTCCCTGGCAGGACCCTGCCCCATCCGTGCTGTGCCCCAGCACAGCTGCTGCCCCCAGTGCCAGCCAAGCCTTCCTTAGCTCATCTCCCAGACTGCGCCTCTGACTACAGCTCCATCCAAGGCCAGGCCATGCTGTGAGCTGCTCCACAGACTTTTCCTCTTCTGCCATATCAGATGTAAATCCCTGGGCAAGCCTTCATATTTTTCCCTTGATTTCACTGTCCCCTGGTAGCCAGGGTAATGCTTTGCTCAGGACGGCAGCTCTGCTTGCCTCCTGGTCCACATCCCCTCAACACCCCCATCGCCCCCCAGCGCCCCCTCCCTTGCCCGCTGCTGCCCAGGTCCCTGCGCTGTGCGTCCGGCAGCCCCTGGCACCACGCCTCCGGGTGGGAGGCTCGGGGTGCTTGGCAGTGGCCGGAGTGTGGAGCTGGGGAGGGACAAGGGAGGATGAGGAGATGTGGCCTGGAGACCTCCATAGTGGAGCACGGGGCCATCCATGCAGGGGCTGCTGCAGTAAGGCTCACGGTGGCCCCGCTGCCCCCCCAGCCTCAGCAGACCCTGCAGGCGGCTCCCTGGGAAGACGTCGTTTTCCCATCTGTGTGTCCTGTTCCCCCTCCCTTCTCTCTCTCTGGTCTTTCTCCTTGGCTGGCTGTGAGGTCTCCCATGTGGGGTGGGAAGGATGGTCTCTTCGTGGGGGCTGCTGCGGGCAGCTGCCTCCTGACTGCCTCTTGTGTCTTAACAGCGCCTGGAGCAGAGACTTAGTACAGTCCAGGGAGATCCTCTCCTTCCTAGAGCTGCGCTCTCCTGCCTGGAGCCTTCCCTCCCATGTGGCATCAAGAGCTGCTGGAGAGATGGCAGGACCGTGTGCTGGCTGCTGCAGTCCCCTGGAGCCCGATGACACACAATGGCTGCTCAGAATGGTGCCACCTTGCCCTGGTCGAGCTCCTGCAATCCAGTTTTGCTGTCTGCACGACACGGCTCTGATCTCCTGCCTGTGCCTGGTAGCAGGTGAGAGCCACAGGTCACCGGCAGGCACAGAACAGGCGTCATCGCTCTCGTGCCTGGGCTTGACTCCTCGACCCAGACCAGCAGCCCCTTGCCCAGCTCCCCAGAGGGCAGACAGTGGGCAGGCGAAGCAGGTAAGGCAGGTACTGCACAAGGAGCCCAGCACCCTGAAGGGAGGGCGAGGAGAGCCCAGCCTGCTGTGGGCCGCGGGGATGATGTCCCCAAACACAGAGTCCTGGCAGGCTCCCGTGATCACATTTTCTTCCAAATGCCACAATTATTTGGACTGTGGTGTTTCCTTGAAAAGCTCCTTTACCACACAGGGTTCTGGGAAAGGTAAAAATTGGGATAGCAGATGACATTCTCCTTTCCGCTTCTCCCTAAAGCTTTCAGAAGCCCTGAGGAAGAGGGCTCTGTGTAGAGATGGTCTCCTTTCTCCCTCCAGTTAAGTCCTCTATCAGCCCAGACCTCTTCCTCAGTGACAAGGACCCAATGAGCAGTACGGAGTCACCTGAGAAAAATCTTCAAGTGCCATCAGGTACAGACCCCAGCCTGGAGCAGAAGCCCCTGGCTGCTGCTGGCAGTGGACAGGGCAGAAATATGAACCCTGTCCAAAATCCAGCCGACACTTGCTCCCTCCCCGTGCTCAGGGACAGACTCTGCTGGCATGCAGCCAGAGCAGGCAGGCAATGCCATTTGCAGGCTGCCCCATGCATACACCAATGCTTAGACATTAAAAAGCTGCCACAGAGTGTAGAGTCTGTGCAGGGGTGACTGCAATGGCTGCTCTCTGCTGCAGAAATGTCTGGGTCAGACTGCCTGGTGTGGCCAGTCCTGGCAGGTAGGAGGTCTGGCAACCAAGGGCAAAGCTGGCTGTCACATGCATAGGCTCCCCAGGCTGGCCTTTTTTGGCATGTGGGACACCTGGCAAGGCCACCCTTAGATGGCAAATCCAGCTGTGCTGTGGCAGTGGCCAGCTGTGAGCAGTGCTGTCAGTGAGGTTCAGTCTTGCTGCCAGCCGGGAGCCGGGAGAGGTCCCCGAAGCAGCCGCGCAGCATATGCACAGGGTGCCTGGCAGACCGTCTGCTTGGCCTTGGCAAGGTCCCTTGGCAAAGGCTGCCAAGGAGCCACAGATACCGTTGAGAAGAGGGCAGGTCCTTTGCTGGGAAGTGACCAAGTAAAGAACGGGAGCAGGGGAGAAGCGTCATTTTTCCCTGTTGAAGGAGGTCCCCAGAGGAATCCCACGGAGACCCCCGCGAGGGGTGCTGCTGCTCAGCCTGTGCATCTGGCATAGTGGCAGAGTGAGGTGAGGAAGTCTGTTCACAGCACTGAGTTAACTAATGCAGCTAATTAGGCTCTGAGGAGCTGCAGCAGGACATAGCAGTACTGTGCGATACAGGGGCAGGATCAACTCAGTGTAAATAAATGGAAAGGGACACCCATTTCACATTTTGCATGTGAAACGATGAGTTCTGAGCTGACCGCTGCCACTTGGGAGTTAGATCTCCAGGGAATGATAGCTATTTCTATGCAAATGGAAGTTCAGCGCTCAGGAGTGGTCAAAAAGCAAATCAAGTGCTAGGAAAAGGAGCAAAAGCAATAGTGGAGGACAAAACAGAACATCCTTACGGTCCCCTTCTCAAACTGGAAAAGGTCCAGAAAGTGGCAGCAAGGGTGGTCAAGGGCTGGAGCAGGCAAGCAGGCCGTGCATCCTTGGTGGGAAAAGATGCTCACTCCATTCCTGTACTGGATCCTGGTCTGACCAAAAGCAGTTGCCAAGTGGGGCAGCAGTTGCTCATTCAGTCTGTCTCAGAATATGGCTTTAACAAAAACTGCTTTGCGCAATGCAAAGGTCTGTTGATTTCAAAGAATTGTTATGATCTAGCAAATGCTTGACATTCTTCTAAATTTCTTATTCTTCCTTGCTTGCCAAGAACTGACAGCTTCACAGTTGAAGAAACTGAAAAAAATCTCACAAGTTTCTTCTGTCTGAAAAATTTCCTCCTGATGAAGTTTAATGTGGGCTTTCCTCAGCTGTGGCAAATGAACCTTTTTGCAGATCAGTTACACCTGTCACTGGCTACGACTGTCCTCTGCTTGCTGGAGTGGAATGCAGCGGAGTGCAGGCGCTGGCCACACGGCCACCTGGCAGTCAGGTAGTCTTGCTCAAAGATTTATCTGCAGCACCTTTTGTGCTAAAATTTATGGATCAAAATGTTCCAGGCACTCCAGTGATGATTTACTCTGGGCTACCTAGTGGCTCCAGCATCCATCTCCCAAACTGAGTCCTCCCATTATGAGAGAGCTTTTCTCCTACATGTTGCAAGCCGATGTTTGCAGCAAACACCCAGTTCTCCTCCTTGGAGAGCGCGGTCCCAAGACACCTCTAACAGAAGTGTGGTGCCGAGCTGTCGGCTGTAAAAGAAATGCTTGGTGTCTTTAATAGCAACTACATCATTTTCCTCACATACATGCACTTATTTTAATTCATGTTATTGCTCCTAATCAGATTATAGACATAAAGTCTCGGCAGGTCTGTCTGTGTGTGTAAGCAGGTAAGCGTGAAGCCATGCACTGAGAGACTGATGCGAGAATCCTTGCTGTAACCTGGCAGCTCAATGTCTGGCAGCAACAGAGGAAAAGGCCTTCAGGGTATCTGTCATTTTTACAGGTTCCAGGCTTGCATGGAGCAGCTTCAGGCGCCAGAAATTCCTCTTCCAGAGGGCTGCTCATTTGCCTCCCCAGGCTAGCCATCACGTGGCAGAACTGCTGTCAGTCCTGCTGTTTGGCGTTACTTTTCTCCTGGTTGCTTTTCTCTTCTGCTGCCCCAGCTCCCTCAGTCTGAGCCTCCCCAGACTTCAGTGGTTCCCATGGCCTGGCATCGTGCTGGGCAGCTTTGAGCCCCGCTGCCAAGACACAGCTACAAGGATCTCAGTGGTGTTGGATCTGATTCCTAGTGTGTCCCCAGTGTGGAATCAGCTCTGACATGTTATGTTGCAGTCAGGGACCTGCAAAGCTGTCAGCACAGGTCCTCTTGTCCCTGCTCATTGCTCTGCCCAGTGCTTACACATCTCATGCCACTTTTGCCTGAGAGTAAAACCTTTTAGAGCCTCATTTATTGGTGGTTATGTTACTAGAGATGTTTCTCTATCAGGATAGAAGTGTATAGACCAGGACTCTTACACAAAGAGCATAGCTTACCAGTTTTATGGACTGTTCATCATATGGATAACCAGGTGTTCTTCCAGGAGGTGCTGAAGAGGGTTCCTAATTGCTTCCGTATATAACAAAATATCTTCATAAGTGATCTGGATGATGGGATCAAGTGTACCCTGATGAAGTTTGATGATCATACCAAACTGAGTGGGGAAGTGGACACTTCGGAAGGGAAAGCTACCCTGCAGGAAGACTTGGATAGGCTGGAAGAGCAGGCTAACAAGAACCTGATGAAGTTCAACAAGGACAAGTGTAAGGTCTTGCACCTGGGAAAACATAATCCAGGAGTGCAGCACAGGCTGGGATCTACCCGGCTGGGGAGCAGCTGTGGAAAGGGACCCGGGGTCCTGGTGGAGAACAAGCTCGATATGAGCTAACAGCGTGCTTCTGTGGCAAAGAAAGCCAACAGGATGCGGTGTTGCATCAACAAGGGCATCACCAGCAGAGACAAAGAAGTCATTATCCCACTCTACCCAGCGCTTGTCAGGCCACATCTGGAATACTGTGTTCAGTTTTGGTCCCCGCTATGCAAAAAAGATGCGGACAGGCTGGAGAGGGTCCAGAGAAGGGCCACAAAGATAATCAAAGGACTGAGAAGCTGGCCATATGAGGAAAGGCTGAGAGAACTGGGTTTGATCAGCCTTGAGAAAAGAAGGCTTAGGGGAGACCTTATCACCGTGTTCCAGTATTTAAAGGGTGGCTACAAAGATGATGGAGACTTCCTTTTTACAAGGAGTCACATGGAAAAGATGAGAGATGATGGATAAAAGTTACTCCTGGGGAGATTCCGATGGAACACAAGAGGAAAATTTTTCACAATGAGAACAATCAGCCATTGGAATAATCTCCCCAGGGAAGTGGTGGATTCCCCAACATTGGACACTTTTAAGATTCCGCTGGACAGGTGCTGGGCCATCTTGTTTAGACCCTGCTTTTGCCAAGAAAGGTTGGACCAGATGATCCTTGAAGTCCCTTCCAACCTGGTATTGTATGATTCTATGAAAAAGAGGAGTTGGAACCATTGCAGAGGTCTCTGACAAACTCCTTCACTGGGAGGAGCATTCTCCACTGGGAAAGATGTGTTTTGCCCATAAACTATGTTGCAGAAAATTCGACCAAGAACAGTGGCATCTGCCTAGACTTTCAAGAAGATAGCGTGTGTGTGGGATGAGAACTAAGATTCTTTTCTTGAACTCTATTCCTTCGTCACTACATTTTGCAGCTGTCTGAAAAGGCAAAATGATCCAGAACAGTTTAAAATAGGGGCCCTGGTGATTTATATTATTTTGGGGAAGTAATTTATCCTAAAGGCAAGCAGGCAGATTTTTTTGGCCAATTGCTGCCAAATTGCTTACTGTAATGAGTGGGGCAAGGGCAGTGTACAGCAGCTGATGACACATCTTTGTGCACTGCAGCTTGCACAACTGCTTGAGGTTTTGTGCAGCTGATTAGTGCAACAGGAGCTCACAAGCATAAGTGGACCCTCACAGCACAGCTGGCGATGGCTTGTTATGGCAATTCTGAACTTGTGACCTACCCAGAGATGCCAGGTCTCATCCTGCTGTGGGTTTCTTGGCAAGGCTTTCTGCTCTGTTTCTTTCCTGTCCTCCAGATCACAGCATGTCTCATCTCCCCAGGTTTTTGGCTCAGCATATCTTATGATAGCTGGTCACCCCTTTTGCACTGGATTTCACCTGGAAGCTACTTCCCATACACACCAAACTGCAAAGTCCCCTGTCATACAGTGTGCACAGCTTATCCAGCTCTCAAATCTGGGAAACAGAGAGAGCATACCTCACTTGGTGAAATGCTAACCACCATCCGAGCAGCGCAGTTTGCTTGTCTGAGAGCAAATCACTATATTGCATATGTGTGTAAAACTGTGAAAGGTAAAGCTGGGTCAAAGCCTACCTGCTGAAGCACCTGGCTCACTCCAGTCTTCCCTTGCTGCAGCCCTACCTGCTCTTGCTGCCTGCGGCACTGCCCGTGTCTGAGACTGCATGCCTGTAGTGCCAGATTGCGGCGCTACTGTCATCCCGTTTGTACTGGCTGAAGGGTCTGGACCTTCCTTGGGTGGAGTTTTAACTGTCTGTACACGCACCTTCACTGCGTGTCTGCAGACAAGCACCGCTAACTGCAGTATTTTACTGCACCAATGTCTAGCATGTCATGCTCTAAACTCTCTTCTCCCTTTGCATTTATATTGTCTTAAAAAAAGTGGGACATGCCCTTTCCAGTAAAGCACTTGTTCCTGTACTAGATGCTTTTTATAGCCACCTTCTTCTCTCACCTGCCCATGCCGCCTGAAGGGCCTCTTTTTATATTGCTGAAGGCCTGTATACAATGCGCACAGACAGACACGGACA
Organism: Pygoscelis adeliae; assembly: GCF_000699105.1. NCBI lineage: Eukaryota > Metazoa > Chordata > Aves > Sphenisciformes > Spheniscidae > Pygoscelis > Pygoscelis adeliae. The sequence goes on along the minus strand of NW_008824040.1, from coordinate 177,677 downwards.
CAAACATTTACAGACTTCTCTGTGTTTTTATAGACAGCTCTGCATTTTCTGAGAGACAGCCATCATCTTTATTGTCCAGTCTGCACTCCAAGCTGCCAGCTTGTTGCTGAGGCACAAGCACAGAATCCCAGAACGGCTGCGGTTGGCAGGGACCTCTGGAGATCATCCAGTCCAACACCCTGCTCAAGCAGGGTCAGCCTGAGCTGGTTGCCCAGGACCATGTCCAGTCAGGTTTTGACAAGCTCCACGGAGACAGACTCCACAACCTCTCCGGGCAACCTGTGCCAGTGCTTGACCATCCTCACAGTAAAAATGTTTTTTAAAGGGAACTTTTTTTTTTTTGTGTGTGCGTGTGTGCCCATTGCCTTTTGTGCTTTCACTGGTTGCTACTGAGAAGAGTCTACTTTACACCTTCCCTTCAGGTATTTATACCAATAGATGTGAACACCTTGAGCCTTCTCTTCTCCAGGCTGAACAGTCCCAGCTCCCTCAGCCTTTCCTCATTGGAGAGATGCTCCAGTCCCTTCATCATTTTTGTGGCCTTTCACTGGACTCTCTTCTGTACTGGGGAGCCCAGCACTGGACCCAGCACTCCAGCTGTGGCCTCACCAGTGCTGAGCAGAGGGGAAGGATCACCTCCCTCGACCTGCTGGCAACACTCCTCCTGATGCAAAGGATAGCATTCACCTTCTTTGCAGCAAGGGCACATTGTTGTCTCATCTTCAACTTGGTGTCCACCAGGACCCCCAGGTCTTTTTCTGCCAAGCTGATTTCCAACTGGGTGGTCCCCAGCATATATTCTTGCACGGGTTTATTCCTCCCTGGGTGCAGGACTTGGCACTTCCCCTTGTTGAACTTTATGAGGGTCCTGTCAGCCCAATTCTCCAGCCTGTCGAGGTCCCTCTGGATGGCAGCACAACCCTCTGGCCTATCAGCCACTCCTTCCAGTTTTGTATCATTGGCAAAAAATAACTGAGATTCTGGCAGTTGAGTTTCTTCAGTCTCTGCCACAATGCCAGCATCCTTCACTGGACAAACTATCTGCTCCCAGGAAAATGAGACGTGGCCTTTTTGCAGCTCCGGTCTTGCTCACTCCTGCAGAGAGCTCAAAGCTGGAACCTCAAAGGCATCACTGTAGAGTGGCACGAGTTAACCCCTGCACTGTCCCCAGAGGCTCTGTGAGCCTGTGCGGGTGTGCACACGGGTTTACATGTGTCTATGTGTGTGCATGTGCGCACACACTCCCTTTTACTGCCAGCAGAGTGACACAGGTAAAGCTCTGGTCATACTTACATCACTGCATTTCCAGATCTGTCAACAAGCTGTTTTACTCAGCCCCCGCCCCAGCCTACCACCCCAAGCAACTCTCACCCTCTCACGGCCCATGGTGTGCCATTCCACTCACGCTTTCTTTGAGTCAGTTTGCTGGTTTATGCTAGCCGAGAGCCCCTGGGGCTTTCTGCATTCCACAGGCACTAGGACAATGTTTGTGTGAAATGCTGAGAGGCTTTTGGGGGCATGCTGGTGAGGTAAAACTTCTCTTCTGTCCGTGTCTTTCATTGGCCCTATAGAATTGGGGATTGCTGGCTGGAAGGAACTGAGCAGAAAGGGCAGACTCTGGCTTTTTATGGCTGGTGCACAGTGTGTATATGAAATGGTCTGATGGATAAATTTTCTGGACAATAATGCTTTGCATAAAGGTACAGATGACTGCTGTACAGCAGGTCCAGGTAGGCTTGTTTTCCATGCCAAGCAGCCATATGTGGCTCGGTTCATACCTCACAAGCAGCTGCTATTGTAGAGGCTTGGAGAAATGATCAGTGAAGCAAGCCTACCATCATGGTTTGCATGGAGGTTGACCCAGTGCATGCACCCGTAGGCTACCACTTAAACTGCTCAGGGTATGGTCTCACAGGATGGTCTAGGTGACACCAGGACTGCTAGGGCCTGAGGGGTTCACCTTTCCCAATGGGGAAAAGTATTTTTGCTCACGACTTGGAAGAGCTTCAAACTAGGTTCAAAGTGGGGGGGGAAGGGATAAAATCAGGTTTACTGCTGATAAGCTATGGGGTGGCATGGCAATGTTTGAGGGACAGTGTGCTAGTGAGGGCTTTCACTCTGCTCCATGATGTGCTGAGTACATTACTGCATTGCTGCAGGTGGGTGGGGGACCATGGTGGGTGTCTGGTGGTATAGTCACCCGGGGCCATGGCACAACCCACCCCTGCACACCTTCCCTGCCTGGGGCACCAACATGACCAACAGCCTGCACCCTGCAGCACGCATGTGCCGCCATCATCTTCTGTGAGACACCCTGGACCTGACAGTGCTCCTGTTGCCCACCCACAGCCAGGCACTGAGCCAGCACATGCGGCAGAGCACTGCAGGGCGCTCCTGGTGCCGCGCATCGCGCTGTCACACAGTGCCAATGGTGAGCCCCGAGCTCCGCCAGCGCTGCTGCTCCCCTGGCCTGAGCCCACACCTGCTGCAGGCTGCCCCCATGCAGCCTCACGGCAGCTCTCCCAGTTCAACCATCATGCAGCAGCACACAGCACGAACTGTGCCTTCAGGGACTGGGAAGACTGGGCCCAGGATGCTACAAACGGTTTGGGCTGGCAGTCCCTTCTTCTTTCAGGGTCAATTCTTTATGGAGGCTGTATTCTGGATGGAGACGCAGCAGCCACACAGAGCCTGGCTCAGCGTTGCCTGGACACTGCAGCCCAGCTCCTCTCTGAATCCCGGAGCCTCCTTATCCTTCTCTGGGCTGCCTCAACACAGGTAAGAATGAGCACTTACCTAGGGAAGCTGGGCAGCACGTATATTTGGGGAAAGAGAAGGCTGGGAAAATGTGTGCTCTCCTAACACCAATGGCCCTTCATGGCAGAGTGACAGTGAGCCATCCTCTGCAGGCTGGAGGGAAGACACAGGGCCACAGGGCTGCACCCGCCTGCCTCCAGGTCTGCCCAAGGATGAGGTGACTTTAGAGATCCAGACATCCATCCAGCACCTCCGCAGCCCAGCAGAGCCACCCTCCTCCAGAGTAGTCCAGGGCTTGCAGGAAGAGCTGCTGGTAGCCCAGAGCTGTGCCACGCTCTCCCATCTCCTCTGTTCCCAGCACACCTGGCAGCCCTGCCAGTCCCTGGTCAGCCAGCAAGCAGCCCCAAGGCTTCTAGCAGAATGGGGCCTTGCGCTGCTACTGGGCTGCAGCAGGACCTACAGACACAAGGACAGGAGGCAGAAGCCATCTCCCACATAGACAATCTTGGCCCAAGCCCTGACCCTTCCATCAGCTCCTGCTGGAGGGGTGTGGCAGTTTCCTGGCTCCACTGCACCAAGTGGAAAAGGTCCTCAGCTGTCTGCAGGATGGCCTGAAGGGAGGGGGTCCTGCCAGTCACCCTGCTGCTCTGCTGTCCTGTGAGCACTGCAGCAAGGAGCAAGGATGCCTGCCATGGCTGTGGCTGCGCTGTACCCTGTAGGGCCACAGGTCCCAGGGAAGCGGCTGGAAACGCTACAGCCGGTGCCAGCCTGTATACACCTACCTGGGTGCAATGACAGGGCAGCCTGTGCTGCCTTCTCACCTCTCTGCCTTCCAGCACCCTGGCTGCTCCAGGGGGCAGCCCTGGCAGATCACAAGAGCTGGGCCAGCACCAACTGGGCCAGCAGGTAGTGCTACCCTCCCCACCACGGACATACCTCCCGCTGCAGCAGAGCTCAGGCCCCATCTCATCTCCCTGTGCTCCACTTCCAGGTGCTGCCCAGTCATTTGCTGCCTTCTGCACCAGCTCTCACTCTCCCTAGCCCTGTCTGCTTCGCTCTGGCTGGATCAGAGCAGTGCAGAAGAAAAAAAACATGTCTGCTCACAGCACTGCTCCCTCTCAGGCACAATATTGGGGCTACATCTTCCCAGGACAGCTTCGTGAGCCTACATGCCTGGCTAGCCATCAGGCTGTGCTACCTGTGGTACTGCCCTGCAAGATCTCCCCAATGCTGTGTGCTCAGCGCCTCATGCACACTGCCAACCCGCTACCATGCCCAAAATAAAGAAGCTGGAGTGCACAGACTATGGGACTCCAGCCAGAGGACACTCCACCAGACAAGGGCATGTGTATGCAGGAAGAGAGAGCTGGTCTCCGAGGTCAGTAACTAAGGAAAGCCTGTACCCTCCCTACTTCTGCCTGTAATCAAACAGGATGGGCTGCAGCCACCAACTGCTCCCCCCCAGAAGAGACAAACTCCAGGAAGGAAGGGCTCAGGGAACATCAGGGGTGGAGAAGAAGGCCCCAGGTACAGAAATAAATTGATATATTAGTGTGTACAAAACATGCTGCTTCCTCTGTACAGTGCCCCAGCCAGGAGCAGGCTCCCCACAGGGAGTTCACACATATATAAATAAGGCCCAGACAGATGCAAACAGTATTTACAGCCCGCGGGGAGCTAGTGCCTGCTCTGGGGCCAGCCCCACCAAGACCAGCTGCTACGCCCAGCCCGCGGGATCCTCCATCCCAGCCTGGACTGGCCAGGTTCATTTCAGGTCCACATCAAAGTCCAGCACCAGCAGCTTGGTCTCCTCCGTGCCATTGCGGCTGCCCACCGCACACACGAGCTTGGTGTTAGAGGCGCGGATGCGCCACACTACACCCCCACTGCCCCCACTCTCCAGTGCAACCAGGTTGCGCACAAACTCGCCCGTCTTGAGGTCCCAGAGCTTGACGGTACCATCATCTGAGCTGGTCACCACAAACTTGGAGCTGAACTGTAGGCAGGTCACAGCACTCTGGTGCTTGCTGGGCCCTGGAAGAAGAGGGTATCTGTTAGTCCTCCTGTGCTCCCACCTCCAACCCCAGGCTCTTCAGGAGCACCCACTGCTGGGCAACATCTGCCCTGCCATGTCTGGCAGCTAGGAGCAACATGACCCCTCTCCAACACCCCTAGTGAGGGGAGCTGTTCTATCCTCCTGCACTCACCCTGCAGTGTTTGCAGGCACTGGCCCGTCTTGATGTCCCAGATCTTGACTGTGGAGTCAGCATTGCCAGATACAAGGATATTGTCACGTAACTCCATGCCACTCGTGAGTGACTGGTGCCCCATGAGGGTGTGTAGGCAGTTTCCACTCTCTACGTCCCACACTCGAATCGACGTGTCCAGAGAGCCACTCACGATGTGTGTCCCATCAAACTGCCCAGAGAAACACAGATCAGTGCAGCCTGCCCAGAACGGGGAGGAATGTTCTTCGCAGTCTGGTGTCAGAGACTTGGGGCACGGCAGATTAATGGATGTGCTCATGCACCCTTTGGCTAATCAGGGTGCACGTGTATTTGGCACCATCTTCCCTCCAGGAAACAGACACGGCGTGTGTGTTCCCACAGTGCATGCGTGTGTGGGGGTCAGGGTGGAGGGGCAGAGAATGTCTCACCTGCAGGGAACAGACATGGCCTGTGTGTCCCTGCAGCACACGCATGAGGTGGGGAGACAGCCTCTTACTTGCTGAAATAGGCATGGCTCGTGTCCCTGCAGCACATGAGCGGGAGGGAAGGGGGAGCCAGGGTATTACCTGCAAGGAGTAGACGCGGTTCGTGTGTCCCTGCAGTGTATGAGTGCAGCTCTCGCTCTCGGGGTCCCACACTTTCACTGTGTAGTCGTATGCACCGCTCACCACCTTGTGCCCATCGTACTGCACGCAGCGCACGGCAGCCACGTGCCCCATCAGCACATGCAGACATTGCCCAGTCTCAATGTCCCAGAGGCGCAGAGTGGCGTCCCGCGAGCCACTCACAACCCTGTGGGCAAGGGTGCGCTTGGAGCCTGATTGTGTCGACTTTGGACCTTGCCCAACTGAGATAACCCCAGACACATGAGCTTCCCCAAGGAGTAGCCCCAGCTTACCCTCCCCAGGGATACCTCTTCCCACACAGCACCTTTCAGCTACAGATCAGCCCAAGCCCTGACCACCTCTGCACTTTCACCTGCCCTATATCCCACGCCAGAGACTGGCCCAGGCCCCTAATGCTTCTACACCTCTACCTGCCCCATTCCAGAGACCAGACCAGGCCCCGAACACCATCATGCCCATACCTGTTCCCATGCAAATGCATGCAGCGCACTGTGGACGTGTGCCCATACAGTGTGTGCACGCATTCGCCTGTGTCTGCATTCCACACTTTGAGTGTCCGGTCTGTGGAGCCGCTGATGACAATGCTGTCCCTCATTTGGGAAGACCACACACCCCCTGTGTGGCCAACCAGTGTCTGCACACACTGCAAAGAACAAGATGTGAGACATTGGTTTGGGAAAGGCTGAACAACACAGCAAAAAGGAAAAGCAAAGCGTAGGACTTCCTCCAGGCAAGGGATTGGTAAGGCTCTTCAGGTCAGCAATCCACCTGCCTGCAGACAGACTCAGGCGCTCACCAGAGTCTCCTCTCCGTGATAAAGATCACTTGCTATTCTAAACCCAATCAAGTTTCTTGTCCTTCCTGGATCTCCAGGAGGGTGGTCCACACTTGCTGACTGCCAGTGAAAACACGTGTGGCCAACTCTTGCTCATTTGTTACTGCACCAACAGACTTGTAGCTTAAGACAGCTCTTCCCACTGCTCCTGCAGCCACAGGATTTATCAAATCCTTTCCCCGGCTATACTTTGCCAGAGACAAGATAAACCCACCTAAAAGGCCACTATGCCTCTCACACCTCCACCCATTCCTGCAGCAATGCAGAGGATCAGCATGACTCCCAGCGTGCCGACGGAGCAGGCCTATGACGTGACTATGGACAACAGCTCACCTCCCCAGTGACAGCTGACCACACTTTGAGTGTATTGTCATCTGAGCCACTGACTATCCGGTTGCCACAGAACTGCAGGCAGGTAATGACATGGTCATCGTGTCCCTTCAGCACCTGCATGGAAAACAACATGAGTAAGGAGGGAGGTGAGGGCAGCTCAGAGCCCCGAAGCCTGCGGAACCTCGGGCCTCAAAAACAGCCTTTGAGAATGGTGGGGAAGCAGTAAGTGCTGAGGGGAGGAAGAACAGATGGGTCCCTGTAACGCCTGCCACCTCCCTGCTGCTTCTCTGTGGGGCAGCAGCTACAGTAGGAGTCAGGGGGGGCATTTGGCGGCTACTGCTGGGGGACAGTGGGCTACCCCAGGACTCCAAAACATGGATGGACCCTTGTGGCTATTAAGGCCACACAAGCTATCAAGCTCAGAGCTGACATTCTGTCCTAGATCAAAAACGTGGCCATCAGCCAGAGCACATTTAGGACCACCAGCTCCATTTTCCACATGATGGAAGGCACACAACATGGAAACAGCTGTGCACCAGCTGCCACCAACATGGTGAGGTAGAAGGAGGGCAGCAACGGTGGGCAATGACCGAGCAACATCTGCAGGCAGGCAGAGATCAGGCAGGTTAGGCAGGACCCCAGGGAATGAGGAGGCACACCAGACAGACCTGGCCAAGCCATGGGGAGGGGCAGCATGAGGGCAAGCGGCAGCTCAGTGTGAAAACAAGCCCAGAGCTACCCTTTGCAGGGAACATATTAAACTTCCCCTCAGCTGCAGGGTACAGGGCGGATGTCCCTGTGGGCCGACGTCCCTGCAGGCAGTGCCCTGGAGAGCTCTGCTCACGGGGGGTGCAGAGACCAGGGTGTTGGGGGTCTCAGGAAAGGGCTGCCTGGTGCCAATTTGCTGCTGGGGGGTGCAGTCCCTGCAGCAACGGCACCGTGCAGAGCACTGCTGCTCACCTCGGGTGCCACTGAGGCAGGGGCTTGGAGAAGGGGCTGGGAACACCGAGGGCCCGGAAAATGTCTCCGGAGGTGGAGAGCAGCAGGACTGAGACTGTTACCTGAGAGACTGAGAGAAGGGGTGACGGGGGCTCTGCTCTCCCTGCCTCCTGGACAGGGACGAGGGGCAGGCTGGGACCTTGGCAGGGAGAGACAAAACCAACACCCAAGTGTTCCGGAACCTTGTACCAGGGACAAGGCTTAGCTGAGCCCCAGAAGGGCTGTACCACTCCCTGGGTGCCAAGGTTGGCTACAGCCCTGCCACAGGTGCTCAGAGAAGGGGTGAAGGGACGGAAACCCCCTTCTCTGGGGTCCAGGGTGACCCTTTTTCTGCTGCAGAACTGCAGCCCTGTACCACCCACTGTGGCAATCCCCGAGATCGGCTGTGCTGCCAGGCAGAGCACGTGGGAAAGCTCCAAGCAAGCTGTGCTGTGGATCTGCTCTCTACAGGCAGGGACAGGAGTTGCAGGAAGCTGGCAGGACCTACAGCTTCAAGGACCTTTAAATTCAAATATTTCCAGGTGAATGCCTCTGGCCTGTGCCTCCTGAAGACAGGCCAGACTTGTGAATCTTTTCTCGAGGCACTTTTAAAATTCTTAGTGTTGTTCTCATCCTATTGGTCATGAATATTTCTCTGCTATTTCCTTCCTGTACCAGCTTCCTACACATCAAAGCTCTAGAGGCTGGTTCTCAGCAAGGACTCCTGAAAGCACCCACCTTGGGGGCTTTAAGCTCCCCGCTGCGCCAGTTCATATCAATTTTGTGCTGCCGCATGAAGGCAAATTTCCAGGGGCTGTACATGAATCCAGGGCTCAGCAGGCGCCGCTTCCGCAGGTTCAAGGGCTCCTCGATGCCTGCAGGAGGAAAACACAGCAGGATGCCCGACGGTACACAGGTGGTCCACGCCCTCACCCTACTGGGGAGCTAAGATGATGCCCATCCGTGGGAGCTGTGGGCTACCCCACTGCAGATCCCAGCCACAATGTGCCACGTGCTATATGGAGGAGGGGTCTTTACCTTCTTCACGGCACTTCTCTCTCCAAAGCAGATTATCTTCAGCCAAGACCCTCCAGTAGCGACAAGTCTGGGCAGCACGGAGCAGGTCCCGAGGCTCCAGGAATGAGAGGACATAGAGTGCCAGCTGCAGGAATG
>NW_008824040.1:161408-168728 GCF_000699105.1 Pygoscelis adeliae | reverse complement strand
GATTGCAGCCTGCAGGATGGCAAGCAAAGTCACAAGGGCACAGTGGGCTCCCGTGGCTGGTAACTGGTGCCCAGCACCAGGGCCAGCCTGTCCCTTGCCTCAACTCACCTCCTTGGGCAGCAGGGAAATGAAGTCTCTCTGGAACTGGGGTTCAATGACCTGCATCATGTACTTGATTTGGGAGGGCTCGCAGCGATCAATGAGCTCATCCAGAGCAAGAAGCTTCTCTGGGCCACTCCACCGCTGAGGACAGGGACATCAGTCACGATGCCTGCACACATGGCAGGCCCTCACAGGCTCCCTTGTGGCTCTGTGCAGTGCCTATGCCCCCACCCCCACCCCCACCCTAGCAGAGACACCAACCAGCACGGGCAAGACAGGCTAGCCAGGCATCTGGAGCAGACCAGGGCTCTGCTACCTGGATCCCAAGATAGAGAGGAGCCACAGAGACGGGGTTGGGAGCTCCATGAGTCACATAAGATGGAACACAGCTGCTGTGTGATGGCAGACAAAGCAACACCACTCCAGGACGAAAGGGAGCAAGAGGGGGGCTAACGCCACTTCTGTGCTCCTTTACCTGAGGCAAAAACTCACTAAAAATCTACCGTGGGACGCAAACCCCTGCTTGTGGTGGGTTTCACGCAGACAGACTCCCTAGGGCTTGGCTCCCCTCCTGCCTGCCCGTCAAACCCAAAGCTTCTCAGTGCCCTCCTAGGTGAGTCCTTTGGCAAGGCTCACGAGCCTACCTGGAAGGTGCGGAGCCAGTCCTGCAGCTCGGGAGGAGGGGCAACTGAGGGGATGCGGCGGCGCCGTGCCTGGCCTGCTTTGGCGTTGCGCAGGTCACCAAAGGTGGTGGTGGGACTGGGCATGCAGGGACCCAGTGTCCTGGACCACAGCCGTGGAGAGACCAAAGCAAAGGTGAGACATGCCAATGCTACCCTGGGCCACACTGTGCAAACAGTTCTCAGAACAGAGGTCCCCATAAACCACTAGCTATGAGCCTCCAGCCAAGCTACCCCCCTTCCCCATCACTTCCACCAGGACCACAGCTACACATGCAGTCCCCTTAGCCCAGCCTGCTCTACGGAATGACAGAATCACACACTGGTTGAGGCTGGAGGCACCTCCAGAGGTCATCTGGTCCAATCCCTTGCTCAAGCAGGACTACCCAGATGGCTTTTGTATCTCTCCAAGGATGGAGACTCCACAATCTCAGCAGGACATCTAGATGACTGAGGGATGGGACTGGTCGAAGGAGGTCTTCCCACCCCGCAGGTCAACTTGTTGCTCAGCATGCAGAGCAGTCATCTTACCTGCTGTACTCAGAGCCCTTGCACAGCTTTTTACCGGGGGAAAGGGCCCTGCCATCCAGGCCGTTCTCCGACTTGCGCTTCATCTGCAAGGAGAAGGCAAGTTAAAGCAGGCTGGAGCAGAGCCCTCTGCGCACATTCTGGGTCACTGATTTTCTGCCAAAAGTGACAGAGTAGGACACCCAGCCTAGCAAGTCTTCTGAGTCCATGCTCATGTTGGGGACCTGCAGAGGGAAGCTGAAGGCCACCTGAGCTCTAGACCTGGCAGAAGAGTTAACTTCTGTGGGAGAAATGGAACTTGGTCCTTCCAAGGGGACTAATCAGATAGACCTGATGGGGAAAAGTCAGCAAAACAGCTGCACAGGGACAAAAACAGTGGCTGAGAAAACCTATTGGTACGTCTGCTTGGCCCTTCTCTAGGCACAGTTCAACATGGAGCAGGCAGACCTGCAGCCTGAGCAGGGAACTCGGCATGTTGAAGCCTCCTAGCAGACCAGCCCTACAACCAGGCCCTAGAGCTGCTCAGCATACCCCACTAAACTTGACAGCTACAGGGAGAGCTGTGCTGGGATGTGTGGCAGACTGTACCCTGACATGCTTGCATCAAAGGGAATCTACATCCTTCTAACTCTGTACAAGAGGTGCAGGGTTAACAGGAAACACGGGGGATAGCAGGGTGGCTACCAGACAGTGCTGGCAGCCACCAAAAGGTGAGCATGGGGCTCCTCCAACCCAGGCAGGAAGCTGGAGGCTCTTTCCCAGGCACTGACCCAGGCACTAGTTGCAGTCCTGTGCTCAGGGCTGGCCAGGGCTTCTCACCACAGTGCCCGCATCCTGCAGAAGCCTCCCTGAGGCCTTTGCCTGACCCTCTCAGCAGCCTCCTGCTGCCCCAATTCAGGCTCTGCTCTATGACACAGGGACCCCAGTGCAGAGCAGGGTGGCTCCACTGGAGACGAGCACGGCTGGGGACAGCCAGCAGCGCTCGGACAGACTGGGACAGTGCCTCCTTCCCCCAGCCCTAACAGCCAGGCAGGCCGACAATGGCCGAGCATGATCTGCACTGCGGAACTCCCAGCCCAGCCAGCACCCAGCTGACAGCCCCGAGCTCCCCGGCTGGCCCACAGCACCCCAGCATGTCTTGGGGGTCTGCAGCAGCAATGACAACCAGACACACACCCCATGCAGCAGGAGCTTTAAGTGCTATGGCACCCCATGGCCCACTCTGGCACCACCGCCACAGCAAGCAGTGGGTGCCCGTAGGCTCTGAGGCCACCAGCTAGCAGGACAGGACCACAGGCAACATGCCAGTGTCAGCTCCTGCCAGAGAGCCACCAACTGCACGGGCAGCCCTGCTCTTTGGGGCAAAGCCCTTGCCTGAGGCTGCACTCCCAGCAGGATTACCTTGGGCCGCACGTGATGGAGGAGGCCACCATCCTCTGTCCGCTGCAGGTAGTCTATCCAGCGCTCTCCAATGGTGTAATAGAAGTAGACGTTGCTGCCATCCTCCCCTTCCTCACTGTAGCAGCTCCCCTCTTCCTCTTCTTCCTCCTCCTCCTCCTCCTGCTCCCTGCAGACCGTGGAGCTGACTGGCTCCTGCGTCCCTCGCCCACTGGAGCTGTCAGTCTCCGGTCCTGACCCTGGGCTCCCTTTCCCAGAGCGCTCCGGCTCCCAGGGGCCCGAAACATCCTCCTCCTCAGCCACCACCTACAATACAGGGAGAGGCAGGGTCAGGTCTGTCTGCTGCAGCTCTGCACCCCAGCTCTCAGGGTGCCCTGGGGCCCGGGCTGGGGGACATGCTGGGGAGCTGAGGGGGCTGCCAGTCAGAGCAATGGCCCAAGGAATACAGAGCAGTATGAAAGAAGGGGTGATGAGCTAAGCAGAGCCAAAGATGGTAAGAGGGGAGCAGACTACTGAGCTAAAGTGCTCTCTGAGGTCACGGGGCACCTACGGCCAAGCACGATCTGGAGGCAGGTCACTTCCCAGCCCCACAGGGAAGCACAGCTGCAACGTGACCAAATTACGTGGCAGCCAGCAACTCTGTGACTGAGCAGAAAACACAAATACTGCAGGAGCATCAGCGGTGCTGAACAATACCAAACCCACTAGCACCAGCTCCACCTCCCTGCCTGCAGCTGGGAACAGCCTTCTGCCCTTTGTTTGTCAAAGCAGGGAGCAGAGCTGCTGCACATGTGGGCTGCCATGCCCAGGCAGGACCCCAGCATCAGAAAGGAGGCACATGCTGCATTTCAGCCTTCAGCACAGTGCAGAGGTCCCTTCGCCCTCCAGCCAATCTGACCAGGAGCAACGATTACTCAAGAGGTTGTGAGTAGTTTGTGCCCATCTAATGCTACCTGCACCCTCCCTCCCCAAAGAAAGCAGTGCTGTGAATAACACTACAAAAAAAAAAAAAAAAGCAGAAGCATTCAGTAATTACTTGGAGGAAGCAGAACAACGTCCCTGTATCACATGGGAATGAGGAACTGTTTTCCAATACACCAATAAAACATCTCAATCAGCAGCCCAGGATAATTTGCACCTAAGAGTCCTAGAGAGTAGTACAGGAGATCATTGGCCCACAGCAATTATTTTTGGTAAACCTTGGAATACAGAAGAAACTGCAAAGACCAGGACAGTGTGAAAGTCGTGCCAAAACTGAGGAAGGCAGGAGAAAAATGAGTCTTTACATAGCCTGACATCTGGCAATAGAGAGGCCGGTGCAGGATTCAATGAATAAAAGATAAATGACAGGAACATGCCTTGTACCAGCTGATGAGACTTTATGAAAATAGGTCTTTTCCAATAAAGTTGACTTTATTCCTCGAAGTGTTACATTTGGTTAAAAAAACCAATTACATAAATCACATCGATGAGAGGTACTCATACACTTCTAAGCATTTGACCAGGGCACAGGATTCTGATGAAAAGACTGGCATGCCACAGCCTCTAACGAGTTGTTGGGCAAGATGGCATAGATGAAGAAAGAGCCAGTGAACAGATCTCAAAACGTACCCGTTAATGGAAAACTGCAGATTTTCTGCTGACGGGCCTAATGCAGACCCATAAGGGTGTGTGTGTGTAAAACCACAGTAGTCAGTATTTGTTTTATTCATAATATGGAAGTAGATAAAATCTTTTCTGATTACATTTTAAGACTGACACTTGGGTAGGTAGCAAGGACAGGACAGTCACACGGTGTGATCTACATCAGTTGGTAAGCTGGGCTCACCCAAATTAAATTAATTTCAATACACCCAGAGGCAATGTTCTCCATCTAAAGACAGGGAGAGCAGGGCCAGCTAGGCACCAGGGACTGTGCATCATGTAAAGCAGTAACTGAAAAGGATTGAGGGGTTGCATTCAGCACAAGCTTCAGGCTCAAAAATCTGAACAGGGAAGAAGTGCAAGCAGGAAAGCAGTACTACCCCCTGTGCTGCCCTATATGCTCGAGTCCTGCAATGCCCAATCCACATTTTTAAACAGAATGCTTAAAACTTGAAAATATTGCTCAAACTCCTCCCCCAAATGATTCAAAATCTGGAGAAAATATTTTGTAGGAAAAGAAAAGAAACGGAGAAGTGATTTGGTCACAACACAAAAATACACCTGGGGAAGGAAAAATCCTGCTGCTTTATAGGGCTCCTACCAAGCACTGCACGTTTACTGCAGTTAAGGCTGGGTTTATGTACATTTAGAAATTAGGCCTCAGTGGACATGTGCTTAAGCGCCTAGCCCTGGACAGATTCCCCAGATCAGAGGCAGATGGGTCATTTCTTCACACCACTCAGTTAGACTGGACCCTGTTTGGCAGGTGGGCTTGGAACAGGGTTGGACTCTCAGGCAGAGAGGCAATGGCCAGATGAGAAAGCACGACACAACAGCCCATCTGGACACACCTTTTCAGGGGGAGCACTGAACCCGGGCTTCTCAAGCACTTCCTCTGGCATCTAGAATTGGGGGTCACATCTAGGTCTTGGATGATAACAAACCTCGGGACGATGCTCCTGGGGCAGCACGAGGGCAGAACAGTCGCTGACATCTCCCAGGCAGTAAAACACCTTCCAGCAACCATCCTCCCCTGCCCGCACAACGCGCTCGAGAGCTTGGCAGGGCAGAGCTGCTCTTAGGCGAGCGAATTTCCTCAGGCCCACAGACAGCACCGCAGGAAGATGCACTCCTGAAGAAGTCCCCAGAGCCGAGCTGGGTGCATGCCAGCCCAAGCAGGCAGCACGCTGGCCGCCGCTCTGCGCACACAAGGCGGATGACAGGGTAGAGAGCTTGGCAAAGACACAGACTCTGGCCTCCTCAGCTGTCGGTCCAGGGGAAGAATCTCTCTCCACACCCTGTTCTGGACTCCAGCGATGAACAATTAGTGGAATTTAATAACTGTCTGCGGGAGACCTACAGATGGCTAGCTACTCTGGGGCAGGGGAGGCAGCAGGGAGCCACGAGTGTCCTCTGGGGTCAGAGCATTGTTTCTATCAGGGACGCTGGGGCAGACGCATCACAGCAGCCAGAGCAGCTCCCGGCAAGGCTCAGGGGGCCACTCCAGCCTCCAGCAGGACACCACAAAGCCAGCTGGGCCCAGAGTAGCTCAGCCTCCCTGTCAGGATGCTCCCTGAAGCAAGCTGCCACCTTACAGGGAGATTGTAGACAGGCCATTTGAAAGGGCACCTTTCCTTGGGCCTCCCTGTTCCAGTGCCCAAAGCAGATATGTCTCCTCCACCATAAACCTCCTCTGTCCCTCTACCAGCTACCACCTCTCCCAGCACGAGATCCCCCTCCCTAACTCCTGCACTGCTGGAGGCATACCAGGTAGGCAGGGGAACCCTACCTTTCTTTTCCTACCTGAGGCACAGGAGCTTTACTGTCCCCCTGCAGACCAGGGCTCACCCTCGCAGCTTCTTCGCTGCTTGGCCTCCTCCTGCAAGTCATCCGCTGACTGTTCAGCTCCAAGATGCGGGTGGTGATGCCTTTGACATGGAGAAGATCATCGAGTGAGTTGAAGCCCTTCAGTTCCTGTGAGAAGAGAAGTAAGATTTCATATGGAGCTGAGAAACCCAGGGACCAGCCTCAAAGCAGGACCAAGCTTACTCACACCCTCCTCAGACAGCTCTCCTTCCTGGCCAGTCCAGACCTACCAGCTTGCATCTCACTTACAACCACCAGCTCCCTTTAGGCCTTCAGGGGAAAGATGGTCAGAGTGCCACAGCAGGGTGATACCTTTGTACTGCAAGTCCTCACTACTGCTCCCATCCAAAGTAAGGGATGCTTTCTGCCCCAAACAGCCGTTCCCATGTAACCCCCCCTCCTTCCACAAACTTTCCCTGCCCTGAGTGACAACTGCAATGCCTGCAAGGAACAAGCAACAGCACCAGAGCTACTACTAACAAGGCAAGTAGCGGCCCAAAAGCAAACACTAAAAGCTCAGAAAGGGGAATTGTGCCTTCCAGCTGACTAGTTCCAAGACTGGGAGCATTCCCTGGCCCACACAGTCAGTCTCCCTTGTCTGCAGCTCCAAGGAATGGAAACAGCCCCTGCCTCCTGCCAGGCACACGCAGACACACACACACGTGTGTGTGTGTGTGTCTGTGTGCAAGGCACCCACCATCCTGCAAAACACCAGGTCACGTACTGCCCAGCCCCGCACTCAGAACCACGGGTTACCACCAGTCGTACCTACACTCCATACGGACTCCAGGCAGCTTCTGCCCCAAGCCTAAAGGGCGTAAATCCAACCGGGACGGTCTGGCTGTCACCAAGGGGGCAGGATCCCAGGGTGGAAAGCATCCACCCTTTCTGGCTAACACAGACATCGGGGCTAAGACAAGGTTCTGATCATCCTTTCAAATTCGTCATGCAACATTTTAAGGCACTTCTGCTGCTTCTCCCCTATGAACGGTTTTACCCAAAAGCACAGCTCTAGTGATAAATCCCCTTCCTGTAAATCCATCCTCACCTGCTCTCATACCAGCAGTTCTTTTGTTTAAATGGCTCTTGCTCTTCCGCCTCC
>NW_008824040.1:160562-161349 GCF_000699105.1 Pygoscelis adeliae | reverse complement strand
CCTCTCAGCCTCCTCTTTTCCCAGCCAAAAAAAGTCAAGCTCTTCTAGTCTTGCCCTGTCAAGCCAGCCTCCCCTTTCCCCGATTTCTCCTGCCTTGCTCCTCTGCCTGCTTCAACACAGATGCCATATTCCAGCCACAATCTCACCAGTTCTTCATGGCATTAATGGCAAAAAGGTGCCATTAATCTTCCTGTCTCTGCTAAAAATGCCACGGCAGATACAGCCTAAGACCGTGCTTACCTTTTTCACGGCTGTGTCACACTGGTAGCTCAGTCATCCTGTGAGTGACTACCACACACAGGCTTTTCTCCTACACTGTCATTTTCAAATGACAGAGCTAAACAGTCAATCAAGGGGGAGCGGCAGGATTTCCAGCCCATCGTGACCATAGCAGATGGGCTTCTACCCCTTCCTGCTCCTGCCCGTTCCACCCAGGAACTCATTTTTTTCTGATCTTAGCATGCAACGTCATCTGCCACCAGCCCCTGAGGCTCTGCCCCAGATCCCAGAAACAAGGAAACTGCAGAACTGGGTTGGTCTGCCTGCAGAAGCGAAGAGTTCTCCCCAAGGAGAACGCTGACCCAGTCTGCACCGGGAGGCACCCGTGCCAGGGAGGCAACTGCCCTCGCTCCATGACAGCCTGCAGACCTCGACACAACGAGCTCTTTACGTGGCATGCGAACAAAAGGCTCCCTCAGCCCGTTGCCCAGCGGCAGCCCAAGCCAGGGCCCCGCTGGCCCCAGACGCTGCGCCCAGAGGCGGCCCTTGTCCCCCCGGGCAAGGCCCC
>NW_008824040.1:158470-159567 GCF_000699105.1 Pygoscelis adeliae | reverse complement strand
CCCCAACTGCCTCCCGGGCCCTGTGCCGCATCCCTGGGGGCCCCGGGCCTACCAACCCGCTCCCAGACTCCACCGCCACCTCCCGCAGGCCCCGCACCACGGCCCCAGTGTGCCCTGGGTCCCCCCTACCCCATCCCAGACTCCAGCACCTCATCCCCTGCAGGCCCCAGGTCCCCCAGACCCCAGCACCGCAACCCCTGCGCACCCTGGGCCCTCCTACCCCCAGACCCTGGCCCCGACCCCAGCACCAGGACCCCTGGTGTGCCCCAGGTCCCCCTAACGCCCATACCCCCCATACCACAACCCCCGTGGGCCCTAGGTCCCCCAGACCCCGTTCCAGACCCCAGCACCACAGCCCCCAGGTCCCCCAAACCCCCATATGCTGTCACCACCCCCAGGCCAGCTCCCCGCCAGCACCAGGCTGAGCTGTACTGCCCTGCCCTGCTGCCAGAGCAGGAAGGGTGGTCTCTGGCTGCCAGGGACCACGGGCTCCTTCTCGGGGCTCCCTGGTTCCCAGGGGCCCAGTGCACCCAGCACAGGGCACACCTGAGGACACACCTTGGAGACACTTTTGAAGCCCAGTTGAGCCATGGCATTCACGAAGGCTCGGATGTCCTCGAAGCGGCTGGCCACCTCAGCCACCATCAGGGTACCCCTGCGGAACACCCCAGCCCTGAGCGGCAGCAGCGCAGGCACCTCCCAGGGCACAGCCCAGCGCCTCTGCTCCTCACTGCCCGCCCAAAGGCCAGCGCACACCTCCCAGTCTCCCACCGATGCCTCCTGCCCCTCACCAGCCCAGCACACACGTCTCTGCCTACCCCTGCTTCAGCACGCGGTTGGCCTCTTCCAGGATCTCCTGCAGGTTGGTGCCCATCAGTGCCAGGCAGAACACCGCAACGTCCCCCGACTCGGCCGCCAAAGGCACCTGCCAGACACCAACCAGGACGCCCCCCCAGGAGGGAAGATGGCGATGGGGCTGGGGCAGCCCTTCCACGCTTTGCCGCTCCCCAGGCTCTTGGATTCAACTGAGCATCTTCTCTGGGGAGCCCGCAGACGTGTGCTCCCTCTCACACACAGGACCTTCAGGATCCTTGACC
>NW_008824040.1:146687-156349 GCF_000699105.1 Pygoscelis adeliae | reverse complement strand
CAGGCTGAGCCGGGATTGGGTCGGGGTCGGGCTGGGACAGGCGGGGGTCGGGACAGAACGCGATGGGGACAGGACGGATCCAGGTCGGGGTCAGTCCAGGCTGGGACGGGTCGGGGTCGGTGTGGGTTTGAGTGGGCTGCAATTGGGGCTGGGGTCGGCCTGGGTTAGGACGGGCTGGGGTTGGGGTTCATGCAGGCTGGGCCGGGCCCAGGTATGGCTGGGTTGGGATGGGGTTAGAGTTGGGCAGGGGCTGGGACTGCTGGCGTGGGCAGAGGCTGGCTGGTGGCAGCTGTGTTTGGAGTGTGCCTGGGTGGGCAGGCAGGGGCAAGGGGCAGGGGCTGACTGAGGACAGGCAGGCGCCCTCAGGGCTGCCCTGGGGCTCCTGTGCCGCTGGCTGGTGTGAGGTCAGTGCTGCTGGGATGGGACAGGGCAGGCTGGGGCCCACAACTGGGGCGAGCCCTGGGGTCCGTGGGGCAGGATGGGGCTGGGGCTGCGCTGGAAGGGGTTGGGGGGGCTGCAGGGAAGAGAGGGGCCCTCGCAGCTGGTCTTGGGGAAAGGTCTTGGGTCAGGGCTGATGGGGAACGAAGGGGACGGCACAGGGCAGCCTGGGTCTCCACATCACGGAGACCATCTCCACATCATGGAGACCATCTCCACATCAAGCCATGGCCTGAGTGGTGAGGAAAGGGGCCACAGGGGGCTCAGCAGGACTGACACAGCCACTTGGCAATGGGGGAGTAAAGGGCCCCTCGTTTCAGGCAGGGCAGGGGCTGGGGGAGGCCTGGCAGCCTGGCCAGGACCAGGGCAGGAGCTGGTGCGATGACAGACAGGAGTGCGGCAGCCCTGGGCTGAGCAGGAGTAATGGCTGGGGGGGGGCCGGGGGGGGGGACAGCGTGATGCAAGGCCCACAGGGCTGAGATGGGGATGAGGTGTCGCTGGGGTGCCCCTTCCCTGGTCCCATCCCAGATGGGTGGGTGGAAAATCCAGTCTGGGGGCAGCACCATCAGCCCTGGGGCTCTGGGGCTGGCAGGACCTGCAGGACATCGGGTCAGGGCGTGGTGCTGGCTCCTTGCAGCTCGCAGGCAGAACTGCTCCGTCCTCTGCAGCTGGTGAGCCAGGAGCGGGACCGGCGCTGCCCTGGAAGTTCCAGAGCCCATTTGGTGCCTGTGGGGCCCCTTTGAGGGTTCAGGCCATGAGGCCGGTCTTCTGCATCCCTCGCCTCATGTAGCTGCCTGGAGCATGCAACACAGGCAGAGCGGCTGTCCTGGGGGTCCAGCTGCCAGGTGCAGGGAGCATGTCGGGGCCCGTCCTGCCTGCGCAGAGTGGGCGGGAGTCCCACTGCAGCTGGGCAAGTGCCAGGCCCTGTGGGGCATCAGGTTTAAGCCCTCAGGGGTGTTTGTCAGGGACATTGTGCTCGGTCTGTCCCTGCACCTGCACTGTGGGACTTGCTGAGGGCAGCCCCCCTTCCCTGCTTGATGCCACAGACCCCCAGGCAGGAAGGTACCTGCCAGACATGTCCCCGTACTGCTGGGAAGCTTGGGGCAGCGCAGCCCTGGGTCTCAGTGAACCTGCTGCTGTCAAGGGGTTAAAAATGGAACGAGGATGCATGGTCTTTGCCTGGCTTTGGGCTGGGGTGTCTGTTTATTAGAGTGGAGAGAGGGGGAGCTTGTGGATCTTTGGGGCCCCAGTTTCTTGAGCGTGATGCTGTGCCAAGTTCAGCCAAGCCTGGGTCAGAGGTGGGGATCGGGAGGGTCTGTGGAGCTATTGGGATCCCTGCAGGGTGGTGCTGGACCTCCTCCAGCTCTGCTCCCTGAACCCCTCCTGGGAGATGCAGGCACCCGGGTCTGGCTGGGCCTGCAGATAAGCCCGTGGGTGCCAGATCTGCTTCCTGCGAGCTGCTGCAAGCACCCATGACGCTGGAATCAGTCGTGAACTTCCCCTTCAGCTGCGAGTCCAGCTCTGTCCCCAGCCTTTGGCAGTCCCTGCGGTTTTCCGCAGGGCTGATGAGGAGGGGGACTCGAGGCTCCCATCCTCGCTCCCCCAGGGGGATGCCCCAGCTGAGGGGCTGCCAGGAGCAGAGGGGCTGTGGGAGGTGACGTCCAGGTCCCAGGGCTGCGTGTGGGAAAGAGGGGCAGAGAGCCCCTCTCCACAGCATGGCCCCATGTCCTTACACACCCCTCCCCACAGCAAGAGCCACAATGGACGACATCTTCACGCAGTGCCGAGAGGGCAACGCAGTGGCCGTGCGCCTCTGGCTGGACAACACTGAGAACGACCTCAACCAGGGGTGAGCAGGAGGGACCTGGCCTGGGCTGGACCCACCGGGGTGCTGTCCCTGGCTCAGCTGCAACACGGGCCGAGCGCGCTGGACCAGGGCCGAGGGCGCTGGACCAGGGCCGGGGTTTGTTTCCGCTCTGCTCCGTGTCCTGGGGAGGGGGTGGGATTCAGCTCCTCCCCGCCGGGAGGAAGTTACCGCATCGCTGAGGCATGAGGGCTGCACATCCTCCAGCCGCTTCCTCGGCCGCCTGTGCTCCCAGCCATGGGACAGGATGCATCTCGGCCACGGGTTGGGCTGGGGGTGCTGAGGAGAATCTCCCCATCCCCAGGGTGGCTGGTGTGTCTGGGTGACCACTTCCCCTGTCCCCTCTCCTGGGAGCACTGCAGCTGATGTGTGGAAGCACATCTGGGGTCTAACAGGAGGGCTGGGAACTACCCCAGGGCCAGGAGCTGCATGGGGCTGACCTGCACCCTGCCCCTGTGTGCCCTGCCCCAGATATCTCCTCCTCCCAGCACATCCCCTGCTCCAGGAGCTCCCGCGGGATTGCGCAGTCTGACATGCTGCTCACCTGCCTTTCAGGAGCAGCGTTTAGGCCAGGTGCAAGGTTTAGAGCAGATGTCTCCGTTGCCTGTGGGCAGGCACAGCCTTCTGCCCGCACACCAAAGATCCCTTGTCAGGCCATGGTGGCGTCTTTGCTGAACTCATTCTGGGCAAGGGGCCTTCCTTTGGCCTTTGGCCATGTCTTTCAGTCCCTCCCAGGGGTCCCAGTGACACAGAGCTTTCCCAATCCCACAGGTCGTGCCTGAGGGACTGGGGGCCGGCTGGCACTCACTGGGGCATTTTGGTCCCAGGTGCCTGTGCTGGGGTACCCTCTGCCTGCGAGGCTGGCTGTCCTGTCTGCCTGCCTGCTGGGGTGGTGCAGGAGGGGTGGGGGGCAGATGGGGTCTGCTGTGCCGGGGAGCTGGAGGGAAGCCGGGGATGCAGTGGCCCCCGCCTGCCAGGCCCCAATCTCCTTTTAAGGCCTGGCTGGTCTCCTCCTCCCTTACTTGGCCAGGCACCACCAGAGCCGAGGGGGGACAGGGGAGGGGATCTGGCTCTTGCCAGCATCTCAGTGATTCAGCCCTGGAGAAGATGGGATTTGGCCGGGGCCTCTGGGGCCCTCATGGGGATGGGAGAGAGCAGGAGAGCCGCTCAGCCTGTCCCCTTTGCCTCTACGGCCCATGTGCGGGCGCGCACGGCGATGCCTGCCTGGCTGTGGTGCTGTTGGCAGAATCCTGGCCATGCTCGGCCCTTCTCTCCCTGCCTGGGCCAGGGGAGGACACAGCTGGCAGGCTGCAGCTGCTCAGCAGAGCTGTCCCTGCTGTCTCCGCAGGGATGACCATGGCTTCAGCCCCTTGCACTGGGCCTGCCGTGAGGGCCGCTCCAACGTGGTCGACATGCTCATCATGCGGGGAGCACGCATCAACGTCATGAACCGTGGTGACGACACCCCGCTGCACCTGGCTGCCAGCCATGGCCACCGTGACATCGTGCAGAAGGTACCTTCCTCCTGTGGCCAGCACCCTGCCCTCTCCCCACCGCTTTCCAGGCACCAACCTCGTGCCTTGCACAGCCCCGTGGCAAACTGAGCTGGGATCTGTGCAGCCCTCCGCCCTGCCTACCCAGGACTCGCTCCCCAATCATCTACTGGCTTCCTTGCCGTGAGCTTACTGCATCCCCACCTTGGTGTCTCTGAGCACCTCCATCCTCCCCACAAAAGCCCTGCATCCAGCCTCAGCCCCCTCCCAACAGCAGACCTTGCCAGCACCAAGGCAGCAAATGTGCTGCTGTTGGTGCTCCTGCCCTATCCCAGGGCAAAGTGCTGGGAAGGGAACCTGCTCTAGATTTACGGGGACTGTGCTCCTGCCCCCAGCTGATCCAGTTCAAAGCAGACATCAATGCCGTGAACGAGCATGGGAACACGCCTCTGCACTATGCCTGCTTCTGGGGACATGACCAGGTGGCAGAGGTGAGTGGAAGCACTTGGACACAGGCAGGAGCCCAGAATGAGGGAGGTGGCTGAGGGGGGCATGGGGAGGGAGAGGAGGGACAAGGCAGGAGGCTGTATGTGTATAAAGAGGCTGAGAAGAGGACAGCAAACTGTGCAGATGCTTGCTTTCTCCTCCCTCAGGACCTGGTGGGCAACGGGGCCTTGGTCAGCATTGCTAACAAATATGGTGAGACACCCATTGACAAAGCCAAGACACCGTTGCGAGAGGTCTTGAAAGGTAGGAGGTTCTCGTCCTGACCCCACAACCTGCCTCTGGCTCCTGCTGCAGCCCCTGTGCTCAGCATCAGCAAGCTCTCTGCTTGTGCTGCCAAACTCCTTGTCCCTCCAGAGCGTGCTGAGAAGCTGGGCCAGAGCCTCACCAAGATCCCCTACAAGGATACCTTCTGGAAGGGCACGACCCGTACGCGTCCCAGTAAGGACAGAGCCTTCCCTAATGGGGATGCTGTGGCAGGGGAGAGTACAGCTCTCCAGCATGGCAGGGCAGGCTTCTGGGGAGGGGGCGGCAGTCTGCACTGCAAATGGCTCGTTTTGGAGATGGAAGTCCCCTCACTGAAGGTGGCTCCTCACAGGAGTGAGGTGTCCCACTGGTACTGCCTCCCTCTGCAGTCCCAGGTGGATGTCGGGAGGAAGGTTTGTGCAGCCACAGGCTGCATCTCCTCCTTTTCTTACAGGAAATGGAACTCTCAACAAACTTGCTGGAATAGACTTCAAACAGCTGAGCTTGAGCCAAAAACTCAATGAGAACCAGTCAGGAGAGGTACGTAGGCCTGTTGCCCCCTGGGACAGGGTAGCTGCAACCATGCAGACCGCTGCGCTCTTCCCAGCCCCTGGGTGGCTGCAGACTGCAGAACTGGCACACAACTGCTTGCTGGATTTCCACATCCAGGTGTGGGGCCAGCCCACGCAGAGAGAAGGCACCTGCCCGGGACTGAAAGGCCAGGGTTCACTCACACTTTGTCGTAGTCACTCCATGTTGCTGTGGACCTGTCGGTCCTGTGGGCTCCGTGGGCCCCACAGCCCTGTGCCAGGGGCTGGGAGGTGCTTGGGGACCGTGTGTCCTCTCACAGCAACTGTCTCCACCTGTCTCCCTGCAGTTGTGGAAAGGGCGCTGGCAAGGCAATGACATTGTCATAAAAATGCTGAAAATCCGGGACTGGACAACTCGAAAGAGTCGAGACTTCAATGAGGAATACCCAAAGCTGCGGTGAGTGCCAACATCCTTCCCCAAGGCAGCCGTGGCTCTCGAGGGCAGGTGTTACCTCCAGAGGAGTATGAGATAGGCAGGAGCCAACCAGGTCTGCAGGGTTGGGTGGTAGTGCTCCAGAGTGGTACCCAGAGGACACGAGGAGGCCCTGGGAGGATGGCACACTGACAGCAATGCGAAGGGCAGGGAGGTGATGAGGGGGTGTGGAAAGCACCCACTGTTCTCAGGCCTGTCACTTCTCTTGCAGGATCTTTTCTCACCCCAACGTGCTACCGGTGCTGGGTGCCTGCCAGTCCCCCCCAGCACCCCATCCCATTGTCATCAGCCACTGGATGCCCTATGGTTCCCTCTACAACGTGTTACATGAGGGGACAAGTGAGTGCTGATAGGGGTGACAGACCTGGGGGTAGAGGCTAGTCTCCCCATCCTCCCTCAAGAAGTTGCTTCTCCATGTGTTTGGGGGGTGGCAGGGGGCCTCTCCAGATGCAACACCAGGGTGGGCCCAGGGTGAGCTCAGTCTCCAGTCTGCATGCCTTCCCCACACCCTGTGTGCAGTGTGTCTGCCACCATCACCTCTGTCCCACGCACACTGCAAGTGACACGGCACACCTCCCCCCCCCTTACCCTCATGCCACCTCCCTCCCTCCCTGCAGACTTTGTGGT
This sequence comes from Pygoscelis adeliae, assembly GCF_000699105.1. NCBI lineage: Eukaryota > Metazoa > Chordata > Aves > Sphenisciformes > Spheniscidae > Pygoscelis > Pygoscelis adeliae. Next base: position 150,154 of record NW_008824040.1, on the reverse strand, counting down.
GGACCAGATGCAGGCAGTGAAATTCGCCTTTGACATTGCACGGGGCATGGCCTTCCTGCACACATTGGAGCCCCTCATTCCACGCCATCACCTCAACAGCCGCAGCATCATGGTGAGTGTCGGTGTTGCATAGCCCAGCCTTTCCTCCCGCAGACTGGGGCAGGGCAGGCTCCCCTCTGACCACCCCTCTCTCCTCAGATCGACGAGGACATGACAGCACGGATCAGCATGGCTGATGTGAAGTTCTCCTTCCAGTGCCCAGGGAGGATGTACGCACCAGCCTGGGTGGCACCAGAAGGTGAGTGCCCTGTAGCCAGGCCTCTCCTGCTGCTTGGCCCCTTCCTCGCCCTCAGCCCCACTCAGCCCCCCGTGCTGGATTCCCTACAGCCTTGCAGAAGAAACCAGAGGAAATTAACAGGCGCTCGGCTGACATGTGGAGCTTCGCGGTGCTGCTGTGGGAGCTGGTGACCCGTGAGGTGCCGTTTGCAGACTTGTCCAACATGGAGATAGGCATGAAGGTGAGGAGAGGGCTGGGCAAAATGCACCAGTCCAGACTAGATCAGCCAGGGCATAACAGGGCCTAAGCAGCCAGCAGGGAGGGGAAGCAAGGCCCACCGAAGGAGAGCCCACTGACACTCCTCCCAGAGGTATGGGCCGTGCCTGTCAAATGCAGGGCTGGGTCCAGATTTCTGATCCTGCCCTGCTCTCCCATGCTACCAGGTGGCACTGGAGGGGCTACGTCCAACCATCCCACCTGGCATATCCCCACACATCTGCAAGCTGATGAAGATCTGCATGAACGAGGACCCAGCCAAGCGCCCCAAGTTTGACATGATCGTGCCCATCCTGGAGAAGATGCAGGAGAAGTAGAGAGGGGGGTGCCTCCCAGCCAGCTGATGCTGCCACGCTTCCCTCCCCGCCACCCCCAAGTGCCTTCTTTAACCCCAGAGCCAAGGGGGAGCAGGGAATGCCCCCTCATTCTGAGCCAGCCATGGACACACGGTACAGACAACGCTGCCTTCTCTGGAGCTGCTCTGCAGGCTTCAGACACTGTAGCACCACATCTATGGCAGCACCTCCATCCTCCCTGGCAGCTACGGGCAGAGACTGAGCAGGCCTGGCCCACGACACAGAGCATGGCTAGGCTCTGCTACCTGTGAGGCTGGGACTGGGCTGTGGAGCCACCCTGTCCTCCTCGTCCCCATGCCCAGAGCAGCTCACCCACTTAACAGTTTCACGTTAGGCAATGCCCAGTCCTGGTGCTCTTCCCTACTAAGGACAGTGGGGTGAAGCTTGCCTGTTGCGCCCAGCACCACCCCAGCTTCGCGCTTCACTCTCTATCGTGTCCATCCAGGCCGTGTGGAAAAGCCGCCAGCATCTGAAATAAACATTTGTTATGAAAACTGGCTGCTGGTGGAGGGGTGTGTGCGTGCACAGGGCATTGTCCACAGAAAGGGGGAAAGACTGACATGGGGGCTGCCCAACAGTCTGCCGAGTCCTAGGCTCTGGATCTGCGCCTGGACCAACCCTCCTCCAGTGACTGGAACAAGGAAGGCAGGTGGGCTAACAGCACCCCCCTCTTTTGAGAGAAGGGCCCATGCTGTCTGCAGTGCTGTCTGTGCAGGCCCCTGAGCATTCCTCTTGAAAGACAACAGGTATGCTTGGGAGGAAGAAATGAAGAAGAGGGTTGGGCAGTCCTATTCCCACTACGCCCACTTTCCTTCAGCTTCCTGGGGTAGGGCTAAGCCCTCCTGGGAACGGCAGAAGGCGCAGCTATAGTCCACCAGTTGCAAGCCCTACAACCAACCCTTCTTTGCACTGGCCTTTCAAAGGCATGGGACCAACTTCTGTTGGTGTAGCAAGAACAGAGGCCCTAGCAGGCCAGCTTGTGTGCTGTTTTACTTGTAGACAGGCATTAGCACATGGGCAGGAAACAAGATGCCTTTCCACAAAAAAACCTACCCAGCTGTTTAATGGCACAGAAGCGACCCTAAAAAAGTTCCCAGTGACAATCCCTCAGACTTTATGTGAAGTAATGTGGCTTTTTCACATTGATGCCATATTCTGCAAGTGCTGGTGTCAGGTCTTCCATGGTCAGCGTGTACTTCTTATCCTGAAGGGACAAGGAGTAGCGTCAGTCACAGCAAGGACAATCTAAGCTGCCAGGCATTCCTCAAAACCTTGTGGGTTTAGGATTTTTCCCCTACAAGCTGTAGTGACCTGCATGCGCACAATTCCCAGAAGCAGCTGCAGAGCAGTGTTTGGGGCATTAACCAGCTCTTAAGTACTGCACGTTTTGTTTGCTCTGTGCCCTCAGCTGCTCAACAGACAGAAAGACACTGAGCAAGCAAGACTTACTTACTCAACGCTACAAAGATAAATTACATCGCCCTCATGAGGCCCCCGAACCACAAACAGATGATGACTGGGAGAATTCCCGGAAACTACAGCTACACGCTTGCTCCCAGTTTGTGTTTTTCCCCCAAGCATCTGAATTTTGGTTGCTGTCAGAGGGAGGACGCAGGGCCAGATGGCCCTCGGTCTGATGAGGTGCAGCTACTCACACATTCCTGTGAAGCCATCAAAACATATTCCTCAAATTCCACTGCCCACCTCATTTTCCCACCAGCATCCTTTTTCCGCCAGCAGAGCCCTAGCTTATTAATAAGGGTTCTGACCTTCAGGAGCACAACAGGTTTAAGACTTCCTACAACCCACATCCCCTCATTCAATGGCAGCAAGTTTAGCTTGCTACAGCCCCAGGAGAGGACGTTTCCCCTCATCCAAGCAGCCATTCTGTCCTTCTCTCACCTTGCTCTTATTGCGGGAGCTACCTGAAGCTGTTCCCTTCATCTTGCAGTGCTGCAGCGCATCATTGGCAATATCAGAAATAAACTTCTGTGCGGCCAAAGAGATCAAACGAATGCTACCCAGCAGAGAAAGAGAAGGGATAATTTCAGACAGACAGCACAGAGCACCACTGGGATCAAGGAATTTCTGTTGGGGCCCCCAGCTATCAGACCCCATATGGGGTCCTTGAGGCCACACTCTACCACACCTGCTGCCACTTACATGCGTGGATCAGAGGCCTCGAATCCTGCTCTGTTGAGGTAATAGCCCGTGACGGCATCTGGGATCTGTACAAGAGAAAACTTGGAGGAAGTCTGCTTCCCTGTGGCAGCCCGTGACCTGCGTGCAGCCTGCCCCCAGCACATCCCATGTACCGTAGGCGTGTAATCCTCCAGCTGCATGAGGAAGTCCACCAGCGGTGTTGTGGAGACCACCGGCTTCACGTCCCCGTTGGCCGCACTGGGTGGCACGTAGACCCCATTGGACATAGCCCCCTCAGGGGGAGCTGCAGCCACTGCTGCAGAGACGGGCACTGCGGGCACAGGGCACTCAGCGGGCAGCTCTCCCCAGGTGCAGCCCCGGCCCCCCACCTGCCGGGACGCCGATCCCCCACGGGC
>NW_008824040.1:139845-145418 GCF_000699105.1 Pygoscelis adeliae | reverse complement strand
CCCCTCCGCACCCGCCCCCCAGTTGGCCCTGCCCTGTCCCAAGCACAGCCTCGGGAGCAGGAGACCCAAGCTTCCCCACCAACACCCACAGGTGCCGGCCCAGCCGCTCCAGGACACCCGGGACAGGTGCCCCAGCCCTGCGGCAGCCCCAGCCCCCTGCCCAGCTCACGTCATAAAGCGCAGCATCGTGCCCCTGCTCCTGCAGCTGGTAGAGCGCGGGGTTGAGGAAGCCCAGGGGTGCGAGCCCCCGCTGCAGGCGCCGGTCGTTGATGAGTGCCACCATGCCCCCCACCACAGGCGTGGATGCCTGCCAGAGACACGAGCACCTCAGCACCTGGCAGCTCAGCCACTGCAGACCGACCGGCACAGGGCTGTCCTCCTTACCGACGTCCCCGACACCCAGGGCAGCGGGATGCGGTTTGTCACCACCCAGTAGTTGTCAGAGAGAGCAGACAGGTCAGGGTAGGCACGGCCACTGCTGTTGTAGTAGGAACTGGGAGGCAGCTTCGAGGCCGAGCGCAAGAAACGCCTGACTGCAGCAGCCTGGGGAGAGCACAAGATAAGGAGCAGGATGCCTGGCAGCAGGACCCTGCCCCTGCCCTCCTCCACCCCTCCTTGCCCTGGCCTGCAGCCTAGCCTCAGGGCTGCTTGTGCCAACCACTGCCCATGGTCACCCCCGCCAAGCGCCATGCAGCCCCCTGGCCCCAGCCGCAGCCCCTGGGTCCGGCAGAGCAGGCAGCTCCTCACCTGGTAATCGGGCATGGGGAAGACATTGCTGAAGCCCCCCCCGCTAATGTAGTCCGTCACCTCTGCAGTCACCAGGAAGGGGTTCTTGAAGGATGTTCCGCCCACGGTGGTGACATAGGGACTGGGGGGACAGGTGGGCACTGCAGGTGGGCAGGCAACCGCCTGGGGCCTCAGCAGCACCCCACACACCAGCCCCCTCCCAAGGAGGTGCACAAGTCCCCCCAGCTCTGAGGTCTGCGAGTGTCCCCAGGCACACTGGTGGGGCTGACCCTCAGGAGTCCCCCAGAGGGGCTCCAAACCAGCACAAGGCAGCAGCTGGCCATGGGCCAGGGCTCGAAGTGCCAGCAGGTGCTTTCAGCTAGCCTCGGCTGCGGGCGAGCTGCAGCAGCCAGCTCTGTGCAGAGCCTCATGTCTCCACAGGACCTCCCCACATCTACCTTGAGGCTGGAAAGCTGGGCCGGAAAGTGTGGTTCCCACCGGACACCCTTCTGCACCCAGCACCACCGTCACCTGCCGACAGAGACGGACGGGGTAGTTTGGGCAGCATCCGAGCTGCCCCTCCTCCACCAAATGCTCCCAGGAGCGACCTGGGGGAAGGGCTCTCTCCACCTCCCAGGCTGGGATTCCCAGGCAGGGGATCCTGGCTCCCCAGAAGCAAGAGCATCCCCGTTTGGTGTTCAGCACGGAGGTTCCCCACTGTGCTGGGACCCTCAGGTGCACCCGCACCGTATCAGCAACGGCACGTACCTGAGGCAAACAGGATGGTCAAGCCCCGGGCAGCTGCCTTCATGAACTCCATGTTTACACGCTCCATGTAGGCTAGCGATAGGCTGTCCTCGTCATCCCCGTAGCTCACGGAGTGCACCGAAGGCAGTGACGACATGTTGCTGAGCAGCAGCAGCCATGCCAGGAAGGGCTCCTGGCTCTCGTGCCTCCCTGCAGAGACAGAGGCGGGGCAGGTTCAGCTCCTCTTAAGACACCAGGCTTGAGGGAAAGTGGGGGATAGCATAGGGGGGGGGACCATGCCTCAACAGCACCACTCACACCAGGAGCTGAAGGTCCTCCAGCTCCTGCTCTGCCTACAGAGAGCAGATTCACAGCACAAGTGGTTTGGAGCTCTCCTGTGAGCTCTTGCTGGCAGCACAGCTGATCTCAGGGTTTGTCATGGTGGATGGCACCAGGCTACAGCTCTGCCAGAGGCTCTGGTGAAAGGGTCGCCCTGAACCCTAGAGCAGGGGGTCTACACTTCATCCTCCTTCTCTGAGCATCTGTCACAGGGCTGTAGCCACCCTTGACATTCAGCCAGCCATGCAGCCCTTCTGAGACTCACCAAAGCCTTGGCCCCTGTACCTGTAACAACGGGTCCCAGAGCAGTCTGATGTATGTTCCACTTCCATCTGCCAAGGCCCCTTCCTGCCCCTCATCCCTCTCCATGAGGTGGGGAGAGCAGATCCCCAGCCACCCCTTCTCACTCTCAGTTGCTCATGTAACTGCCTGTCTCTGCACCCTTTCCACATCACTAACTGCACGGAGGAGGTGGAAGTTAATGCAGAGCTGTGCCTGCCTTCACCATCAGCAAGACAGAACTGGAAGTCCTAAGGGGACTCCGTCTCCTGTTCGGCCAGTTTGTGATCTAGGACAGATCACACTTTGTCCTACAGCACCGTAGCCATGTTTGTGCAGGCTGTTTTGCAACCTTGTTTTCTCAAATTGCCTTACTCTCCTTTATTCATTCTACTGGTAGATTCATGGGTGAGAGATCAGCTTCAGCCCCAAAGAAGCAGGAAAAAAATAAAAAGACAGTTGCTGCGCTCTCCCTCCATGGAAAGGCAGCAGAGTGGGGTGAATGCTTTACATTGTGTAGTCGAGGCATAGAAGTCCCTGTTACAGGATACTCTGGATGCTGAAAGTTCACATGGGTTCAAAAGCAACTACGTAAATCAATGGAAGATGATTTCCCTATGAGCTATTAGAAACCAGCATCAGCTCCAACTTTGGAAGCCCACCATTCGTGTATGCTCCTCCAAGTGTTCCCCTTTGATAGATACCAGATAGACTCAGTACAGCCATTTTTTATGCAGAGAGCAAGTGTTTCCCTTAACAGCAGGCAGGTGTGTTGGTGCTACAGCAAGTGGGATGCATGGAAGCAGTCACAGGGCAACTCTGGAGGGGATTCAGTACCTGCATTGCTGAAGACCCATGTGGAGATGTTGGCACCCGTGCTCATGATGTATTCCACGTCCAGACTGGCCTCCAGCCCAGCCTTGCCCTTGCCCTGGTGCCCAACCACTTGGTCAACCTGAGAGCGGTGGCCAAAGCTGCTGCCAAAGAGCTGCATAAACTCAGCCAGGTCAGCCTGGTGGAAATACTGTTCCAAGAACTGGGGGGACAAGGAGTGGACAAATTTTTTCTCATTTTCTCTTGAAAAAACAAGGTCGGTTTTTTCTCCTGACTTAGAAAGTTGGCCCAGCACGGGTCTGTGAAATGCTAGCCCACCAGGTGCTCCCACCAGCCACTGAGGAATCCCCACAGCTGTCCTGGGACCACCAGAGCAGCAAAGTGTTGGAGAAGCACCAATGTGTGGAATTCTCACAGCCTATGGGCCTCTGACCTGGACCGGCTCCACCAGTTACCTGGGCACAGGCCTGGGTGTTGTTTGGCAGTAGCCCGATGTCTCCTCCTGTCATGTTGTATCTCTTACGAATGATGGAAGGCGTCACGCCCAGGTGGAAAGCTGCCCTCCCTCCATAGTGCTGCCTTGACTCCGTTTCCTTCTTGGCCCAGGCTCTGCTGATCACCTTTCTCTCCGCAGGGAAGCGGTGCAGACCACCCACTGGTGCGCAAGCAAGAAAAGAAGCAGCTGTTAGGGCCCAGAGCTCTGGGAGGACAGTATTATGGCCCCTTGGTTCCCCCTTCACCATCCTCACTCAGGCTTCATGTCCAAGAGGGCTGGCCTGCAGCAGGGCTCAGGGGAGCCCATCCCCTGCAGCACCTGCCCCAAACACTGCACAGGAGGTGGGGAAGTATTCCCTCAGCTTCCTCGCCAGTCCTCACAGGTACTCCCAGGCTGCACAGCTCAGGCTCCCCACTGCCAGGCCACTACCGCAGCTTGGCACCCCTCTCCTCTCCATCGGTCATGGGAGTCCACACAAAAAGGACTCACAGGAGGGAGTTTTTCCACCTCAGAAGCAGCTGCACATCCAGAGAGACAGGCTGCACCTGAACTCTCTGCACTGAGCATCTAGGCCCGAGAGCACCAGTAAGAAACACTTACTTTGGATGATGCCTGTCCACATCATAGAATCATAGAATGGTTTGGGTTGGAAGGGACCTTTAAAGGTCATCTAGTCCAACCTCCCTGCAGTGAGCAGGGACATTTTGAACTAGATCAGGTTGCTCAGAGCCCCATCCAACCTGACCTTGAACGTTTCCAGGGATGGGGCATCTACATCCTACGCACAAAGCTCCTCAGGAGGGCCTAGGGGCAGCCGGGACCATGGCTGGAGGGCCTGCCACACCGTCCTCTGGGACACCAAGATGGCCGGTCCTGGCTGCTCAATGCTTAATGTCCCACCCACACCCCAGGCAGTGAGAGCTCTGGGCAGCCTCAGCTCCCCTGTGTAGGACGTACCAAAGTCAACGTGCTCAGCCAGCTCCTCGGGGACAGCGTAGGGGAGCGGGGAGCGCACAACACTGCGCTGGCCCTTCATGTAGCGGTGGAACTCAGCCCCTGGCAGGAGGCGCTCGGCCGTGCTGCAACACAGGGACAGCCACCCCACAAGTGTTCGCACCACTAGGACAGCCGTCAGTGTGCCTGTCCAGCAGCATGCCCATTCTCTGCCCTGCCTCCCACACCCTTTCCACCCTGCTTGCTGCTGGGACGAGTCAGGGATGAGCTCCACTTCCCACCAGCACAGCTGACCTCATAAAACAAAGAGCACCTTCCATACCTGACCAATTCCCATCACCAAACTGAACCAGAGCTCTGACGCTGCAGGGTCCCCTGCAACTCTATCCTCAGTCTTCCAGTGGGGACTCCGTGGCCCCACAGAAGGCAAGAGGAGGCACAGGGCTGGCCAAGCACTTAACGGATATGCATGCCTTGTTTCCAGTACTCCAGATCGCCAGTTTTAACTCGCCCCAGCACCGGGACCAGGCACATAAGCAGCCAGCTCTTGGCTGCGGAGCCCTCACAGCCCAGGCAGAAATGCAGCTCAGCCCTCTGTCACCCGGCCTGCACTGCAGAGCCCTGGGGAAGGGGAAGTCGCAGCAGGCAGGGGCAGGGTCTGGCTTCTCCTGTCTTTGTGGGAATGGCACGGCCACCACAGTGGGCTCCAGCCCCACCCAGGGCTCACCTCACTGGCATGCGGCACTCCAGGAAATCGAGGGTGGTAACGCTCCTGCAGTTCTCAACACCATGGCCTTGCAGCCACTTCAGCACTGCCATGAGTGTGGCTGGGGACGGCTGGACAAGGTCCCGCACCTGCTCCAGGGACAGGTACTGGCCTGTGAGGCACAGAGAGGGTCAGAGCACCCTGCTTGCAGGGCCTGATGGGGCCTGGCAGAGCTCATGCACACAGTCATTACCGTATCGTGGCGAGTGGGGGTCTGAGACGGCATCAACGAACCGGGAAAGGCGCGCCATGCCTTGCTGCCGGAGGGCGAAGGTCAGCTGCACTTCGTGGCTGGGGTTCACGCGGCCAATATGGGTCCAGCCGGGGGGGACGCTGAGGGCAGGCTGTGAGCGGCAGGCGGGCCCCAGCGCCCCGTCCTGTCCCACCGACCCCGGCACCTACCGGAATGGCTGGTCCTGCTCCAGGGCCAGG
>NW_008824040.1:130769-138943 GCF_000699105.1 Pygoscelis adeliae | reverse complement strand
TGTAGGGATCCTGGGCTGGGGGTGCAGGGGTCCGTGTAGGGCCGGTGGTCCCGTGTGGGTCCTGGGCTGAGGAGCCCAGGCTGGGGGCCAGCTGGGGAGGGACAGGGGTCCTGCCCAGCACCCCCACCAGGGATGGGATGTTTGTTGGGGGAAGCAGGCCCTGGTAAGGGAGGGGTGCTCGGGAGCAGCAGGGCCTGCACAGAGAGGGTAGGGCTGGAGGTCCCCATTCCATGAGGCTGGCACCTCGCTGGAACCTTGCTCCGAGGGGTGGCTGCAGGGAAGTGACTGGAAGGTCTGAGCTCCCCTTGGGGCCTGCCCCTCTGTGCCTACCCCAGGGCTTGGGGCAGCAAGCCATATGAGCAGGCTGCAGCCCGAGGCATGAGTGCCCAGGCTGTCCTCTGTGCGCAGAGGCTGGGCATCACCAGTGAGTCCAGCACAAGCCAGGAGGCATGGAGTTGGTGGCAGAGCATGTCTGCATACCCTGCGTGTCCAGGGCTGCCATTGCCTGGCCCTGCTGGCATTCGCACCACAGCCACCTGGGGCTGCATGCAGGGACGTGGGGAAGCTGTGGGCACTGGGTGTCTTGGTCAGTCAGGAGCACGGGGGAACAGGGGTGTGGGGGAGGCTCAGGGGACTATGAGCACATGTTCTTGCTTGGTTGTGGGAGTGGGCTGTGAGGTGGTGATGGGCCATGCGGCAGGAGTCATGTCCACACCGCACCGCCCAGCAACTAGGGCAGCATGCTGTCCAGCTGGCACTGTCACAGGCAGCCACTTGGCTCCCACAGCTGCTGAGCTGCAGCTCTCGGCTTCCTGTGCTTGTTCTCTCAGATATTCGTTCCCACACTAGGAGCTCTCCTAATTAGGATCACAAAGTGGTATTATGATACTTGAAGATCTCGGGGTTGTGGAAGGTTCAAGCAATTTTTGCAAGGGAGCTCTGGAAATGGTGCCTCAGACACCATGGAGCTTGTCCCCCTGCCCGTGAGCCCAAGGGCAGTACTATAGGGGGTGTTTTGGAGGTGGCTGGTGAGACAGAGGGTGCTGTGACCCCATCTGCCACAGGCCAGTTTGGCTCAGCTAGCCTAGTCCTTGTCCCAGTCCTGGTCACATGTGCAGACATCCTGCATACCGTGGCTCCAGCAGTTCCCAGTTGCTTTCCTGCTTCTGCAGAGCAGAGTCCAAGCCAGGAAGAGATGGACAATGGGAAAACCACCTGCCTGGCCCAGACTGCCATGTCTCCCACGCCAGAGCTGCACTGTGGCCATCCAGAGCAGCAGCTGCCAGGGGGAGGGAGGCCCAGAGGATCTCTCTTGCCTCAATAGCAGCACGAGGCATCACTAAAGAAGTGGGCTGATGCTTAGACTGTTGCGGGGTAGGTGAAGGTCCTTTCCTAGGAAAGGTAAGGGCTGTAGCAGTCCTACTGTTCTTCCTGCTTTTTGCCCTGCTGTGCAGGCAGTGCTTTTTCAGCTGCGTCATGTGTGCAGCTGAGAGGTGGAGATGCCACGTGCCCGGGCAGGCAGTGCCTGCTGCAGACATTTGGCCCGGCTCCCTTTGGGTGAAGAGGCAGCCAGGAGACCCAGTGGGCCTTAATCTTTCCTGTTCACAAAATACCACTCAGCATCTCATTGACGCTGGGACCTCAGCCCGCATTCCTCAGGCACACCCAAGCCCCCATCTGGCCTCCAAGGTACTTCCCCTGCCACCTTGAGGCTAGTTCTTGTGTCTTCTAGGAACCCACTGCTTCCACCTCGGTTCCTTGTGGGATGCCAACACTCCTCTGTGGGTGCTGCCCATAGCGTGAGTGTCTGTGCAAAGCCCCAGGGCACTTCTAGTCCCTGCAATTGGAAGCACATGTAGAGTTTCCATGCATGTGGCGCTGTGTGGTTTGCAGCAGCTGGAGCTGGTTGCCTGCCCGAAGCTGTGGAGTTGCACCCTGCGGGGCCGGGGGGGTGAGCAGGGGAGCTGTGTGTGGGGAGGCTGTGGCCAGGGAACACAGGGGAAAGGGCTGGGCATGGTGCAGGGCAGCCATTAGGGATTGGGGGCCAGGGGACATGGGGCCCAGTGCATCAGAGAAGGGGAACAGCCCAGCATCCCCTCACACCCAGCCAAGCCCTGTCCCCCCAGCCTTGCTGGTGGGAAGAGCTTTCCGCTATGCCACAGGAAGGCTCCTGAACCACACAGAGGTAGCTGCCTCTCAGGGCTGGGAATCACCTGTCCTATGTGTGAGGGTGGTGCTGAAGCATGGGTCTGCCCAGCTGGAGGTAGCCCTGGGTGCTGCCCCTTCCCAGGACCCTGTGTGAGGAAACAAAAAGACTCGGGATATGCAGGGAGGTATGTGGGGCCCTGATGGCATCAGAATGAGCAGCTGCAGGGCAGAGCGCGGTCCGTGCACCCAGGCCACATCTGGCTGTTCCTAGTCTGCTGCACTGTGCTCCCAGCCATGCAGCCCTTGCCGCTTCCTTGTTCTGCACCCGGGCATGCAGCCCTTCCCGGGTCCCAACCCTCACCCTGTCCCACCAGGTACGGGGTGGCCCACCTTCCCATTCCTGGTTCCCTGCTGCCCCAGACCCAGCCAGATGCCCCAGCCTGTGTGGCACCAACCCAGCAGCTACAGCTGCAGCCTGGAGGGACTCACCAATGCTTAGCCTTGACGCACATTGGCTGGGGGCCTGGGGTGCTGGGCAGTGTGCGCTGCCAGAGAACTGCAGCCCACCCAGCTGGTTACAGCTTTGGGCAGGACTTTAAGTGGGATGAGATTTGCAGGAGATTATTTTCTGGATCTGTCTGGCCAGCAAAGATTAGGTTGCCCTGACAGAGCTAATTACTCTAACAAGCATCTGCTGCTAGTCTGACTAGCTGGTCTGCAGTAGGCAGGGGACAAGAGAGCCTGAGCATCCAATGAAGCTGCCAAGGTGTTCTGGGTAGAGTTCTGCTCGCCCTGGGTATGCTTGTGTGCTGTTCCTGCAAGTGTGCCCCCTCCTCTGGACAGTTGGGATTACCCGAGATCAGGCAATGCCAGAGGAGAACAGTAACATCAAGGTCCTTCCTGCTGGCCAAAGACCCCCTTAGTCTCAGCCACAGAGCAGTGAGCATGCCTGGCATGCACTGGCATTGCTGTTTGTACCAGTCAGGGAGCTGGAAGGTGTTAGGTTATGTGATAAAGTAGCACAGAGAAACAGTGGCAGGCAGAGGAACCCAAATAACCTAGTCAGAGAAGGGGACACCCTTCCCCAGCTCTGCCCAAGCTGTCACTGGCTCATGGTCAACCCCATGGTCTGAGGGTGGCACCCATCAGAATGAGTGAATGGGAGCTGCTCTCCCAGTCATGCCACAGACTGAAGGGGCACTGCCTGGGAGTCTGGAACACGTTATGAGAGGCAAAATGCAGAGCATTTTAGGATTGTGCAAGACTTATTTATGGGATGTTTAGCAGAGGAACTAAAAGGTGAGGAAAGAGAGGGATCAAGGTGGTTAGGGGAGGAACAAAAAATGGGAAAACGGGGAAAAAGGGATAAAAGTGGCTGGTCACATGTAAATGATTGATGGTCAGTACATTTGTCTGGCCATGTCCTGCATCTGATGACTGCACAGCCTGTCCTGTCTTCTTCTTAAACTCAATTTCTAACTATTTTCCTGGGTCAGGGGGACTCTATTCTGTGTGCCCATGGTGCCAGCAACTAGAGAGAGTGAGTATAGGCGCATGAGTGAGTGTGCCATTGCTAGCAAATAGCAATCCGGACTAGGCAGTGAGTAGGTGAAGTGGCCTGGGAGGGAGAGGAGTGAGTGAGAGTGTGTGTGTGGTGGGACCACATGGGAGAAGGCTGCCAGAGGGATCGGGGGAGTCCTAGCCAACTGCCAGAGAGACCATAGGGTCTGGAGATCGACTGAGAACCACTTGTGTGTCTCTGTGTGTCTGTGTGTTAGGCAACAGGAGGTGAGGAGATCCAAAGGCAAACTACTGGGCAGACTGATTTTCTAAGCCCACTTACCACAGGGATCCACAGTGTGTGTGTCTCTGCATGTGTTGGTGTCTGTAATGGAGGGGGGGGGGCTGTAGCAGCTGGAGTGGGGCCGTGGCCTCAGGGACTCGTATGTCTCGGTGTCAGCAACTGTGGAGACTGGGAATATGGGGGCATCTACTGGGCAGACTGTCCAACCCCAGCTACTGGAGAGCTCCACACTGTACATGTATATTCCCACTAACAGACCGTCATCAGCCAATGAGGGGAGCAGGATGAGGCTGTTGGTGCTGTTTGTGTCTGTCTGTGTTGCTCTGTATGGCCAGCTGTGTGCACACATGTAGACATGTCTTGTACATGCATGTTCGTGTGTGTGCCTGTCGGGAAGACATGCCCAACCTCACTACTGGTTAGACCTGAGGCCATGACACTGTGGCAGCCTCACCTGCCAGATTCGGCAGCCTCTCATAGAAGGGACTTGCATGATACAGTCATGTACATGGGTGCCGGTGGCCTGGCCAGGGCAACAGCCATGCCAGGGCCACGTGTGCAGCGATGCCAGGACATGCACAGCCACACCATGCACCACTGAAGGAGTCAGGGGCACCCAGGCCAGGCCCACAGTGCTGTGCTCAGGCTGAAATACCTGCACCTCATGTGCTGGCCTGCCCTATTGTTAAGGCCAGGAGGCAGGCAGCTCTGGTGAGGCAGCAGGGCTGCCTGGAGCTGGCAATGTCTGCCCCAGGGGCCAGAAGTGGCCACAGCACAGCCCACATGCCCCAGCTAGTCCCAGCTCTCCCACCCAAGGAGCTGCCCAGAGCCAAGTGCAGGGTACAGGTCCTACCCGGGTGCCTGTGGCCCATGGCACATTGCCGGCAGCCAAGCCACGCACTGAGCCCCATTGTGCCTCTGGTCTCTCTCCTGCCTGCCAGCCCTGCTGGTGCTTCTCCCCAGCACCTGGCGGGGCCATGGTGCCAGCACAACATGAGCCCAGAGCAGCAGTGATGATGTCCATCTCTGTACAAACAAGTGTGGTTTATTAAGGCATTTCTTTGAGAAGTTGGCACTTGGGTCCAGGCTGTGCTGGAACGGCCCAGTGTGCAGGCCGATGAGCAGCGCTCAATACATGCAGCTCAGCGAGACACGATACAAAAGGTACAAACAAAGTAGAAAACAGGAATCGTAGTACAATGTGTAAAAATAAATAACTGGAGGCTTGGCTCCTGGCTGGGCTCAGCAGCCCATGGCTGTGTCCCCCAGACCAAAGTGGGGCTGCTGTGTGTCTGACCCTTCTACGTGGCGTGCAGTGGGGGTGACCCGTTCGTGTCCCCTGTCCCAAACATGCAGGGGGAAGCAGGGCTGCTTGGCCACCCTGGCCTGTGCAGGGTTCAGGGAGCACATGGCACCCTTGGCATGCTCCCCACAGTGCCCGTGAGCAGGACAGCCCTAGCAGGAGAGAAGGGACGAGGGGTGCCTGCCCCAAGAGCCTCCATGGTCTGTCCCTGTGCTGAGTGAGGCAGAACCCATCCTCCCCTCCCAGAGCTGCCTTGGGTCCTCTTGTGGTTCCCAGGCAGTGCAGGCATGGCCCTGCAGCCCCCTTGGTGCCACCATCACTGCTGCAGATCCCTGTTCTGTGTCGCTGCCCTGTGCCCAGGACAGCTCCCAGGGCTGCTGGCACCAGGGACCCACTCACATGTGCATTGTGGGGACCAGGGTGCAGCACTGCGCCTGTGGCGTGGGGACACCCACAGTGCAGGCTGGGCTGGGACCTGTGGCACAAAGCGGGAGGTTTAGGGCTGAGACAATGACAGAGATGGGGCTGCAGTCACAGATGGTTCTGAGTGGGAAATGGGGAGGGAGTAGGCAAAAGTGATGGGTTTTGGCTGCTGTGATAAAAACATTTGGGGCTGGGGTTGCAGCCGTGGTGCTGACATGCTTCAGGCTGAGGCTACAGAGTGGGTCTAGGAAAAGTGTGATAGGAAGGAAATTCCCGCAGACCCCTTTCTCAGATGGCTGGGTGTCCTCCCTGACACCACAAACATGCTCATGCCCAGGCTGACTGT
Organism: Pygoscelis adeliae; assembly: GCF_000699105.1. NCBI lineage: Eukaryota > Metazoa > Chordata > Aves > Sphenisciformes > Spheniscidae > Pygoscelis > Pygoscelis adeliae. Next base: position 132,919 of record NW_008824040.1, on the reverse strand, counting down.
GTATTTGCGGCTGCCATGGTGCTCCACGTGCCCTGTTCCCGGCCCTCGGTCTGCACCCAAGTCTGTGTGTGGGTCACAGCGACCGTGAGACCGTGAGCATGCAGGGCCCAGGGCCGCAGCAGCAGGCCCTAGGACTGCACTCTCAGGGCACAGGGCCACATGATGCATGCCTGCTCCACCGTGAGCAGCCATGGGCTGTGGGGCGAGCACTGGGTGGGGGCTGACCCCAGTGTGAGCGTGACACCAGCTGCAAGGCCAACTGTGTGAGTGGTGCTGGAGTGAGGATGGGGACCAGCCCCATTGAATTGTGGCTCTATCCCATGCTCACAACATGGCATGGAGGAGTGGTGCAGAGCAGCCCCTGCACAGAGGGCTGGGGCCCAGGGGCTGGGGGTTCTGGCACCTATCCACATTTTGGAGGTGTGCCTGGTGGCCCACGCTGTCCTGGTGAGCATGTTGCACTGCAGGGCCCTGGGGGAGGCCAGCTGCCCAGTGTCCCACCTTGTGGCTGTAAGATAACATGCTGGCTGCCACCATGCCAGCTTCAGGCCACGTGGCTCTTTGGGATACCCCCTCCCACCTGCTCCCCTGCAGCTGCAGGCTGGCCACCAGGCCTGGGGCAGATGAAGCAGGAGGAGGTCACTGGCTTGTGTCGCTGAGTGGCCACATTGCTGCCTTTCCTGGAGCCAGGCCATCTCGGGGTCAGCTCTGCTGCAGCTCACGCTGCTGCTCCTGCTAGCCCCGCCGCACAGCCCCCCTGGTGCCTGGGAAGCATCCATGCCCGGTGCCCCAGCCAGCCCACAGCCCAGAGAGGTACCTGGCCCCTGGAGCAGCTTCTCCAGGAATGGGGCTCCCATGCTGAGCAGGGCACCTGCCTCTCAGCCCAGGCCCCAAGGAACAGGGCTCTCCAGCAGCTCTGGGAAGGAGATCCCTTAAAAGGGTCACATGCAGTGGTGGGAGGTGGAAGAGCTCGAGAGACCCCAAAGGATCCCCTTTCCCCCCCACCAGCCATGGATAGGCAAGCAGAAAGCAGGCACTGCCTTCTCCTCCCACTCCAGCTTGGCCTGGGATGGGTCTCTCCTCACTATTAGGAAGCAGGTTCATCCATCCCCGTCCCCACAAGCAGCATGGGCAGACCAGCAGGCTGCTGCGGCTGTGCCTGCTGAGCAGTGCATCCCTGCCCTGGTAGCATTCCTCCCCAGACCTGTGAGCTCCTGCGGGGAAGGGTCCTGCGGGGAAGGGTCCAGCGGGGATGGCTCAGCATCCTGCTGCACCCAGGCTGCTGCGTAGCTTGGGTAAGTGGCTGGGGAAGGGCAGGGTCTGCAGTCTGCAGTCCCCTGGCCCAGCAGGGCAGGGAGCACCCATCTGCTCCCAGCCTCTCTCAGAGCACAGAGTACCATGAAGCACCATCCTGCCAGGTGCCGATCTGAGACACCATGAGCAGTACAAGGAACCATCACCCAGGGGTGCTGGCACTAGGATCAGCAGTCCATAGGGCATCAAAACCAGCACTGAATCTGCCAGACCACAGGGAGTGACAGGAGCCAGCAGCCCCAAAGGACACAGGAACCCACAGCCCATGGGGGCCCCGGGCCAGGCAAGGTGCTGGGAGAGCAGGATTAGCACCCATGCAGAGCAGCCCTGGGCTTGACCCCACTCCTGACCCCACGGCTGCGGGGTGGGGTGGAGGAGTCCACGGGCCCAGGTCTAAATCCTGAGCTCGGCCTCCTCGGGGGGCTCCAGCGAGTGCTCGGCACTGATGGCAGAGGCAGAAGGCCCCTGTGAGATGCCAAAGGGTGAGACCACGGGGGAGCGGGCGGCCAGTGGGGACAGTGAGGGGGAGAAGCTGGGCGACATGGCAGAGGATGAGATGGAGCCCTCGTGGCTGATGGGCGAGCGGCGCAGGGAGGACGGGTGCGGGAAGGTCCTGCCCGCCGGCGGCTTGGGGGGCACAGACTTGGCACCCGGGTGGGCCACTGAGGTGATGAGGGGTGGGGGGTCGATGCGGGGCTTGGGCTCTGCCTTGGGCTTGGTTGGGAAGGGCTTGCGCAGGGAGCTCTCATCCTTGAGGCGGGCAATCTCTGTGAAGACGCTGGCCAGTGGCTGGGACCGGGGGGGCCCGGTTAGCCGGGGAAACCCGGTTTAGCCGC
>NW_008824040.1:128618-130132 GCF_000699105.1 Pygoscelis adeliae | reverse complement strand
CCAGCACCACCACAACCCCCAGTGAGGCAGCCACGGCCACCAGCAGCAGGTTGAGGTCTGGAGCCAGGCCGAAGGAGGTGTGCGTGACGTCGATAGTGACCTGCGCAGAGGCCGAGCGGGAGGCAGGCAGGGGGCTGCGCGCCTGCACCTCCAGGCTCATCTCGCGTGGCTCCCTCTTGGCACGCCCAGCCCCAGCTTGGGGCTGGCTGTCCACACGCAGGTAGATGGTGCCTGTGGTTTGGTTGATGGCAAAGTACGGTGAGGGCTTTGCCAGGGAGTACAGTACAATGCCGTCAGCCCCCTCGTCCTCATCTGTTGCCAGCACCCGCCCAATGCTCTGCCCTTTGCGGGCGCCCTCAGGGACCTCGAAGTTGAAGGAGGGGCTCAGGAAGATAGGATCATATTCGTCCTCCCCTGTTACCAGCACCCGCACAGTCACCGTGGCAGAGGCGTTGCCAGCATCAGTGGCCCTGACTAGGAGCTGGAAGGCTTTGGCTCGTTCATAGTCAAAGGTAAGTCGGGAGCGCAGCTCCCCAGAGCTGCTGTTGATGGCAAAGGCGTCCCGACCCTCTGCCATGCCGGGCTCCCCCACTGGCTGCTCCAGCACTGTGTATCGCAGTTCCCCAAAGACACCAGTGTCTGCGTCAACGGCACGCAGCGTGGTGACCAGTGTGCCAGGAGGCAGGTTCTCCCGCATGCTGGCACTCAGCACCTCCACCGGGAAGTATGGCTTGTTATCATTGACGTCCTTCACCTCGATGGCTACAGGTACCAGTGCAAAGTGCCCACCTGGCATGTCCGTCGCCTGCACCACGAGTGCGTGCAGCGCCTGGGCCTCCCGGTCCAGGGGCCGTGCCAGGCACAGGGCCCCCGTGCTCTCATGAAGCTGGAAGAGCCCATGCTGGTCACCTGAGCTGATGGTGTAGTGAACGTGGCCGTGGGGCCCCGAGTCAGCATCATGGGCCACCACACGCAGCAGCTCTGTGCCGGGGGGTGCGCTCTCGCTCACCGCTGTGCGGTACTCAGCTCGGGTAAACACGGGTGGGTTGTCGTTGACATCCCGCACAGTGATGAGCACAGGCACTGTGGGGCAGGGCTCGTTGGTGCTGCGCTGCGGCAGGCCCCGGTCCGAGGCTGCCACAGTGAGGTTGTAGACTGGGATGGCCTCAAAGTCTAAGGGCTCCACAAGCACTAAGGCACCCTGCGTGCGGAGATGCCCCCCTGACCAGGCCACCCGGCTCTCCACCTGGAAGGCATTGCCGCCATTGCCACTGACGATGGTGTAGTCAAAGCCAGCATTCTCCCGGGAGAGGTCGGCATCACCTGCCTCTAGTGTCAGCACGGTGGTTCCTGGGCGCAGGTCCTCGGGGACGCTGGCATTGTAGCATGGCACCTGGAAGCTCGGGCTGTGGTCATTCACATCCAGCACCTGGAGCTGCACTGTGGCCCAGGATGAGAGGCTGGGCGAGCCACGGTCACGGGCCTCCACCACCCGGTCCCGGGCGGGCTGGCTG
>NW_008824040.1:120560-128584 GCF_000699105.1 Pygoscelis adeliae | reverse complement strand
GGTCACGGGCCTCCACCACGAGGTCCAGGGTGGGCTGGCTGGCGTTGAATTCCACCCGCCGGATGGTGAAGAGGGTCCCTGTGAGGGCACAAAGCCAGAGTCAGTATGGGGGCCAACAGTGAGCCGGGAAGGGTGTTAGGGTTATTGACTGGAGGAACAGGCATCCAGGATGCTGTGGTGGGAGCACTCGATGGCCACACCACCATGTCTGCCTCACTGGCCACCTCAGACAGCGACCTGGTGAGGGTCTGAGCCTGGGCCAGCATGGGGGCACCTCCCTCTGCAGGCACTGTCAGAGCAACCCACAAGATGGGCCCCACACAGCAGCCAGCCCCACGCACCATTGCTGGGGTCGATGGCGATGTCAGGGCTGGGCACGGCCAGGTGGAAAGTGACATCCCCGTTGCTCCCCGAGTCTGGGTCGGTTGCACTCACGGTGAGAATGATGCTGCCTGCAGGTGTGTGCTCCGGCAATGTCACCTGGAAGAGGAGGAAGCCCCCAGTCACCGCCTGTTCCCCCTTGCCTGGAGCCAGCCAGGAGAAGGTCTGGGGCTGGCCAGGGCAGCGATAGCCAAGGTGGCCCAGTTCATCGCTGGCCAGGGCCTTCCCCACCTCTGCACCAGGGCCAAGGCTGGCACACTGAGGGGGCCTGTCCCATGTGCACAGCACCTAGCCTTGTTAGCGGACTCCTAACCAGCTTCAGCATCCAGTTCCCAATCCTTTTCTCTACTTCGCTCTGCTATTCTGAAGAACGCTTCAATAGCTGGTATTTTCTCCACAAAAGGTATTTTACACAAATCAAAACAGCTCTTGTCTTTTTGGTGTGCCAAACCATATGTACAAACAGACGATTCCATTGGTCTGTGCTCTCACAACCTTCAAGCATTTCTGTGGCTTCACAGCTTCTTGCATCTCTACTCCAGAGATGCAGCACATTGCACGAGTCAGCTTTCATCCAGTGATCTGTCTATGGGGCCCCAGGCCAGGTCTTGCCAGAAACACTTGTCCAGGTTGTGACCCACCTCCCACCACTTCTGGCCTTCCCACTGTTCCCACCTATTCCAGCATGCACTGTCTGCAGGCAGCTGTGCAGGCCCACAGCTGCTGATCCCAGTGCTACATGCCTGGTTTCAGCCTCCTGTCCACGCCACAGTGACAACACAAGGGGTGTCAGGATGCAGATGGGAGCCCAGGAAGAGAGGGGCCAGGAGAGGCTCAGACCCATCCTCAAGGGGATCTCTATGCCTTGTAAGGCCAGGTGAGCCAGGCAGGAGCAGCAGAGGGGCTTGTGCAGGATGGCCCACACTGCCTGGCACACCTGTGTGCAAAGTACCTGATAGAAGCCCTGGCTGAAAGTCGGTGCGTTGTCATTCACATCCTCCACAACAACCGTAAGGTTGGCCTCGGTCTCATGGCGGGTGTCAGAGGCACGCAGGGTGAGGGTGTAGTGGCTGCGCTGTTCATAGTCCAGTGGCCCTGTCAGGGCAATGCGTCCCCCATACCGTAGCACACTGAACGTGCCCACGGCATCACCATCCAGCATGAGCGTGTAGGAGAGTGTGGGGCCTGAGTCCACATCGTTCCCGGTCAGGTGGGCTATCTGGGTGCCCAGCAGCGTGTCTGTGGAGAGGCAAGGCATGAGCAAGCAGCCCCATCTCCTTGGAGAAGACCTGGCCCATGTGGTGGGAAGCCAGCTCAGTCCAGAGCCTGAGCACCGGGGACAAGGGGGAGATGTGCTAGGGGTGAAGGGGAAGGTCCTGGGAGCTAGGCAGGGCAGGTCAAGGCTGGCACAGGCACAAGGGCACACAGGCCGAGGACAGAGAGCAGGCAGGGCAGGTGTGTGCAGCCAGAGAGCCTACAGTGCGGGCAGGGGCCAGGGATGAGTTGGGAATTCAGCTGATTCCCTCAGGACACAGATGCAGCATAGGGGCTGTACAACCCCCATCCCCAGGCCGTCACAGACAGGGCAGTGCCGAAGAGCTCAGGGGGAGCTCAGCCAGTGGGTCAGCACAAGCCAGCCCTTGGCAAGGGAAAGGACAGGCCTTTCTGGGGGCTTCTCCCCAACCCACAGGTATCCATCACGCCTCAGCTCTTGCCATCGGTGACACATTACCTCATGGGGCTGAGCTGCACTTACTCTCTGGGACCCGCACCTCCCAGGGAAACGGGATGGTGGGGCTATTGTCATTGATGTCCATCACCACAACGGTCAGCGTGGCAGAGCCCACAAGAGGCGGCGTCCCTCTGTCCATTGCCGTTACCACCAAACTGTGGACAAGCACAAGGGCACAGCACAAGGTTCACAGACATGTGGCCATATGTGTGAGGTAGCAATGCATGCATACACAGCATCTGCAACAGTCGGGGGGGGTACTGCATGTGGGCACATGTGGTAGTGGAACTGTGCACAGCATCTGGAGCGTCTGAGGCAATGGATATGTGCAGAGCATCTGGAGTGCATGTGTGGGGCAGTGGATGTGTGTACATCGAGAGTATGGTGGGGTAGGGCAGCAGATGGATGCACATCTGAGGTGCGTGTTGGGAAGGCAGTGCGTTTGTGTCCAGCACCTGGAACATACGAGCAGGCAGTGAACGTGGGCACAAGTGTTTGGAGCATGTGGTGGGCAGTGGATTCATGCACAGCCCTGGCATGGGCACGTGGGACAAAAGATGCATGCATGGTTGGAGGCTTTTGCAAGGGGAGGTAGTGGATGCACTTATAGCATTTTCAGTCTGTGCAAGGGGCAGGTGTCTGGAATGTGTGTGGGAGATGATGCAGGCAGAGCATGTTGTGGGGTGCAGGGAGACAGGCATTTGTAGCATATCTGGGTGTTGGGGAATGCATGGAGCCTCTTTGTGGAATGGCGATGGGTATGTGAATGGAATGAATGCCCTAGGTCTCCCCATGCCTGGGAAGAGGGAAGAGAGACGTAGCCATTGGAGCATGCATACAGGCAAGAGAGCATAGCCTTGGTGGGGTGGCAGAAGTTGTTCCTTGCATCTGAACCATGCATGTGTAAAAGGGTAGGGGAAGACTTAAATTCACCGCGTGTAGTGTTTGCCATTATCCTATATACATGTGGCTAGACGATGTCTAGAGTGTGTGCACATGGTGAGGGGCCCAGAGGACCTGGGATGAATGCAGGAGGACTTGCAAGAGGGTTCAGGGCAGTGCACAGTGCCTGGAGCATGCGTGGCAGGGCAGAAGGGTGCAATGCATGGGGGTGGGAAGGGACTGAGCATATGTGGTCTGGATTAAACAGACAGGAAAGGGAACGAATGCAGCCACTGAAAAGAGTCCACTGTCCCCCTCACAATCTTCTCAGATTTGCAGAGACCAGGCTGAACAGAGCACTGGCTCATCTCATGGCCATCTGTCATGCCTTCGATACCATTTGCTCCCCATGTTAACACTAAGCCTAAGTTCCTGCTGTTTGGCAGAAACACCTTACAGACAGGGCTGAGACAGCTCTGGGTGGCACCAAGTAGCCAAGTATCCACCGCAGCCTTGGGGATGCTGCTCCACAGCTATGCGCCCCTCATATCTGTGGCACAAGTTAAGTCTGGCTCCACTCACCGGGTCTGGGACCAGATCTCCCTGTCCAGGATGGCAGCAGTAGTGATAGTGCCAGTCTGAGGATCAATGTGGTACAAGCCTGTCATTGGCAGGGACTGGTTGATGGCATAAGTCACCTGCCCATTCGCTCCCTGATCCAGATCATCTGCCAGGACCTGCAAAGCCACATGAGAGATTCAGTAGTGCAGTTGTGGAGCCCTGCAAACCACAGCCCTCGAAGGCTAGACCTATCCATAGGTGCCAGCCCCAGGCCCATGGCACAGCCCCCCACCCCCTCACCTCAGCAGAGAGGCAAGCCAGGGGCCCAGATATCCCTGTTTGTGCCCCCAGTGATACCTGGATGACTGGCGAGTCATAGCTTTGTGACTCCCAGATGAATGCCACGTAGTTCTGCAGCTGGAAGCGTGGCAAGTTGTCATTCACATCTTGCAGGTTAAGGTTTATGGCCATAAAGCCGAAGGAAGCTGCTGTCTCTGCCTGGACCACAAGGCGCATCCGGGGGCTGGCCTCGAAATCCAGGCTGCTGGAGTCCTGAACTGAGATGGCACCTGAGAGCAGGGAAACAGCAGGATGGGGTGGGTGAAGAGGGGTTGAGTGATGCACCAGCACGTCCATCCCTCATCTTCTCTTTTGTTCCCTTGCACTCAGTCCATCCCTCTGCTCATCCACCCATTCTCAAATAACACACTGAGCTCTTCTGAGCCCTCTCCAAACTGACAGCCTTCTCATCAGTCCCAGTGAGCTGCCCTGGGTGATAAATCCTGCACCTCGCTCAGGACAGACAGCTTCCGCTTACATTAAAGCATGCATAGTCCTGCCACTATGAAGACACCATCTGAGGTATGGCCTCAGATGGTGTCTTAAAAAAGACCTGCTCCATGTCAAGCCCCATACTGCTACACCAGCTCATCAAGCTCCAAGCCAAAGTCACCTAATTGCAGCTATTAGTCTAGGTCAAATCCTTACAAAGACACTGTAGGAGCTGCCAGCAGTTCTCCTGCTAGGGGTCTGAGGACAGATATCCATTCTTATCCTCCTGAGCCACTGTGTACCTGGGCTTTCGTAATGACAAGGTATTGCTGTCCCACCTAAGAAGGTGGAGGGCATCCAAAATATACTAAAATGACTGGCAGCATTCCTACAGACATGCATTCAAATGTAACGAGGAGGAACTGTGCTCCTGTGGCTGAATTCCCAGCTTGGGGAGTCCTGCAGAGCCTCACTCTCTCTGCAGCCTGTTTCAGCATCTACATGCAACCACCAGGTGAACTGGTCAGGCGACAGGGATGCAGTATCAGGCATCTAGAACAGCTATGTGGCCTTAGACAAGCTTTGCATGATAACATGAGTTCCAACGCACACAGCTGAAACCAGGCCATACATCCAGGAATGGAAAGCACAGATTACAGCTACCAGCATGGCAGCCTGGTTTGGAGAATGGCTGTCCCCTCACCTCCCGCAACCCAAGGGCTAGGGGCCGGCTGTGCTTTCTTGCCCCTCTGGCACCATTTGGCTGCCAGAGCAGGCCCTGCCTCCAGGGCTGGCTTGGCCCAGAGAAAATATAAGGAAAGCAGTCAGCAGCAGTCTGCTTTCTGAAGGGTTGTTCCTGCCTGGGACAGAAGCAGCAGAGCCTGAGGTGCCACAGTATGGGGCTGAGGATGCTCCTGTGACTTTCCCCTGCTCTAGTCTTGTCCACAGCAGGCACTTTAGTATGCTCTCCAATGCAAAGCTCTCACACAGCTCCTGTGGACATCACCTCTGGTCCTCCATGGAAAGGAGATAATCCTGGGGATGGCTGACGACAGTCATGGACTGGTGCCCATGCACTGGCCCATTGTCACAGCAGAGCTGAAGGACAGGGGGCCAATGTAACACTGCTTGGCAGCTGGTACAGGGCAGGAGAGCAGCACTGTGCCAACCCTCCCTTGGCCTCCCTTACTGTGGTGCTCCAGTACCCCGTATCTGGTTGCAGCATGCAGCCCCTTGCCCTGGGAGAAAGCAGGGCAGTGTCTCACAGACAGACAAACAGGACTCAAGGAGGGACATGTTTTAACAGAAAAATCCTGTATTCTGGGCACTTTGCCCAAGGGAAATGTTTCCTCATTGAGATGAAGTGGTATTGCCACAGCAACCAAGGTACCACTGAGGTGCAGCTAGGACATCTCCAGGGTGTTCTGAGAACCACTGGCACACACGGCTCAAGCAGAGACAAGATGAAGGATTGTGAAGGGACAGGGATCACAAGGGGAGGATGTGATTCTGTGACCGCATCAGGCCTTGCTGCAGCACAGCATGGCAGCTTGCCATGCAGACCAGTGTCACAGCCACACATGGTGTAGCAGAGCCCTGCTTATACTACTCAGGACAGCAGGGAGAGGGGACCTCTCTGCTCAGCTGACCTCACAGGTCTCAGCCTCCCACACTGGGGAGCACAGTCCCTGTGTGAAGGGTCTGGCTGCAGACCTGGGTGGAAAAGCAAGCGGGAGGAGAAGGGCTCTGTGAGGTCTGTTCCAGCTGTGTAGGGTTTCAGTTGTGAGCTGCTGCAGTGGTGCAGTGCTGCACCAGGTCTGCTCAAGGGCAGACCACTGGGCAGAACTGAGCAGTCACTGTTCTCGCACAGCTTGGCTCTGAAATGGACGGATGGGACAAGGCACAGCTCTGGCAGCCCCATAGGCAGCCTGGGAGTCACTTGGGGTTGCTTTCACCCCCAGGCTATAATGGCAGCCATGTAGGCTTTGGCTGAGAGACCTGGGTACACATAGGAGCATGGTGACTGCTGGCTCACAGACCTGGGTGCTGGCTCAAGGACCAGACAGAATTGGCCAAGGTCCCACCCTGTCAGCCCCTCCTTCATGGACATAGCAGCTTTGGTCCAGCTCCATAGCTGTGAAATGCTCACTTCTGAACGGCAGCTTCAGACAGACATACTCCTATGGCAACGTGTGAAAGCTGTTCCTTTACAGGCAGCAATCCCTGGGACTGAGAGCATGCAGGGAAGCCCTGGGCACAGCAGCTCACCACAGTCAAAGACCTCTGTGAGCCTGCCTGAGGTTTTAGTACACCTGCCTGTTAACTTTGGGTTTCAGGAACTGCAGAGTACCAACCCCTGAGCTCAGTTTGGGGTTATGGGTTACTCTGTTTGGGTGCTGGCACACACTAGGTGACAGCAGTTGCGGCCAGGCTGTGCACATGGCTCCGTTGCAAGGTGGCATGAGGCTGCCTGGGACAGCCAGGGTGCAGGCAGTCCTGCAGGGGTAGCACATCATGGTGCTGGTTGGCTGCCATGATGCAAGGCTGCAATAGGAAACCTGCAGCTCAGGTTCCTCAGGACTCAGTGGAGCCATGCCCCAATGGGGGTTGGGACCCCCATCATGAGATATGGTGTGCTGGTCTGGCCTCTCCACAGTGCTATCAGTGCCCATGCTGTGGCTTGCTTGCAGCAGCAGCACAGTGCAGTGAGTGGCTCGCAGTGACACCAAAGTGCTGAGAAGCCTGTATGGCGGCTGAGGGGATGCGTGGTGACAGTGGGATGCCACAGGCACTGTGATTTCAGACGGGTACTTTTGCATGGTCGAGCATTTCCTGCCATGCCCACGGGTAACTTGCAGTGGCCCGTACTTAATCATGGTGCCAACAGATTGCATGCTGTGCTGTACCATGGGTGGCTCGCAAGGACCTGCATAGTGGCCATGGGCTGCAGAGGACACAAGCACAGTGTCAGAAAGATCTCTGTCAGCCTGGGAGCCTGTCCCAAACCCAGCCATCTAGCAGGCACAAGAGAATGGGGTTTTAACAAGAAGCTCCAGCTTGATGTCTGGGCTCCGAGGACTGACTTTCTCATATCATAGAGTCATAGAATCGTAGAATAGTTTGGGTTGGAAGAGACCTCTAAAGGTCATCTAGTCCAACCCCCCCTGCAATGAGCAGGAACATCTTCAACTAGATCAGGTTGCTCAGAGCCCGGCCAGCCTGACCTTGAATGTTTCCAGGGATGGGGCATCTACCACCTCTCTGGGCAACCTGTGCCAGTGTCTCACCATCCTCATCGTAAAAAATTTCTTCCTTATATCTGGTCTAAATCTACCTTCTTTTAGTTTAAAACCATTAACCCTTGTTCTACCACTACAGGCCCTGCTAAAAAGTCTGTCCCCATCTTTCTTATAAGCCCCCTTTAAGTACTGAAAGGCCACAATAAGGTCTCCGCAAAGCCTTCTCTTCTCCAGGCTAAATAACCCCAACTCTGTTTCAGCCTGTCCTCATAGGAGAGGTGTTCCAGTCCTCTGATCATTTTTGTGGCCCTCCTCTGGACCTGCTCCAATAGGTCCATGTCTTTCCTGTGCTGAGGACTCCAGAGCTGGATGCAGTACTCCAGGTGGGGTCTCACCAGAGCAGAGGGGCAGAATCCCCTCCCCCGACCTGCTGGCCACGCTTCTTTTGATGCAGCCCA
>NW_008824040.1:117157-120357 GCF_000699105.1 Pygoscelis adeliae | reverse complement strand
ACCCCCCAGCCTGTATTGATACCGGGGGGTTGTGATATGCCAGTCTCTTCCAAACTACAGGGCAAGCACCAACCTCACAGCAAGGCACTCCTCACCCTACCCTCAGCCAGGCCTTCTCTGATGCCAAGGGATGTGCGGCCCTTCAAAGGCTGCCCTTTGAAGCATGGGGTGCAAACAATGCCAGCTTGCCCAGTGTCACTGGGCAGCACCCTGCAACCTGCCTCACTGCTCTGCCTGGGTTATCAGCCACTCACAAGCATGTTCAGCACCTGCTGACGGCTCAGAGAACAGCCTGGTGCAGAGGGAGGGCTCTCTTAGAATGCCCACTGGACAGTGAGTGGTTCCCCATTTATTGTCACCTTTGGGACTGCACAGAGACAGCTATGAATCCACAGCAGTGCTGCAGTCACAGCAGCTTCATGCACACCAGACAATAAAGGGCGGCAGTCCAGGTGCCTGGCTGTGAGGCCCCAACATAGGATGTGTCATCTGGCTGCACTTGCCATCTAAGGCAGGGGCTGCACCCAGATTGCATCTTAGCGATGGTCCTGGCCTCTGCTAACTCCTGAACTGGGCCTAGCAGTTTTTGGGGAAAGGTCCAGTTCGGAGGGACCAAAATTGTGCTGGGAGCTGTGCTAACAACCTCTGGACAATGACAAGTTAGTGTCCACATCCAAATACTAACACTATTTAATTTACTGGTATAGAGGTGTTCCTGTGTGTGCTCCTGTGTTCCTGTGCCTTTGGGGGGGCTCTGACCCTTCTGATATCTGAGCAGACATTGGCAGAGCACAGGTGGCCTCCCACTTGCTGCTTCCCCAGGCGGTCTTGGTGCTGTACCTGAACTGGGCTGGATAAGGAAAGCATTCTTCTCATTGCCGCTGACGATGCTGTATGTGATGCGTCCAGAAGAGCCCCCTGTGTGCATAGCTTGGACGCTTGCCACGGCAGTGCCTGGGAAGAGAGTGAAACAGTGTGAAGGGGCAGCAGAGTCTCGGGGCAGGTGGCAGAGAGGGTCAGGGTGGTGTGTGGGCAGCACATGCTGTACCACAGGAACACAGCTCTGCTCGAGGACACTGCTGCCAGAGGAAGTGAGATCTTTGGGCTGGGAGCCAGGATTCATGGGCCCCATCCATGCCCCCTCTATGGTCTCACTGTGACCCCTCGAGACCCTCCAGGAGCCACTGGGCACTGATCTGAACACCCTGAGGCAAACCCACAGGGACTACCACCCTGAACAGTCTGGGCACCAGTCAGACCCTGCAGTCCCTTGGGTCTACCCAAAGCATAATGGGGCTTCAGTGCTCTGCAGTGCTCCCTGGTTTGAGTCTCCCGCAGCTTTGCCAGCCCAGCAGCCACCTCCCCTCCTGTCCTGTCCCATTTCATCCCAGCACTTGCTGGTCACTCTGCCCAGCTGATACCTGGGGCAGCATTTTCTGGCAGGGCCACATCACTGGTGCTCCGGGGAAAGCGCAGCCCCCGGTAGGGCTCTTCCTGCAAATGAATCACCACCACACCAGTAGAGGAGAGTGCCGGTTGCCCCAGGTCTGTGGCCAGGATGAAGAGTGTCCGCTGGCGCTGGCTGAGTGAGCCCAGGGGCTGCAGCAGTTGGATATCCCCTGTGTAGGAGTTGATTGCGAAGGCAGAGTTGGGGGTGGCAAGGCGATACAGGATGGAGGCATTGGCACCTGCATCCCTGTCCTCTGCCCTCATGGTGGCCACAACCTGCTTGAGTGGTGTGTGGCGGGACAAGTTGACAATGAGTGGGCTGTGCAGGAAGGCAGGGGCATGGTCATTGACATCTTGCACTGTGACTGTGACACGCACAGCTGCGCTCTTGGGCTCCCATGGTGCTGAGTCCACAGCCTTGGCCAGGAAGCTGTAACTGGGGTGGCGTTCCCGGTCCAGCGCCTGGGCACTTCTGATGCGCCCACTCTGCGGCTCAACCTGGAACATGCCAAGTGACTCATTGCCCAGGTAGTAAGAGACCTGCCCATTGGTGCCCTCGTCAGGGTCCTCAGCCACCAGCTGCAGCACCAGGGCACCAACAGGCAAGTCCTCTGGCACCTCCACCACATAGGTGGCCTGAGCAAAACCAGGTGCATTGTCATTTAGGTCCAACACCCGCACGTTCACTGACATGGTGGCACTGCGCGGGGGGGTGCCGTGGTCTTGCACCACCACTGTGAGGCTGTAGGAAGCAACTTGCTCCCGGTCAAGGGCACGTGCAGTGGAGAGGACACCAGAGACTGGGTCTAGGCTGAAATCCTGCCCAGGGTCTCCATCTGGAAAAGAAGAGAGGGAATAACAAGACAGCATGACTATAACTGGTACAAGGAAGGACCTGCCCTATGCTGCCCAGAGAGGACAGCATGAAGTCCATCCCAGTGTGGCCTGGCGGGGAGGGTAGAGTGAGCTGTTCTCTGTAAGGCCCCAGTGGGATTGAACCTCCTTGGTCCAGCTCTGTGTGTGTGTACGAACTGGCTCCAACAGCTTACAGGCCAGTGTTGCTGCCACAGGGAGCCCCCATATAATGCATGGCATGATAACAGCAAAGACATCTCACTTAGCAACCTGTAAATTCAACAGGTCAGAGCAGCCAAGAGAGGTATGGAACTAGTCAAAGCCTGGGGAACCAGACAAGAGCCTTGGGAATGAGGAAATGCAGCCTGTCCAGACCTTGGGATGCTCTTTACTGGGGGCAAACTAGAGGGCTGAGAGGTGGCAACAGCTACATGTGGTTTGGAGCAGGAGAGAACTGAAGTGGAACAGGAACTGCCACAGGTGATGCTTCCCAGAGCCATGGGCAACCCAGGGTGAACAGCCCTTACCTTCTGCCAAGAAAGAAGCTACAGAGCTCCCTGTGCACCTCACCTGCCACATGGTATTCCAAGCGCCCGTTCTCGCCTCCATCAGGATCGGTGGCCCGCAGGGTGTAGAGTGCCACACGGCTTTGGTTCTCAGGGACCTCCACAGAGCAGGACTCACTCTCTAGGTGTGGTGCGTGGTCATTTTCATCCCCTACTGTTATCCGCACAGTTGCCTTGGAGAGGTTGGGGGGCAGGCCACCATCCCGTGCATAGACTGCAGGAACACAGCAAGAGTACTGCAGGCTACCCTGCTGACTGGGAGCAACTGTCAAGGCTGTCATATGCAAATGCCCAGACATTCACAGGGGCAGCCAGGCATGGTATCACTGG
>NW_008824040.1:112354-117133 GCF_000699105.1 Pygoscelis adeliae | reverse complement strand
CTGCATGCCCCACAAACCCCCATCACGTCTCATGGCCTGCCCTCCCTGCAATATTGCCCTACCCCAGCAGCAGGGAGCACCCATCTGCCTCCCCTGTGCTCCCTACCCCAACGTCTGCTGCACCCCTCTCATGCACCAGCACAGCCCTACCCATCAGCACGTGTTGCTCCTGCTCCTCACGGTCCAGGCCATGTGTGGTGACAATAAGCCCCGTCTGTGGGTGGATAGAGAACGGCCCCCCAAAGAGACCCCCGTAGGACACCTGCCCATTGGGACCTGCAGGGAGGAACACGGTTTCAGGGCAGCCCAGCAGCAACCCCAGGAGCCTCTCATTTGGCTCACAGCCCTGCACCTCTCTCCTCCCAGGCTTCCCACCCAGGGGTCACACAGGCTGTGGGAGAGGATGATCTCACTCCCTGGCAAGTAAAGCTGGGGCAGAGATGTGTGGTGGAGGGAGGTCCCAGCCCAGCTTGTGGAAGGGAAGATGGGCCAAGGAACCTCCAGGGAACAAAGGCCATTGTCTTGGGGAGCAGAGGGAATCACAGTCCCTGTTCTCATTCTCAGCTTCTCCCAGGATTCAGCCCATCTCTTATCTCCAGGCCAGGTGATGATCCTTCCCTCCATGGTCAGCCAGGCTCTCCAAACCAGGTGGGAGGGAGCAGAGTTCACCCAGTCCAGGGTGCTGCATCTCCCCAAGAGCCCCTGACCAAACTGGGCAGCTCACCCTCGCCCTGCATTCTCACCCAGGTCCCGGTCCATGGCCAGCACCTGCAGCACAGGGCTGCCAGCTGGCAAGTTCTCCATGATGTGTGCTTCATACTCAGGTTTCTCAAAAGTGGGAGCCTCATCGTTGACATCCAGCACCATCACGGACAGTAGCTGTGTGGCAGAGTGGCGTGGGAAACCGTGATCCATGGCCACCACTGTCAGGTTGTGCTGCACCACCTCCTCCCGGTTCAGGGCCCGCACAATGGAGAGTGCACCTGCAGACACAGGGAGAGGGGTGAGCTGGGACTGCATGGCACCAGGGCCGACTGTTCCCAGGACAGAGCTATCACAAGGCTGCAGGCACTGGGGTGAGCCAGGGACTGCCAGGTCTCAAGAGAGACAGCAGTATCATGCCAACCAGGTGCTATGCTCGGGGCTCTCTGCACCCTACAAGTCTTCCTCCTCCAGGTTCCCCAGCCCACGCCCTCCTCCTGTGCACCATGCTACATCCCCATGTATCCCTGTACCCTCCTCAGCCCCTGCGTTCCCAGTGACCCTGCTGCCCACCCTGCATCCTCCTGGGCCCTCACCAGTGCTGGGGTTAAGGTGGAAGCGGCCGTCACTGTTGCCTGCTCGCAATGAGTAGCTCACACGCCCGTTCTCTCCCAAATCGTTGTCCTGGGCCACCACATGCAGAGCCACGAACCCCGTCGGCTGGTCCTCCATGACGCTGACAGCAGCAGGTGAGAGGAACACAGGCACGTTGTCATTCTCATCAGTCACAAACACACGGGCTGTGACAGCTGCCGAGCGGCGCTGGCTGATGTTGCGGGCCTGGTCCGTGGCCTCCACCACCAAGAGGAAGGAGGCAGCAGCCTCCCGATCAAGGCCCTGGCGAAGGGTCAGCAGCCCCGAGCGGCTGTCAAGCTGGAAGGGAGCCCCGGGGGGCTCCTGGTGCAGCAGGGCGTAGCGCACCTGGCTATTGGGACCCACACCATCCCCATCCAGTGCCTGGAAGGTGAAGACGGATGAGCCAGCCTGGGCATTCTCGGGCACCACGATGGTGATGGGATCTTCAGGGAAGGTGGGCGCCTGGTCATTGCAGTCCTGCACATGGATCTGTACCAGCACCAGTCGGCTGGAGGGATAGCCATGCTGCATGTCCTCAGCACTCACCTGAAGCACGTGTCGTGCCCCAGCTTCATAGTCCAACTCCCGGGCAGCGTAAATCTCCCCTGTCACACTGTCAACCACAAAGGTGCCGTCCCCACCACCTCCTACCACTGTGTAAGTCAGCTGTCCTCGTGCAGGGGCATCTGGGGGTGCCACTGAGCCGATCACAGACCCAGGCTTGACCCCCTCGAGAGGGTGCAGGGTCAGCACAGTGGCATCAGGCCGTGGCAGCACCCGGGAGGATGGCAGTACCTGTGAGGAGAGGCAGCAGTGAGGGGCACGCACTAGGGTGCTGTGTGCCAGGAGGTCCTATCGGGGAGCCAGTGGAGAGGGGGACATGGGACCTGCAGAGAGCAGGTGTTGGGAGGCAAGGTCTCAGCTCTTGTGGCCTAACAGATGAATAGCAACCTGAAAAACATACTGGGAATAAGCATGGGTTTGACAGGGTGAAAGACGAGCTTCACCTGGGG
This sequence comes from Pygoscelis adeliae, assembly GCF_000699105.1. Lineage (NCBI taxonomy): Eukaryota > Metazoa > Chordata > Aves > Sphenisciformes > Spheniscidae > Pygoscelis > Pygoscelis adeliae. The sequence goes on along the minus strand of NW_008824040.1, from coordinate 114,782 downwards.
AGCTAGGGTAGGTAAGGACAGACAGAGCTGCTGACTGGGCAGAGAAGGCTCAGGGGGGACCTTATCAAAGTATATCAATACCTGAAGGGAGGGTGCAAAGAGGACAAAGCCAGGCTCTTCCCAGTGGTGCCCAGTGCCAGGGCCAAAGGCAATGGGCATAAGCTGAAACACAGAAGGGTCCCTCTGAATATCAGGAAACACTTTTCACTGTGAGGGTGACTGAGCACTGGCACAGATTGCCCAGAGAGGTGGTGGTCTCCATCCTTGGAGACAGTCAAAAGCCACCTGGACATGGTCCTGGGCAACTGACTCTGGGTGGCCCTGCTTGAGCAAGGGTGGTTGGACAAGATGACCTCCAGAGGTGCATTCCCGCCTCAACCGTTCTGTGAGTCTGTGATTGTCTTACATACTGCAAAGGCAACAGACACCAGCAGAAACAATTCTGCAAAACATAAGCAAGAATGGGCAAGAAGAGAGGTAACACTCATCCAGATGAGAGGTACAGAGAAGAAAGATAACCCAGTATGACCCGAAGATAAATAAATACTATCACTACTTTTATTAAAGATACTGAAGTTAATTTGGGCATGAGGTGCACCTGTGAATGGGAGAGAAGATGCATGAAAAGCAATAGTGTTATCTGAGGGGAAAATGTGTTGAAGAACTCAGTGCACTCATGTCAAGGAGCTGGGGAAAAAGAGAATACAGCAAAACTGTCAGCCCAGAGGGTCATCAAAACTAGCAACTGCCAAGCAAATAGCTACATTATAGGGATGCAAACAAATCCTTCAGGGACAACCAGCCTGTCAGCCTGGCCTCAACACTTTGAAGACTGTAGAACTTCAATGACAAGAACAGTTACAGACATGGCATAAAAAGGAAATGATATAAAACATATTGTGGAATGGCTAAAGGCCGATGTGCCAGGCTAACACAGTGCTTCTCTCCTCGAAGCCAAAGGAAACGCAGTGTATCTAACTTGCCTGGGTTTTAGCTGGGCTCTGATGCAGTAGCACATGGTAGATCACTCATTAAACTGGGGAAAGGCACAGTATGAGTATGGCTGTGTGACAGAAAGGACTAAAAGATTGACTGGCTCAAGGACAGTGATTAGCAGGCCTTTGCAGAGATGGCTCTTGGTGCTGACATTTACTTTTGATTGGTGCAAGCTCAAAAGAAAGCTGAGTACGTTATGAACTTGCTGATATGTTAGAGGGCACTGCCAGCACAGAGAAGCAGCAGAACATCAAACAAGGAGAGTCAAATGGCCTTGGGAACTGCAAGAACAGGGACAGGAAGATGTGAAATGGTGTACTGTGAAAGTGCCTTGACTGGGGGGAAACTGGAGTCTCTGCTGTAAAAGGAAGCTCATTATTAACAACAGAGAAAAGTCTTGGCTGTCTGGGCCAATACACCAGACAGTGAGTGCCAAAGTTATACAGATGTGAAGAACACCCTGCATGTCAGGAACACTGTTTTCAGTAGATGCTGCGAAGAATTAATGTCTCTGTGCAGGGGACCTCTAAGGTCTTCTCTGCAACAGCATATCTAGGACACGGTTGGCTATCCAAGTCTGGAAAAGACAGAACTGCTTACTATTAATGCTGTTGACCACCTTACAAATGAGAACATGCACAGTGGCAGATAGACCCATCCCTTCCCATCCCAGGTTCTCCACACAGATTTTAGGGCTGGATCAACAGCTGAGCAAGGGTAGAGTGTGCCCTGGGATGAAGGCGGTGGAGGGTGAGAAGGTGGGGAGGAAGGCTGCCAAGTAGCTGGATGGTGTCCTCCAAGAGGCAAGTGAGGGGTAGATGGTGCAGGGGCAAGAGGAGCTGGGGTGCTGGATACCTGAATGCGAATGATGGCTGATGTACTGCGAGGCACCGTGCCCCGGTCACTGGCTGTCACAGTGAAGATGTACTCAGCACGATCAGACCGGCGTAGAACTGTGGCAGTCCGCAACTCTCCAGTAGCCATATGCAGTGTGAAACGCTCTGCCCAGGCTCCTGCAGAAAGAAGGTGAAATGCTGCAGGGAGAGGCAGAGAGGAGGGAGGGCAGGGGGCAGGTTGGGATGGAGAAGGGAGCGTGGTGTAGTAGGGCCTGGGCAGTGGGCACCCATCTGCCTGCAAGGGTGATGGCTGCAAGGCAGAGAGCAGCAGCATCAATTAGTCAGTTCTGCAGGTCATACCTATCAGTGAGTAGATGATGGTCCCATTCTCACCCTCATCAGGGTCCTTGGCCTGCAGGGAGGCGACTAGAAGTCCCGATGGCTTCTCTTCCAGCACCTGCAGTACAGTCCAGGGAGCAGCTGAGTGGCACAGGGCATCCTTCAGACTACCCCCACAAACCCCCGAGCACGGCATAGGATCTGCACCTTCCTACACCAGCCCTGCACCTCATCCAAGGCACAGATCCCCCCCCCTC
>NW_008824040.1:100998-112216 GCF_000699105.1 Pygoscelis adeliae | reverse complement strand
CCGGCAAGACCCAAAGACTGTGCCTGAGGCTGGACAACATGGAGAAGTCCACAGCAAAGCTGGCAAAGGGAGTTTCTGCCTTGCCAGCCCTCCTCCCATTCTGCCCTGTTTAATATCCAGCTTAGCAGCACTGGGGCATGCTGTAGCAGTGAGCTGCAGGGTGATGGGAGGACACTATTTCACCCATGTTACATCCAAAGCCTCTACAGCTAGGAAAATCCAGGGCTCCACAACAGTCCTGGTTCTCTCTGTCCTCAACAGACCTCTTTAGCTGCAAATGCAAAGGTGTGAGCACTGACAGGCTCAGAGGCCAGTCACCCTGGCAATGGAAGGCGATTTCCTCAGTTCCCACCAGCCAGTCCAGGGAGGTTTGCGAACTCTGGAAATGCAGGTGGCAGTTCTTCCTGGGCTTGGACACCTGGACTCAGGGCTTTTCCCTTCTCTCCTTTGTTCCTAGCTAGCACTGCTGACTGCCTGTCAGAAGGCACTTAAGACCACCATTTTATGCCAGTGCATCACAGTACCATCAAATACCATCAAGACACGTGCTCAGCTAATCCTACATTCTGAGGTGAGTTACCAGCTTCCTGACAGAGACCACATGTAGCAGCATTGCATGCAAGCACTTTTCCTGGATAGTTATGGAAATGGACACATCCCCATTACTGCCCCTCACCACCTATCAGTTTTTGGGAGTACCCTCAGCAAACAACCCATGCCTGCTGGCAGACCTGTCTCTCCTCCAGCACAGACTCCTTGCACCTACCCACACCTCGCTGGTAGAGCAGGTTCCCTACATGGCACAGACTCTGCGATCTCTTCCACACCAGAAGACATCAAATTCACATCCTGAGGTTACAGACCTCAAATTCAGATCCTATCAGCACATCCCACAGCACAAATCATCCTCACAGATTCAGCTGTGCTAGGTGATCTCTGTGTGGTACCACTTTAATGCATTTATGAAAAAGACAAGTGGAATCCAAGCAAGAATCCAAGGAAAGAGGCTGCAAGCTCCTGAGAGGAGGCAAGTGTTAATGCTGTTGCACAAGCTGCTGGCACCACGCTAGTGGCGCTTGGGAGGGGAGACCAGCAGAGCTGGACTTGTTTAGCCAGGCCAAGCAGTGATGTGACTGCACTCTGTAAACACTGGGGAGAGGGGAGGGAAATTCCAAGGAGAAAGAAGAGCTATTTAAGCAAAAACACAATATTGGCACAAGAACAAATGAGTATAAAGTGGTCAGAAATTAGTTTAGGCTGGAAATTAAGAGATGGTTTCTAACTACCAGATCAAGGAATCTGGAACAGCATTTCACAGCAGTGATGGAGGCAGAAGACCTTCTAAATATAGCTTGACTGTTTATGAAAAGGAGCGTCTGCGTGGACACCTCTGAGTGGAGCCATGCTTAGGAGGCCCCTTCCAACCCCTCCTCTATAACAGGCTGGGGCAGGGCCTGCCCCCCATGCTGTCTCTAATCGCCCTCAACCAGGATACAAGGGGCTTCTGCTTCGCGTGCGTGGTCACACTCCTCTTCCACAAGGAATCAAACTCCATCTGAGGAAAGTAGTGACTCAGCAGAGTTAAATGAGCAGTATCCACACAGGCTCCATGTACAAATGCCATTTCAGATGCACAAACAGAGGAATAAACAGCCATAGAACTGGTCTTGCCTCTGCAAAAACCTCAGCCTTAGTAAAATTGCTACCAGGTAGGCTTGTCCAGGTCTGACGTCCACCCTCCAAGAAGGTTGTTGCAAATACCAGCTTGGTCCAAAGATCAGAGAGCCATCTTAACCACTGGCATAGCTCTGACAGTGGCTGGCAGTCGATATATAGAGAAGAGGCAAGAAGTAGGGTATGTATGGAATAATCCTCCTGTGAAACCTTCCCAGCTTCCAGCAGTCTGTGGCTAAGTCACTTCCTGAGCCACAGATCATATTTTTGTTCAACAGTCTTTGATGGGTTTTTTTTTTTCTTTCCATGAATTCATCTAATTTTGAACCCATGCAACTTTTGGCAATGATTTCACAATTTAATTATGTTCTGCATGAAAAAGTACTGCCTTTGTTTATTTTAAACCTGCTGCCTGGTCATTTCTTATGAAGCTGCCTAGGTCTTGTATTGTGAAAGAAGCGACTTCTAATTTCCCCATTACTTTCTCTGTGCCATTCACTGCACACCTCTGTTATATTCCTGCAGTTTCTTCCATGCCAAAGAATGTTCAAGTATTTTCTTTCTGCATGGAAACCATTATCTACTGGAGATCATGTTAACATCCTTTACTGAACCTTTTCTAGCACTACTGCTTATTTAGTGGAATGAACGCAGAGCAGAGAGCATGTGCAGAATTTGAGATGTAGGGTAATGATGTTTTCTTTCAGTCTCTATTCCTTTTCTAATAAAACTCAGCATTTGATTTGTTTTTTTGACTGCGGCTAAGCCCTGAGCTGACATTTTCACAAAGCATTCATGGCGATGCCCCAATCTTCTCCCTAAACTTAAGTAGCCCACCACTGTGTAAGTGAAATTCATATTGCTTTTTGCCATGTGTATCACTTTCCAGATAGCAACAGTGAAATTTCATCTCCCATCTTCTTTCCTAATTGAACAGTAAAACAAGATCCTTCTACAGTTCTTCACAGGGAGCCCTCACCTTGATTACTATGAATCAACCAGTAACATCAACAAACAATCACCTCTTCTGGAAGATATATGAAAATGCTAAATAGCAGGGATACCAGCACCAGCCCTAGGCACCCACCAGTAGCATCCCTACTCTGTGAAAACAGACCACTTCTTCCTTCCCTTTGCTCCCTTTCCTAGTCATCATTTCCTGGGAGGACCCATTACTACTGCAGTTCCTGTGTGAACACCACCTGGTCCTGCCAGTGTGTTACCAATGTGCTTGACAGGCTCATCGCACAACCCTACAGTGGGAGATACCCCTCTAGCTGATGCTTAAAGCAAGGTGCTGATACAGAAACCTCCCTCTGCTTTGCCTAATGAACATTGATATGAATACTTCACTGAGCAAGTCTGCAATAAATCACTGAGCTTTGTATTTATCATTCAGTTTTTACTTTTCCCTCCAAGCCTTTCTTCTACATCTAAATCATGATTAACAGTGGCCTCTTCCTGTGCTTCACCCTTCTCTACCAGTGTTTCTAGCAGGAGAGCTTCAACCCAAAGTGCCCAAATATTTGTTTAGTTCAAAACTGTCGTAGCATTTACCTGCCTTCAGGACTCTAAATCCGTCCCAGCCTTGCTCTGTCTCCTGAAGGATGCGTATGCTTTTGTGGTACCTTTGTATGACAAGATACCTCCCGAGCTCTAGCAGAACACTCCCAGCATTTCATGCCCCCAAACACTGGAATCAACTGCAGAGCCTGCTGTGCAAGTGTGTTGCGGATGTCCCCGCACAGGAGACAGACACTCAGCAGACTGCAGACACAGAGTGTGAGAAATGCCATTGTGCAGAGCCTGTTCAGCCACAGTCTCAGCAATGTCATGGCTGGCTGGTCCCTGGCCTGCAGGAGTGACTCAAAAGCCAGAGCCTTGCTCAGAGAGAGAATGAGACTAACTTTGCCTTCCTCTGCCTCCACCAGGCCCTGAGAGATGCCTTCATCCAGGCCAAGCCTTGCCAGACAGTTTTGCAAGCAGAGGGTTGCAGCTGGACATGCAAGAAGAAGTCTGGGCAAGGGATGGCTGCGACCTGGAACAGGAAGGGAAAAAGTAATGAACAGGGAAGGCCTGACTGGAGTTGCAGAGTGTCCCCAGGGTCCTGTGCTGATGGCCACCCAGGTGCGGCAGTGACCTGCCAATACAGTCCTGCCTGCTCTGACCTGCCTCTGCTGTGCAGCTCAGACAGGACCTGTGACAGAGAGAGGTTGCCATCACCATGATGTTTTAAACCCAGCACAATGCAAGTGGCTTTGAGCACACTGCCTGAAGTGCAGCAACATGCAGAGCAAGCACATCCTTTCAGTTGTAGGTTCTCCCCACTCTGTGCAGAGTAGATGAGGACAGGGCCTCGATTGCCCATTCTGCTCTGTTGCTGCCAGTGCCACTCAGCCAGCTCCAGCGAGCCCTCACCACACATGCCTTTCCACAGGGGCCACAGCAGAGCAGATGCAGCCAGCTGGGAGTGGGGGTGGAGGGTTGGTCCTCATCCACTTCTGTTGAGCAGCTAAGACATAACTTGGTATTGCAGCACACTCAGTGCCCAGGTGACCACTGCCACCACACAGTGCTGAGGGAAAGCTGGGGCTGCAACCCATAGCAGATTCTCAGAAAACCCTTGTGAGTGCAAAGTCCAGCTAGACAGCGCTTTCTTGACCTCCCAGAAAGCTGAGTGGCTATACCAAAAGTCCTGAGACCAAGAAGTTAACGGCACCCCATGCCTCCCTGCTCACGCAAGTGTTTTACCCTGACTCCACTGGGTCAGGTTTAGGGCTCCCTTTCGCCTTCCCTTCTTGCAGGCATATGTGAGCCAAGAGCTTCTGCATGCTGGTCAGTTCTATTGCTCTCAGAGCAGTCTCTCTGCAGTCCTCACTTGCTCTGTGCACAGGGATGTCTGTATTTCCCAAGGACATGCCCATCTTACCACATCTTGATCAGATTTACCAGACTGCCCTGACTGCTGCATGGATGCAACTTGTGCCTGCTTATCTCCCACCCCGAAACTCTCCTGGGTGCCCCTGCCCATTCCCTTCCCCCCCTGCAGAACTGCCTGCCCCCAAACCCAGAGGCTATCACACCCCTGCCTCACCAAGGGCTCCACCCTGCTGCCCCTACCTGCACGGGCAGCTCCTGACCACTGGCCACATGAAGGAAAGCAGGAGCGTTGTCATTCTCATCCAGCACAGTGACATAGATGGTTCCTGTGGCACTGCGTGGTGGTGCTCCCCCATCCTGCACGATCACCAAGAGCTGGTAACTGGACTGCTGCTCCCGGTCCAGGCTATGCTTGGTGCTGAGCTCCCCTGTGAGGGAGAAGTGGGGACACAGCTCAGCCCAAAAACCTCTTTAGAGAAGAGCCTGTGCTCAAGTATGTTGCTGGGGAGCCCAGCACCGCAGGGATAGGAAGATGAATATTCTGTTGCGGCACTGGCCTGGCCCACATCACTTTTGACCTGCCCTGGGCTTTCTGCCCAACCAGCCCCAGCCTAGGAAGCCAGGAAGTCTCTCACCTGTCTGTGTGTGGATAAGAAAGTTGGGATCATGCTGGAGCAGGCGGTAGGTGAGCCGGCTGTTCTGCCCAGCATCCCGGTCACTTGCCATCACCCTCCCCACACTGCTACCAGGAGCCTGATTCTCAGGAACAGTGAAGAAGTAACGCTCCTCACTCAGCCGGGGGCTGTTGTCGTTCTCATCAGTGATGCTGATCCGTACAGTGCTGGTGCCTGTTTTCCGGGCTTCCCCCCCTGCACCACTGCCTCCTGCCGAGGCCAGCACTGTGAGCACATACAGGTCCCGTGTCTCCCGGTCCAGTGCGCTTTTGACATACAGCCAACCACTTTCAGGCATGATGCCAAAGCTGGCAGCATCCCCATCTGCACGCAAGTGGTAGGTAAGGGTCATGGATTCTGCATCGCGTGCCAGGGCCCGCACCTGCAGAAAGCGGGTGGAGACAGGCACACCTTCCCGCACCTCCACGCGGTAGGTGAGTGTGTCAAAGATGGGCCCATTGTCGTGCTCGGCTTGCACATGCACCAGCAGCGTGAACATGGAGCTGAGCTGGGGAACGCCACTGTCTCGGGCCACAATGGCCAGCCTGTAGGCTGCGCTGGCTTCATATTGCAGGGCCCCGATCAGTCGCACCGCCCCTGATGAGCGCTCCACACTGAAGGTGCCATCACCTCCTGACACCAGCTCAAAATTCACCTGACCATTGGCACCGCTGTCACGGTCCTCGGCCTGCAAAGTGTACACTGTAGTCCCAGGTTCTGTGGCCTCTGGCAGCAGAATGGAGTCGGAGGGGGCTGGGAACACTGGCACGTTGTCATTCACATCTGACACAGAGATTTTCACACGTGTGTTACTATAGGCTGGAGGTGAACCACTTCGGGCCTGAACATCCAGAATGAGGACTGCCTGGGACTCATGATCAAGAGGCAGGCTGGTGCGGAGCTGCCCAGAGGCAGAGTCGATGGAAAAGTAGCCATGAGGATCCCCCGAGGAGATGGAATAAAAGATGTCATCAGCATGACCTGTGGACAAGGAAATGAAGACAGGAGGAATGATTTCTGTACCCGGCTCACCTCCTCAGCTCCCTACAGAGAGCAGCAGGGTTGGGCAGTGCTGTCTGTGGCAGACTCTGGTCCGGAGGTGCACAGTAGCACTGTGTACATGTGCATATGCACCTGTATGCACAGATGCATATGCACAAGTGTGTGTGTACACACATGTGTAAGCACGTGTGTGAGAGCATGCACTGAGTTGAGTGACAATTGCATGGGTGCACATTCCGATGTGTGTGCCTCTGTGCATGCATGGAGCTCCCAGAACAGGGTTGCTCTGTGAGGAATTGTGGTACTGGACATTCAAGATGATGCAGGGACAGGGAAAATGACTGCATACAAAAGGGACAAGCCCATACCTGGAGGATTCTGGGCCCGGACAGCTCCCACACTGGTACCCTGCAGCATGTCCTCAGGCACTGTGAAGAAGTACTGAGCTTGCTCAAAGACAGGGGGTGAGACCGTGCCCTCCACGATGCTGATGTTCACCCGGGCATTTGGCTGTGCCTGTAGGCCCCCACCATCTTGTGCAGAGATCACCAGCTGCACCAGGGTGTTGGCTTTACCACTCAGGGACCATGAGAGGGAGATGACACCTAGGGAAGAAAGCAGTTCAGAGGGTACTATGCCTGCACCCCTGCCTGTCATCTGGCACCAAGGGAACAGGCCAAACCATAAGCTTGAAAAGAAGGACCTAAGGGGGCAGCAAACAATGTGCGTCGCGGGGGGAGCTCGCCATGGAAGAATTGGAGTAAAGAGGAACCCTCCTGGGAAAGCCTCCCCAAATCCTCCTTTCTCAACCTTAAGCCCAGCCCTGAGCTAAGCAGTGTAAGGGCTTGGGGGAAACAAGCCAGAGGGCAGGTCTTGGGAGAGGGAAAGAAGGGACTAGGGCTTCCAATGTGGGGTGCAGGGTGAGAGTCACGACACAGCAGGCGGGATTTGGGCTGTGGAGATGCTCTTGGAGGACATGTAGAACTGAAGGACCATCCTCGACAGGCCCTACAAAGGAGGTGGCCCTGCATTAGGATAGCTGGTAGGCCTATCTCATCCCAGTCACATTCTGGGAACTTGAGGACCAGTGTGGAGAGATCCTGAAGTCTGTGCTGAGCATAGGACACCTTCCTGTCCCACTGAGAGCCCCTGGCACCACATGCCCATGCACCCACCTCCCCAGCAGAAACTACTCTGGCTTTGGTGGCCAAAGCAAGGCAGAGCAGATGCAGCCAGTGAGAAAGGTGGAACTGAGTGTGACAGAGAGTTATAGGGAAGGAGATTAAACTGAGCAGAGGAGAGAAGGGAACTGGGCAGGGACAAGAAACTAAGCAGCCTGATGGGGCAAAGCAAGCAGCATGCAGGAAGAAAGGTGCAGTGAGTCAGGGATGGGGGAATGAGGGAGAGGAAGGAAGACGGGACAAATGAAGAACAAGAGCAGGGAGCAGAAACAAGAGGTCAGAGACTGAGTCTGGGAAGGGGCTGCCAGAAGCTCAAGAAGCCAAGGCAGATGGCAAGGAAGATGTGGCAGGGAGAGGAACAGACATATTCTGGTGGCAGACTGCACTGCTGTGATGGTCAAGCCGTGACCCTCAGGCTGGCTTTTACACCTGCCTGCATCCCACTGTTCTGATTGCTGCCTACTCGGGCTGCCCCTGAGCTCTCTCTTACCTGTGTCCTTGTTGAGGGAGAAGAGAGGGGGTGAGTTTCCCAGGACAATGCGGTAGGTCACTTTCCCGTGCAGCCCCTCATCCTTGTCATGGGCAGTAACACGCAGCACAGCTGTACCTGGCATGCTCTGCGTGCTGATGCTGGCAGCATACTCCAGTGGGTAAAACACTGGGCGATTGTCATTTATGTCCTCCAGGAAAACCTTCACATACACCATGGAGTTCAGGCCACCCTGTGGAAGGACCAGATCAGAGATGGTGCAAAGAGCAGGGGCAAGGACAATGGTATCCCCTGCACAGTGCTGAGTCAGGAGCATTGCATCCCCGCGGCCTCTCCAGCACTCACCCCATCAACAGCAGTGATGGTGAAATCATAGGCAGATGTGCCCTCATCACGATCCAGAGGCTGCACAGTGCACAGCTGCCCTGTGTGCTTGTCGATGCTGAACTGCGTGGGGACAACACTGCCGATGCCAGAACCAATGGAGTAGGAAAGGGAGCCAAACGTGCCGCTGTCTGCATCTGTGGCTGTCACCTGGATGAGGGAAGGCACTACATGAGCAGGGCCAGCATCACAGAGAAGACCACCAGCCAGATCTAGCCCATCACCACCACCACCTCCACAACTCAGTGCTGCCCTCTGCTCCGTGGCCCACAACAACTGCACAATCCTCAAAGCTGGCCATAGTAAAGCAGACTGACAGTTATTGCCTCAACCCTGTGATTCTTGCGCCAGACAAGCCACTGCTTCCTCTGCAGCCCTCCCTGCAAGAGGACAGGGCCTCCCAGGGGCTCACTGGCTGCAGACAGTGCCCTGAGCAGTGCTGCAGGCAGCTGTGGGGCACCCCAGGATGAGCCTATGCTGGCCTGGTCACTGTGAGGGGACACAGAGGTGGGGGAGCACAGCATTGCAGACTCGCAAGAGCTGCACCATGGTTTCTATCTACAATGCTGCCATGGGTCCCTGCACCACCAGAGGTGCCTTGTTTCAGGTGATACCTCTCTTCTTGTACCCCTGGGGCAACATCCATGACCCAGGTCAACAGACTTGCCTTAGCAAAGGAAAAGGCCATACGGAAAGGGGGTGCAGAAAGGCCAAGCCTCACACAGATGCCAAGGATCTAGCAGCCAAGCATCCCCATTGCAACCAGCTTGATTGGCCAGCCAGGGACAACCTGCACTTTCGCAGCAGCTGCCCCTGGCCCTCTGCTCCTTCTTTTCTGCAAAGATGCTTAAGACAAGACAGGAAGAAAAACAGCCCCCTTTCCACCATGATCCTGGCTCTGTCCTGCTCTCAGAGCTCTCTGCCCAGCAGCCCTGGGCTCTGAGGATGATGACTGAGGGATGGCATTGCCCTGTGACAGCCAGGGCCCACCAGAGCCTGGGGCACATGAATTGCATTAGCAGTTATAGACACAGCAGGAGGATTAAAACTGCTCCCTGTTTGCAAGGCCCCAGATCCTCCCTGGGCTCCTTGCAGAGCTCAGGTCAGCAGAAAACAGCTCCTTCCCCCTGACCCCAGCATCACTGCCCATGGCTCATCCACCAGCTGGGAGCTCTGCACAGAGAACAAAGCTAGAGGATGGAGCCAGGAGGGAGGCAGCTGGGCCAGGCCCGGGTGAAGTGGAGTTCAGGCCTCGTCAGCCACAGCTCCTCCCAGCAGCAGCGCTGGGGCCTCGGCTCCCGTGAGCGAGAAGCACAGGAACGTTGCACACGCGCCAAGGAAAGGGCCCAGCTGGGGGCTGCAAACAGCTCTTTCCTTCGGGCAGGGCCCCTAACCTGAACCACTCACCCAATCATCAGAGATGGAGGAACAACAAGAAAGCGTACAGAGAATGTACTCTCCCTCCCCCCAGACCTTATACTCTGCACCCCAGGGAGGGGAGGCAGCATCTGAGATAGCCCCTTGCCAGTATTCCTGACAAGCGATCCACAGCCTCCAGGGAGGGGAGGCAGCATCTGAGATAGCCCCTTGCCAGTATTCCTGACAAGCGATCCACAGCCTCCAGGGAGGGGAGGCAGCACCTGCAACACACCCTCACCAGCTCTCCTGCCCTGCTGCTTTCGGTCTAAGGGGATGCCTGAGGGGAGAAGCTGAGACCGCATCTACAATGAGAACCATGCTCCCTGTAGAGAGTATTTGCTCTCCCCAACCCTGCAGCAGCTGCCAGAAGAAGTGCCATGAAACAGGATCCCCCCTCCCTGCTCCAGCTGCAGAGCACTCCGAGCTACAGGTGCCATGACAGCAATTGGACCCACCTGCCTCCCCCTGAGTTCAACATCCTCCCTCCCTCCTGCCCCAGCTTCCTTTGCTGTGGAGCTGCTCATCTGAGAGTATAAATCTGACCTCACTGACATTGCTGAAACCTGTATTCAGGTTACCTGTATTCTGGCTCCACGTTGGATATTATTACTGGGGTAATAGCCCTGTACCAACACACTTGAGTTGTGTGCCATGCCTGGGTTTTAGCAGGCAGCAGTCTCTACCACTGCAGATGAAAATGCACCTGAAATCGATAAGCTGCCACAGTGACTGGAATAGGCACTATATGGCAAATTAGTAACTTCTTTCCTTCAAAATGAACTGCTTATCACCCTGAAAGTGCTCTAAAATGCATGTCAGCTGCTTTAATACACTGTACAGCAACGAGCTCTGCAGCAGAGTAAGATATTTTCCTTAGGCTCCTCAGGCCAAGGGCTCTGGTGCTTCCAGAACAGCCTCACTTCCTCACCTTAACCATCCTCTGACAGTTGCTATCCTAAGCAAGATACCCACATGGGAAGCTATCTGGAAATCCAGATTTCTGCCACAGGAGCTGGGTCAGATTTTGGGAGCAGGGGAGAAACAGACGAGCTCTCACTATTATGCAGTACAGCATCGTCTCCCTGGCTGCTCGCTGGTACCCAGAGCCATCTCCCTGCAAGACTGCCTCATGGAGCCGGCAGTCTGGCATCAGAGGCAACCCTAGCTGTAGAGCCAGGGCAAGGCATCCTCAGAGAAGTTCCTTGTTCACATGTGTCTGGCACTCCACCTCCCCATCCTGCTGTGGGACTGTCTGTGGACCAACGGTCTAACACAAACCCTGCCTGTACAAGCCCACACAGGGTCCAAGAGAGGTCATGTCACTGCTACACCAGCACTGGTGGAACTACTACTGGAGACTTGTCTGGTCACAAGTGGTTGGCAGAAGTGTCTCAATCACTAGCCCTTGTTCTCGTGGGGGGCTTCAACTTCCCGGACATCTGCTGGAAATACAACATGGCAGAGAGGAAGCAGTCTAGGAGGTTCCTGGAGTGTGTGGAAGACAACTTCCTGAC
>NW_008824040.1:86993-98903 GCF_000699105.1 Pygoscelis adeliae | reverse complement strand
AGCCCTCATTGCTCTCTACAACTACCTGAAAGGAGGCTGTAGCGAGGTGGGTGTTGGTCTCTTCTCCCAAGTAACTAGCGATGAGAGGAAATGGCCTCAAGTTGCACCAGGGGAGGTTTAGATTGGACATGAGGAAAAATTTCTTTCCTGAAAGAGTGGTTAAACATTGCAACAGGCTGCCCAGGGAAGTGGTGGAGGCACCATCCCTGGAGGTATTTAAAAGACATGTAGATGAGGCGCTTAGGGACATGGTTTAGTGGGCATGGTGGTGTTGGGTTGACGGTTGGACTCGATGATCTTAGAGGTCTCTTCCAACCTTAATGATTCTATTCTATTCTATGGTCCTAGTCTCACTTGGAAGGGTGGTGCTAAACTAGTGCCCAGAGAAAAGCCACAGGAACAACAAAACACCTGAAGGAGCAGCTAACTGTGTTAGCTCAGTGTGGGGGCTGCTAGACAGTTTGCTTACCATCTCTGCCACTGTGTGGAGAGGGAGTGGGGCTGTGGCTGGCACACCCCCCCAGCCCGAACTCTCCTGCCTGCAGGCAGGCAGTGCCTGCAGACTGCTGATGCGTGGTATGTGTCTTCCATGAGATGGGGCTGGCCACCTGCCTGCGGCCAGCCCACACTCAGCAGGGCCTGATGCAAGCCCTGAAGACAGCACAGATCCCTGCTGTGGCTGGGGTGGTGCCTCCTGGGGACTTCTCTGACAGGCAGCACAGGGTTTGATCAGCCACAAGTTATGGCAGACACCTCAGTCTAGCTGGCACGTGTAGCTGGGACCCACAGCTGCAGACTGCAGAGCACATGCAGTCTGGGAGGCAGTGCACATCTTTAGCTGTGACAATAATTAACCACCAAAAGGGCTCATCAAGGCCTGTGGTGAATTCACCACTCCTGGAAATTTTTAAATCAACTCTGGACATTTTTCTAGGAACTTTGCTAGAAGCTAATGCAGGGCAGCCCCAGGCTCTATATTTAGCACCCACCCCAAATCTTGAATCAACAGCTGGTTTTACTGTAACTTACTTATGGGGCTCCTGATGTTTGCCTGAGAAATAAGAGGGAAATGGGGTCAAGATGTCTATGGGACAGCCCAGGAAACACTCCATTCGGGATTGTGCAATGCCTGCTCCTTGAATATGTGGGAGCAGGAGTCAAAGCTCTGAGCATGAATGGAGCCCCTACAGCACCCTCACCTCTGACTTCTTTGAACATCCTGCAGGGCCAAGACTGGCTGTTCCCAGGAGAAGCTATGTGAGAGGAAAAAGGAGAGAAGGAGAAGGCTGCAGCTGGGAACAAGACACCTACATGAGCTTGCAGGGTCAGCATGCAGATACGAGACATGGACAAAGCTGTGGGGTCACCTCATCTGCACAGGACACCTGCATAAGCTCGCAGGATCACCACGGATACACCAGGCACAATGTGCAGAGGCAAACTGCATGCTGTGTTTCTGCCCAAGACTACAATATGTGCAGCTGCAACCCCATGTGCTGAGAACAGAGGTGTTCACAAAGTACAAGTGTGGGGAGACTCCCCACATTGGGTGAAAATATTCTGTGCCGTGTCATTGGACAGCAGTGATGCCAGAGTTCAGCGCTCGCTCCCCATGTTTGGACTCCAGAGGGTGCTCCGTGAGGCAGGGAGTGTGGTGACCCTGGAGCTCTGACATCAAGAGTCCAGCTGTTCCCATTCACAGACCCAGCCAGATCAGCAGTGAGAAGGAAGCCATGGTGAATTGTTTCTATGGTTCATTACGTTCTCTGTTGAAGACCTACTTCTAATCACTGCTACTACCCCTGAGCCTGATTCTGCCTTTGTAAGACTAAGGGGTGGTTGTTCTCAGAAACCCTCTCTGTATTGGTATTGGTGGGTGATCCAGGCAACCCATCCCCTTCCTGGATAAACCAGCTGCATGGTCAGAGTGTTTTGTGGCCTGTAGCTTTCCTGTTTTATCCTGTAGGACCCCATTCTCCAAAGGGAAATCCTTTGCCATCAGAAGATAACGGCTGCATGAACGCATCCTGCTATTGCATATGGGATGTGTTTCCGACAGCAATCAGCTCCTTGGTCTTGAAGAGAGACGGAGACTGAGACTCAGGGTCCTGCAGAGCATCCTGCTCGAGTCCAGAATGAGGCCAGGGTTTCTGAGCAGCACAGGGCCAGTGTTCCTGCCTGTCTTTCGGCCTTGTTAAGATGTGCTTGGCTGCAAGCATAGTATTTCTCTGGAACCTGCTGCAGCTGTGCACAGCACATGGACCTTTACTCTCTCTCCATGCCTTGTCCTCTCATTCTGCCTACAGAATGCTCCTGGGATAGCCCAGCCTCACACAGAGCTCACTCAGCCCAGGGCAGCACTGGTGTCCCCCAGCACTGCACTGTGCTAGCCATGGCCAGGTCCGGCCTGCAACAGGCTACTACACCTCTCCCATGTCCCACAGCACACCCTATCCTCTTGTGCCTCTTGTGCCCCGCACAGCTCCATCATGTCCCAGATCCCATACAGATGCTCCCATGGGCGCCAGGACGGGCACCTTTCTCTTGTCACCCCCAGAGACACCTCCATCACCTCCCTGTCTTCCCAGCTTCCTCCACCGCCCCCTATCCAGGATATCTCCCTGGCCATACAGTGGTGCCCCACAGTTCTGCTGTGGCTATGCAGAGCCCGCACCTGACCATGAGCTGGAGAGCATAGCTTGGGCTTGAGGCACTCAATCTCTCTTCATGTCTGCTTTCCCCGTTGCAGGGCAGCAAGCAAGGCAGCGCAGCACAGCTTCAACCTGTGAGGGTGTGCTGGCAGTGCCCTGACTCAGGGCCAGCCGGAGCTGGTTGCTCTCCAGCAGTGCAGAGTTCAACAAAAATGCAAAAATGTGGAATTCCTCGCTTCAGGGCACAGTGATTTCAAATTGTATAGATTCAGAAAGCGATCACCCACATTCACAGAGAAAAATCCACTACAGGCTTTAAACACAAGGACATCAATGCTGGGCCAGGAAATTCCCTGAGCTGAAGCTGGGACAGTATGCCAAGGAGGCAGCAGTACCTGAGGGAAACCTCTGGATCATAGACCCTGGGTCTCACAAAGAACTTCAATTTTGCAGGCCAACCAGGGGTGACACACAGCTGGATCTGCTGTTCACTAGCAAGGGAGAACTGACTGAGGATGTGGTAATCAGAGGTAGCCTTGGCTGTAGCGTCCATGAAGTAGTCGTGTTCAGGATCCTAAAGGGAGTGAGGAAGGAAAGTAGCAGAGTACAGACCCTGGACTTCAAGCAAGACTTCAGCTTATACAGGGAACTGGTAGGTGGGAGGGATCCCATGGGAGGCAGCTCTGAAGGCCAAGGGAGCTCGGGAAAGCTGGCAAGCCTTCAGGACAGCATACTCCAGGAACAAGAACAGTCCATCCCAGTACTCAGGAAAACAAGGAGACATATCAGCAGACAGCCTTGGCTAAGCAGGGACCTTAGGGCTAAGTTGCAATGCAAAAAGGCAGTATATGGGAGGTGGATGCAGAGGCAAGCTACAAAGGAGGAATTTATAAATGTTGTCCAGGCATGTAGGGATGGTGCCAGGAAAGTCAAAGTTCAAGTGGGGCTGAGACTTGCAAGGAAAATTGGGGGTGCTAAGAAGAGCCTCTACCACTACATTGGTAGTGGTAGTAAAAGGCTGAATAAATGGTAAATGGTAGTAAAAGGCTGAATAAGGGCCCATTTCTGAATGCGGTGGGTGATTTAGTGACAGCAGACACAGATAAGACTGAGACACTCAATGCCTCCTCTACCTCAGTCTTCACCAACAAAGTCTCTCAGGCCTCCATGTTTTTTGAAAGGGTTCAGAGAGCTACCAGACAGGGATGAAGACTGAGTCAGGATTTCTTCAGTGACCTTGATCCATACGAATCCATGGGATCCAACAGGCTGCATCAATGCATGCTGACAGAAATGGACTTGCAGGGCTGGTCTTTCAAATGTGGTGGAGATCAGGGGAGATCCCCAACAACTGGAGGAAAGCAAATATTGCACCCCACCTTCAAAAAAGGCCAAAAGATGATCTGAGGATCTACACTCCTGTCAGCCAGACTTTGGTCCCTGGGAGAATCATGGAGCAAGTCCTCTTGGAGCATGTTTTTGGCCACATGGAAGAGCCTGGGAGGGGAACAGCCAGCACGGATTGACCATCCTGTTTGCTTTCTACAATGCAATGATAGGATCTGTGGTTGAAGGGATGACAGCTGTGGATGACAATTGCCTTGACTCTAACGAGGCTTTTGGCACCTTCTCCCACCATCCTCATATCCAAGGCAGGATGTTATGGTTTGGAGGGCTGGACAACCGGGTGGGTCAAAAACAGGTTGGAGGGTTGGGCTCAAAGGGTGGTGGTTCATGAGCTGTGCTCTGCCTGGAGGCGGGTGACAAGGGAGCACCACAGGGACAAGCCCGGGGACCTCTCCTGCTTAACATCTTCAGCAATGACCCAGTGCAGGCACAGAGTGCACGCCTGTCAAGGTTACAAATGACACCAACCTGGGAAGGGGGAAGCAGCTGACACGCTCGAGGGCAGGACTGCACCCCAAGGGCCTCGGGCAGGCGGGAGGAATGGGCTGACAGGAACCGCATGAAACTCAGCAAGGACAAACACCAAGGCCTGCTCTGGGAAGCAGAGCACTCCTGCAACAGCACAGGCCGGGACTGCCAGGATGGGGAAGCAGCTCCGGGGAAAATGTTCTGGGGGTCTGGGTGGGCAGCAAGCAGGACATGAGCCACAGTGCACCCTGGCAGCAAGGAGAGCCTATGTGAACAGAGGCACAGCCAGGAGGTCGAGGGCAGGGATTATCCTCCCCTCTACTCAGCCCTTGCTAAACCACATCTAGACACCGCATCCAGTTTTGGACCCCCAGTACAGGAAAGACCTTGACACTGCGGCGAGTCCAGGGGCGGCCACTGAGCCGGCCAGGGGCTGGAGCACCTGCCCTGTGAGGAGCTGCTGAGGGACCAGGGCTTGCTCAGCCTTCAGGAGAGAAGGCTGCCAACCTAACAGCAAGCTGCCAACACCGATGGGGAGCTTACCAAGGAAGCAGAGCCAGGCTCTTCACAGTGGTGCACAACAGGAGAACAAGAGACCACAGACATTGGTTGAAATGAGAACTTCAGCCTGGATACGGGGGAAGATTTTTCCCTGTGAGGACCGTCCAGTATTGGAGCAGGTTGCCAAGAAAGGTTGTGCAGTCTCCATCCTTGGAGGTTTTCAAGATGCTACTGGATGAGGCTGTGAGCAGCCTGGTCTGACCCCACAGCTGCCCCTGCTTCGAGCAGGAGGTTGGACCAGAGACGTCCCAAGGTCTCTCCAATCTGAATTACTCTGTGACTCAGTGATCCAGCTGTTGCACCCTTTCCCCAGCACAGGCTATTGGACACTAGTAAAGCAACTTACTCTGCCATACAGAACTTTGCTCTGCTTTACTAGAGCTGCTCTTTGGCTCCTTGTCCAGCACTCAGTGTAGCCCTGTGCTATACAGCCCTTTATCTTGAACATTGTAGGATCCCTATCTCAGGACTCACAACTGTTGCACACTCAAGCAGCAGCCCCAGATTTGCTGCAGCAAATCCAGCCAGTCCCAGCAATAGATGCTCCCCCTCCTCTTCTCCCAGTCACACACAGGCTAGTTCACAATTCTTCCTCTGAACCCATGCACTCCTTTCCTGTGCCCATGGGGCTGGGCAAATGCAAAGCATTTGGGAGGACTCCAGCAACAGTCCCCAAATCCCTGTTAATCTTATAGGCAGAGGGCTGCAGGACTTTTCCTTAGACACCTGTGTCCCTACAAGAGGGTAGGAGCCTTGCACCAAGCCAAAGGCATACAGGACCCTAGCATCCCTCCACAAGTGTATACCACCATGTGGCTCTGCAGCTGCCCCCCTTCTGTTCATAACCCACAGCAGGGGTCACAGCATGCTGAGGTCCAGTGGGAAATAACAACAGGTACAGATTCCCAGGAGGTCCTTCCAACAGAATCTACATCTCCCAGACACATAAACATGCAGTGACACTCCCAGACACTGCAAACAACAGTGATTCAATATATTACATCCTACAAAGCCTCCACTCACTAGTGTCACATAGCGGAATGTACACGTTCATGTGCTCATTCTCTGTTCCCTTAACCTTGCCTGCAGGCTGCTTCTCTCCTGCAGCACTGCCCTGGCTTCACTGACCCCCTGCACTAAGCCTGGGCCCATCTCTAGCACCTCCTGAACTTCTGCCTTGGGTGTTTTCACAGTTCCAGCATGTCCAGGGTCCATCTTTCATACAACTCTTTCCACTCCTGGGTCCTAGCAAGGGTAAAGCCACCTCCTTGTGCTGGCACAGGCTGAGAGTTCCCAGGTGATATGTAGTCAAAGAGAGAAAATACTCACTGAGGAAGGGAGAAAGAAGCATGAACCAACCCCTTTCCCAAGGGTCATGAGACACCCGCTGTATTTGGCTTGGAACAAGTTTATACTAAGGCAAAAGACAGCAGTGGTCAGCAGGATCCTGTGCCCTTCATTAGTTAATGTTTCAGTCCTAGTTCATACTTGAGTCCTAACAAGATAGGCTGGCAATTTTAAGGTTATTTGGAAATAGGCTGTATGCTTGTTTTTTGTTGTTTCCTCCTTACACCAGACAAGGGAAATAAGAAGAGAATACAAGAGAGAGCAAGTGACACATTGTGCAGCAGCACAGACCAAGAGCTGGGCTGCAAAGGAAAACCTGATGGAGGGGAATTAAGGTTTTGCTTACTAAACAAGTGAAGCAAGAGGAGGGAAAGGCAGGGGGAAGCCAGGGAGGATATGCCACTTCAATATGAGGGAACAACCTGATCCAGAGGCCAGCACCCTGGTGCTGCTGAAGGAAGCACACAACCTGGAGATCCAGCCAGAGATCAGGGGCTGGAGACTGAGTCCAGGGCCAGAAATCAACAGCATCCTTAGGGGAAAAGCTGCATTTCACTTCAGACTTTGGAGACAAGATGTTTAGTATAGGTAGTTGTTTATCAGTGCTGCAGCCGTGCCCCAGAGCAGGATGGGGGAGAGGGGACAAAGGCACTCATATGCTGACAGATGCTGAGTGGGCAGTGAGCCCTTACAGACAACCCCAGCAGGATGTTTTGTACATTGGGCAGCCTCTCCATGTCTACAGAAGTTGTTTGTGACCATTATAAAAAGGCTGAGGATGTTCTCAAGTCTATATGCATGACAAACAGTGAATATTTAGAGACATGATTAGCCAGATACTGTAAACTCAGACTTAGGAATATAATGACAGTCATGTTAACACTAGTATGTGAAAAGCATGCCAGCAGGAGAAATGTGCTAACTGAAAAACACACAAAAATGCAAAATGTTAAAATAAAACAGCTACAGTTTGGCACAATCACCATCTGTGTGCCAGGGAGGAGAATTGGGAAAGGCCTAAAGGATGAGAAGCAGGGGGAAAAGGGATAGGACAACAAATGCAAAAGGAACTGCACAGTGTAGTGGTAGCATAAGGCTGGGATATGCTACTGTTGTTTTTGCATTAAAAATCATAGAATCATAGAATAGTTTGGGTTGGATGGGACCTTTTAAGGTCATCTAGTCCAACCCCTCTGCAATGAGCAGGGACATCAACTAGATCAGGTTGCTGATGTCAAGTCAGGAAAAGAAACTGGATGGAAGTGACAGACAAAATATATTATTCCTTTCATATAATGGATGCAAATGAAATGGCATGTGCCCCTTGGGACCCAAGAATGTGTTAAGGAACCCAGGGGATGAACCTGATGCTATGTTTTGAAGACTTTTCTTTGATAGGTATAGAAGAGGCTGCTACCACAGAGGGGCTCAGGGAATACATCTGGGGCATTTTCTGCTGAAATCACTAACTGATCATTGTAATTACATGAAAACATAGCTGTTTGCATTCAATTCGCAACTGGATTTGAATCTGGCAAGGGACGTCAAAGTCAAGAAGAAGGGCTTCTATAAGTGCATAGGTGTCAAAAGGAAGGCTAGGGAAAATGTAGCTGAAGGAAACAGGGGACCTGGTGAGACAGGACACGTGAAAGACTGGGTTACTTAATGCTTTCTTTCCCTCAGTCTTTACTAGTAAGACCAGTCTTCAGGAATCCCAAGTCCCAGAGACTGGGGTGAAGGCTGGAGCAAGGAAGATGTACCCTTGGTTGAAGAGGATCAGGTCAGTGAATTCTTAAGCAAGCTGGACATACTTAAGTCCATGGGCCCTGATGGGATGCACCCATGAGTGCTAAGAGAGCTGACAGATGTCATTGCAAGGCACTCTCAATAATCTTTGCTCAATCATAGTGTTTGGGAGAAGTGCCTGAAGACTGCAGGAAAGTAAATGTCACTCCTATCTTCAAGAAGGATAAGCAGGAGGACCCAGGTAACTACAGACCAGTCAGCCTCATCTTGATGGAGCAGCAGGTGATATTTTCCAACCCTGGAAAACATTTCCATGCACCTGAAGAACAAGAAAATCATCAGGAGTAGTCAGTATGGCTTCACCCAAGGGGAAGTCATGCTTGACCAACTTGATAAATGACTGGCCCGGTAGATGAAGGAAAAGCAGTGGATATTGTCTACCTGGACTTCAGTAAGGCTTTTGACACTGTCTCCAATAAGATTCTCACAGATAAGCTGTCAATGAATGGGCTGGATGAGCTGACAGTGGGGTGGATTGAAAACTGGCTGAATGGCTCGGCCCAGAGATTGGTGATCGGTGGCACAAAGTCTACTTGGAGGCCAGTAGCTAGTGGTGTACCCCAGGGGTCAATACTGGGTCCAGTCCTGTTTAACATCTTCATTAATGATCTAGATGGTGGGGTAGAGTATACCCTCAGCATGTTTGCTGATGACACCAAATTGGAAGGATTGGCTGATAGGCCAGAGGGTTGTGCTGCCATCCAGAGGGACCTCAACAGGCTGGAGAATTGGGCTGACAGGACCCTCATAAAGTTCAACAAGGGGAAGTGCCAAGTCCTGCACCCGGGGAGGAATAAACCCGTGCAAGAATATATGCTGGGGACCACCCAGTTGGAAATCAGCTTGGCAGAAAAAGACCTGGGGGTCCTGGTGGACACCAAGTTGAAGATGAGACAACAATGTGCCCTTGCTGCAAAGAAGGTGAATGCTATCCTTTGCATCAGGAGGAGTGTTGCCAGCAGGTCGAGGGAGGTGATCCTTCCCCTCTGCTCAGCACTGGTGAGGCCACAGCTGGAGTGCTGGGTCCAGTGCTGGGCTCCCCAGTACAGAAGAGAGTCCAGTGAAGGGCCACGAAGATGATGAAGGGACTGGAGCATCTCTCCAATGAGGAAAGGCTGAGGGAGCTGGGACTGTTCAGCCTGGAGAAGAGAAGGCTCAGGGAGGATATCATCCATATGTGAAAGAGGACACCAATAGGACGGAGCCAGGCTCTTACCAGTGGTGCCTAGTGCCAGGACCAGAGGCAATGGGCACAAAGTGAAACACAGGAGGTTCCCTCTGAACATCAGGAAGCACTTTTTCACTGTGAGGGTGACCAAGCTCTCTGGCACAGGTTGCCCAGAGAGGTGGTGGAGTCTCCATGCTTGGAGGTATTGAAAAGCCATCTGGACATGGTCCTGGGCAACCAACTCTAGATGGCCCTGCTTGAGCAGGGGGGGTTGTACTAGATTATCTCAAGAGGTCACTTCCAAACTCAACTGTTCTGTGATCTCCAGTCAAAGGCCCTCCTGAACCTCCCAGTTCCCCATTCAGCTCCAATCCTTCTGAGAGAGCTGATCTGCTCCACCAGCCCTGCACCACAGCCCTGACAGCATTATGCAGCAGCATCTGCTACCTGCCCCTTCTTCCCTCCAGGTTTGGTGAGAAGACTTCACTTGTGTACCCTGCAGCTGGGCAGAAGAGCACCTCCTGCGAGTGCTGTGGCCAAAGCAGAGCAGAAGTGGATAACAAAGGAGAGCAGCAAAATGGCTCATGGTTAGGCAGAAAGAAACCAGAGCACCAGTCTTAGGGAGCTATGACTGCTGTGAGGGAAGGAGGGCAGGTGTTGGGCAGGTGTGCCTCTCCCCACTGCATGGAGAATCAGGAGGACAAAGATGGGCATTGACGCCTTGTTATTTCACGCCCTCCTCCTAGTCCCCCAGCAAGACAGGAGGGAAAAGTAGAGCCAAGGCACCACAAAGCTCTTACGTTCCCCAGAGTCATGGATGGACAGAGAAGCACAGCCCCACACTGGGGTCCTCAGCTGCATCACCTGTAGGAGTCAAGGCTTCTCCTTCCCACAGACCCATCTAGAGGGCAACACCAGAGCCCTCCCAGCCTCACTGCTGACCCATGTATTGCCCCCTACACAGTCCACAGTGCTGGAAAGGGATGGAGTGCTTCTCAGCAGCTCGGGCCTCCATTCTCTGGCTGTACTCCCCATCTCCAGTGAGCGCAGTCAGCAGGCAGGGAGCTCATCTGGAGCCCTGCCCTGGCTGGATCTCTGCTACGCACATGTTACGCTGTGGCTTTGGCAAACATCTGGCTCTGGGCTCCCGCCCCTCAGAGTGACGGCTCTTGGTGGGAGAGGAGGGGAGGCTGGCGCCAGTGTGGTCAACGATCCCACGCACAGCTCCTTTTGCCTGAGTGTGTGCCAGGCGTCCTGCCCTCCCCAGCCCTGGCACAGCTGCTGACCAGCTAAAAGCAGCCAGGGAGCGGCCACGGCTGCTATTTCAGGAGCTGTCTCTGGCTCCTGGGCTGTGTCTCAGCGTCCAGCATGCTCAGGCCTCGGGGGAGTAAGCGGGGTCAGGGTTCAGCCCCAGCAACTGTCCAGCACACGTGGCCAAGGCGAGGGTCAGACCCTGAGGCTGCAGAGAGCGCCACATCTGGGGGAGCCCTCTGCACAGCTGCAGGCACTGCCTGCTTGCACCGCTGGCTCCCCACAGCCCAGTAGCTACAGGGCACGGGCGTGGGCAAGGGCTCTGGCTGGCGGCCCCACAGCCCCAGCCTAGGTATGGACAGGCGCAGGGCTGCCCCAGCCATACACAGCAAGGTATGGAGAGCAGGGGCAGCCTATGGCCTCCAGCACTGCTCTGGGATGGGGTAAAGCCCTCAGTTTTGAGGAAGAGGGGAAGCAATTTAATCATAGACGTTGGCAGGGAGGTAGGACTGTGGAGGGTGAGGCTGGGCAACAGGCTGCAGGAGCCTGGCAGTGAACACTGCCTTTCTGGGAGTCCCGGTGCCTCTGAGCACAGGGGCAGAGTAGGGCACAGAAAGACAAGAAACAAAGGTTAACACACGGGCACTCAGGTGTCCTCTCTGGTGGAGCAGCAGGGAGGTGAAATGGGAGCTGCAGCAGGATGCTACAGGGCACTGGGAGTCCCAGCAGAGTGTTCAGAAGTTCGGGAGCTGAGCAGGGCAGGGAAGCTGGGCATCTCCAGAGGAAGAGTGCACAAGGTGGGAGGGTCGAGTAGGGCAGCAACAGTGCAGGGTGGGAAGTGACAGGGTGTGGCCACAGCCTCCTGGGGGGCACTGATGGCAAGAAGGACTCCAAACCAGGGTGCTGGGCTGGGTTTTGGCTATGCAGTGCTCAGGCAGGGAGTGCTTACAGAGCAGGTCTGCACAGTGAGATGGGACACGGCTGGGCAGGACATGAAGGTGAGACTGGGGCTCAGGGCAGCACGAGATCGAGCATGCCAAGCAGGGTGACCCTGGGGAACAAGGCAGGTATGGGGAGCAGGAAGAGTCTGGACTGTCCCAAGGGCCATGCAGGTGAGGGAAAGCACCGCCAGTGAGAGCTGCCCTGGGGGCAAAACAGCGAGTGTCCCTGGGGGGAGCAGGCAACAGCAGCTGGCAGCAACCAAGGGGTGTGGAGAGAACAAGAGGGAGCAGAGACTGAGGGAGCAGGGGA
>NW_008824040.1:84197-86688 GCF_000699105.1 Pygoscelis adeliae | reverse complement strand
CTCTGGGCTGCAGTGGAAAAGCTGCTGCAGCTCCAGGGGAAATGCTACTTGAATTAATCATGGCGCTGGCTGCTGTGCCAAGCCCAGGAGGAGGCTGCTGGCAGCGCAAGGAAATAACTTTCACAGGAATTTGGAACAAATGCAGCTCTTCTGGCGGTAACAACAGCACTCACCTCCCCCACAACCTCCCCATGTACCAGCATCTCCCCCATGTCCCCACTCCTTGTGTATCCCCAGACTTTCCGCCATTACAGCATGCTCTCCCAGAAGCATGATGCACTCCCTCCCCTCACACTGCTCCCCACCAAGCTCACAGGCGTCTCCCCATCTTGCCTCAGGAAGCTTGCCTTCTTGTTTCTGAGGAGAGGGAGGCCTGTTTTGTGTCGTGCAAAAGCCTGAAAATAGGTTAATGCTAAATCCCTTGTCCCAAGAAATAGAATGCATGTAGTAATGTCCTCCCAACCTCCCACCACTCTCTTTGGCAGCAAAGTCAGTGAGCGTTAGTCCTCTTGCTGTTCCAGTCCCCATGCATGGCTACTCCCCATGTCCTCTCACAGCTGCACCCTTCAGTAGCATAACTGATGCATCAGGACTATCCGTCAAGACTCTCTTTCAGTAATACAGTATATGTCGCCTGGTCTAGCCTACGGCACTTCATGCAGGTCTTCCTATCTGGGGCACAGCCCAAAGAGGCTGTCCCGGTGCTGTGCATACAGCACAGCCCGTCCCACAGAATCACAAATCAGTACTCAAACTTCAAAACTCATCAGACTTGTCCTCAAAACTGCAAGATAAGACTATACGTTAGGTGTGTTGCTGGTCAGCTTTTGATTTCTGATGTTCTTGTTCCCCAACAGTTGTGTGTATGAATGCAAAGGAAATACATAAACACTGGTTCCAAAATCATTAATATTGGATCTATGCACAAATCAATAATCCACCGTCTCATTCATTCACATTTCTGTCAAATCAGCCTGTGCTCACAACATGGGGTTTACACAGCCCTCTGTGCTTTATGCTGGCTGCCAGAAGGCAGACAATACTTGATTTAGCATGAAAAGTTAGAAAGGCCCAGAAAGACAGTATCTGACCATGCATGCAGCTTGCTGGTACAAAGTCAAATGCTTAAAACAAATTTAAGCCAGCAGGGTGAATTTATACCAGAACAGTGCTTCACATCATGTAATCCTAGAATTTGAATGTAGTCCGATGAGCCCTAAAGCTTGTATATTATCAACTCATGGCCACAGAGAGAAACAGAGACGACCAGTCAGTGGCTATCCCTTGCTCTATTTTCTGCTGGTGTCATGTTCACTGATTCCCTGGGCTCCTTCTCCACTGGTGTTTCATCTCAGATTTGAACTGTGAGTTTGCCATTTCCTTTGCTTAGTGCTCGTGCAGCATCTGCTACTGTGGGACCTGGCCCATGATAAACATGAGTAATAAATAAAGTAGATGTTATGAGATCCTTTTTCTTTCTCGGGAGCTCAGGCCAGCAACCTGCTCTGCTCATCTCTGTTTGTACACCAAACACAAAAGCCCAACCTGGCAGAGAGGATGGGGTGTGCAAGGGAGCAGGAGACCTGCAGCCATTCTTCAAGTCTCTTCTGGTCACTTGCATGGACTCCCCACTTCCCCATCGTTCTGTCCTGCCCACGGAGAGCAGCTGTCACCATCTGAAAATAGACCCGGTCCTCCCAGTTTATTTTGCTTAGAAACATGGCAGTCCCATGTTCTCCCATGAGAATCAAATCCATTCAGTTCTGTGCTGACCTTGGAGGCTGTGCTGTGTTCTGCACATCACACTGCCAGGGCCTGCCTGTGGCCTAAGCTCTCATGACCATCATGCGGGTCTGGACCAAATCCAGACCTTGACAGAGACCCTTTAACCTCCCACAGCAGGATGAGCCCTGATGCCTAGAAGCCACGGACAGATGGAGTCAAGTGGGAGCAATTGCATACAGGGGCTGTGGGGCAGCACACCTGACATGGGCGACCCCATGGGACATGATGCTGGCTAGTGGCCACCGTGGACCCTGACAGCACCTCTGAAGCCCTCCTGTTCGGGGCAACAGGGGTGCTGTGGCTGAGGGGTGGCCACACCAGGCAGCTGTGCTCTGAGACCTGGGCTCCCTGCCCCAGCTCTACCTGGCTCCCCAACCTGGCTCGCTCCTGCTGCGGCCCAGTGCCGAGCCGGCAGCCTGGCCAGCCTCCTTTCCCATCCTCTCACGTTTCCCGGCTCAGAGGAAGCAGCAGCAGATGTGTGAGCTGTTTGCTTTGTGCCGAGGCCACGCGGGAGTTACCTGCGCTCAGCCCAGACGCGCCGTTTCCAAATGAAACATGAGGGCTGAGCCAAGACCATCGAAATCTGGCCAAACCCTCAGTCACTGCCGGCCGCCAGGCCAGCACCTTCCCCTGTGCAGTGTGGAGCTGGGCTGGCCCCTGCGCTACACCGGCCTCACCATGGCCAAGCAGCCACACGCTGGACCCG
>NW_008824040.1:82475-83933 GCF_000699105.1 Pygoscelis adeliae | reverse complement strand
CTGAACCCACCCCCACCCTTGACCCCCTCCCCATCTCTGTCCCCAGCCCTGCTCCTGTCCCTGTCCCCATCCCCACCCACCTGGGACAGTGTGGAGTGTTGCCCTGCACAGACCAAACCCAAATCTTCCCCCACCCAAATCTTCCTCCTCATCTCCCACCCACTTCTTCTGCCCAGACTTCCCCCTCAATCCCACCCTGACCCATCCCCTACCCCTCCCAGATCTGCCCCATCCTAAACTTGCCCCTGCCCCATGTTCCTTCTCTATTCTACACCTGGCCCTTGCTCCCACCCAATTCCTCCTTCCCCCCACACTCTTCCCCCACACTCCTACCCCCCCGTCCCCTGCACTCACCCACCCCACAAGCCCCTCTCCAGCACTCCCATCCCATACCATCAGTCCCTTGCAATCACACACCCTACATGGCCCACATTCACCAGCCCACAGCCTCATAACCCCCATGCCCCAGCAGCGCACCCACAGCACACCCATAGAACAGTTTTTCTCGCCAGCTCCACTTCCTCCTCCAGGCCCATCTGGAGGCCCTTTTCCCTGGCCAGGTCGCAGGACCTCCTCCTGCCTTGTCTCATGGGCCCCAGAATTCCTGCTCCCCCTCTCCCCCTCCTCCTGGCCCCATGGGCACTGCTCACCACCTGGCCCCAGAGCCCCTCACAGCCCCAGCCAGACATCCCCAGCACCCCATAACTCCAGCAAAGAAGTGCCCCAAACTTCACAGGTGCTTGTCCTGACGGACAGTCTGGACACTGCCTTGGTTGGCAGTGCCTTGCTGCATTACCACACCAGTTCCCCACTGTCAGCCCCAAGCCCCACGTCTCCCCATCCTGGCTCAGGTGGGCTGCATTGCCTGTCTCCAGCAACCAGGGCTCCAGGGCCTGAGCTGTAATTGCAACAGCAAATGCAGGGAACACAAAATATACAAAATACAAATGGCATCACTGGCATATCTCGGGGTCCGCAGAACCTGTCAGAGGGGCAGCACCTCTCCAGGCCTCACCTGTGACCTCTCACTACATGAAGCCTGAAGCAGCACGTGTCTCTCAGCTCAAATCCCACAGGTGCTGTTTCCAAGGTAATATAACAATACCAGTTGTGCATAATTAATGCTAATGTTCACAACCAGCCTTACAAACACTGATGAACTTAGGCTAATGACCTCACAGGGGGAGAGAGAAGTTAGCAGCTTGGCTACAAGCAGCTTCCTAGAGGTCTTACCCATTTTCCTGAGCACCATTTCGAGTGCCCTGGCCTGCAAGGCAGCTCCACACTTGCGCAAGCAAGATCTGGCATAGTGGACCCCAATCCTAGCTGAGGTCAATACCATGCTTTGCACAAAGGACATCCTCGAGGTGTGCCCATAGGATCAGTGATATCACCCAGTACTCACATGCAGAAAGGGTGTAACAGTGCTCTGCCCCATTTCCGACTCAACCGAGCATG
>NW_008824040.1:76438-82297 GCF_000699105.1 Pygoscelis adeliae | reverse complement strand
TAAGCCAGGATAACTGCACCAAACAGCCTTCAGTGGCAGGTCTCCCATCCCAAGCCTCGCACAGCCTTGGCCGTGCCCTCCTCAAGCTCAACTCCTGACAGTTGTACCTACCTGTAAGAAGCAGGTCCCAACAGGGGTGTTCTCCTTCAGGGACACATTGTAGAAATTACTCCTGAACACTGGCTCATTGTCATTGACATCCTGCAGGGCCACATGCACCACAGCTGAAGAAGAGAGGGCAGGGGTTCCCTTGTCTGTGGCCAGCACAGTCAGCTGAGGCTGAGGATCCTTCTCATAATCCAGTGGGGCAGTGGTGGTGATGATACCTGTGGCAGGGTCAATGGCAAACCAGCTGGAGTGTGTGTCATGGCCATGCACGATACTGTACCGCACCTCCCCATTGGGACCCTGGTCCTTGTCACGAGCTGTCACCTGCAGGACAAAGCTGCCCGGGTACACAACCTCGGGGATGCTTTGTTTGTACTCCTGCTGGTCAAAGAGTGGAGGGTTGTCATTGATATCCATCACTTGCAGCACAAAGGCTGATTCTGCCCGGAGTGGGGGTGTTCCTGAGTCAGTAGCTGTCACCCGCAAATCATAGGAGTCTCTTTCTTCCCGATCCAGAAGTTGGTCCACACAGATCAGGTAGATGATGTTGTCCTTGGTAGTGAGGGCAAATTTGCCATCCCCTCCCTCCAGTGTGACATTGACATTGGAGTACTCGCCATAGTCTGGGTCAGAAACAGAGATGCGTGCCACATACTGGCCAGGCTGGGCTCCCTCAGAGATCTGAGGGGAGCCATCTTCGCTCAGGAAGATGATAGTCATAGTGGGCTGGTTGTCATTGTAGTCACGCACATGAATAGTGACAAAGGCTGTGGTGACCTCAGGATGGACAGCCTTATCCCTTGCCTGCACAACCAGCTCATGCACCTTCCTTACTTCATAGTCCAGACCCTTGTTGAGCTT
Source organism: Pygoscelis adeliae (assembly GCF_000699105.1). Lineage (NCBI taxonomy): Eukaryota > Metazoa > Chordata > Aves > Sphenisciformes > Spheniscidae > Pygoscelis > Pygoscelis adeliae. The sequence goes on along the minus strand of NW_008824040.1, from coordinate 81,328 downwards.
GATGACTCCAGTTCGGGAATCAATGGTGAAGTACTGGTCAGGATCGCTCTGCCGCCGGTTGATCTCATAAATCACATCCCCATTGTCACCTTCATCTGCGTCAGAGGCAAAGACCTGCAGGATGCTGCTGCCAGGTTTCAGATTCTCTGAGATGAGAGTATGATAGCGGCTCTGGTTGAAGCTAGGAGCATTGTCATTGATGTCCTGGATGGACACATCCAGCGTCATCTGGGTACTCCGGGGGGGAGAGCCACCATCATAGGCTTCCAACAGCAGCGAGTATGATGAACGGTTCTCCCGATCCAAGACATTGCTGACCACCAGGTCCAAATATAGGACCCCATTGGGTCCTCGACGTGTTTCCAGGCGGAAGGCTTGCCCCACGTTCTCTCCCTTAATCACATAGCCTTGCGTATTGAGTAGGCCACTGTCAGCATCAAAGGCTGGGTCCAAGGGAAATCTGCTGCCAATGGGTGTGTGCTCCGGGATCTGGAAGGTGCTGTGTTGTTTGGGAAAGGCTGGAGCATGATCATTGATGTCATTCACTTGGATGTTCACTTCTACTGTGATGCCCTCCGGGGTAACAGCAATGAAGCTGTAGCGGTCCCGAGTCTCTCGGTCCAGGACACGAGCTGTTTTGATGATACCGGTGTTCTCATCTATCCCCAAGTCAGTGGTAACACCGCTGCCCTCCTGTGCTGAGATGAAATACATGTAGGCACTAGTTCCAGGTGGCAGGCCAGCACTGATGTCCCCAATGATGGTGCCAGCTGGCTGCTCCTCATCTATTTGTAGATCCAGGGTGCCCAGGACAGCAGAGCCCTTCCCTGCTCTCAGGCCCCCAAGGATTAGCAGCTCCAGCAGAAGCATGGCTGACCTCTTCATCTGCTCCATTGCTAGTGACTTGCAGAGCAGAGGGTGGCTCAATCTCCTTTGCAGTGTGCACTTTAATCCTGCATGGAATGCAGACCAGAGGATGCTGGTTAAAAGGGAGCAGCAAAGGAAGGGCAGAAAAAAAACAACATGGAGAGGGAAAGCCTGCCACGTACCTGCTGCCCGATTGCTCTGTATCACCTGTCCCTCACAAGAAGTGAAGGTGAAAATGTGTCAGAGCAGAGGGTGCCCAGAATGAAGGCCTGGGACAGCACCTAAAGTCAGCCAAGCAGGTCACACCTGACAGTGCGCAGAGGTTAGCAGCTAGTACCCTATCACATAGGCTATTTCCTACATAGTCAAGTGTTCTTCCCAACCACCCACCCTCCTGGCAAAACTGGAGCCAGCTACCCTAGAGCAGAGTGTTCCTGTGCCTTTAACAGCTCAATGCTTCCTGTGAGGCTGAGAGAGGCTGTCTGCAAGACAACAGAGATTTTTGGACAAACAGCAGCCTAGCACCTCTGCACCCTGAAAAAAGCTGGTCTCAAACTGGGAGAGAGCTCAACAAGTGACTGTGTTGAGACCACCCCACCCCCCGCCCCCAGTAGCATGCCTTTCAGGACCACAGGGATATAGGTGCCAAAAAACCCATGAAGTGCAAATCTGGTGTCCCTGGGAGGGAGTAGCAGAACTGGAGCGGGCTTACATCCAGTGAACAATAAATCAGAATGGCTGTATTGCAAAGGATGTACCCACAGCTGGGAATGCCCAGGATAAAATCAGGCAGGGCTCATTGTTTGGCCTGGCACAGAGATCTGTGGATGCCCCAAGCTGGTACCATGGAGGGTGGTGGCAGTACAGTAGGAACGCAGCAACTCCCTCTGAACTGCCAGCTGCTCTGGCTCCTTCCCGGTCCCACACCCTCCACTGCTCACTCTCCTCCTTTGTCTCCTTCTCACGGCTCCTTGCTCATTCTGGCTCCTTCACTCCATTTCCCCCTGCTGTAGCTTCATTTCACTGCAGCAGTGGGGGAGGGACGAGCAGGGAGGAGCAGCTCCCTGCAGCAACACCACTACTGGACACGCTGGACATGCTCCCAGTGCCCAAAGGCTGTCAGCCCCCCAGGGCTCTGCCCACCCTCCCTGTGAATAGCTAGAGAAACTCAGCAGTCAAGGAGCTTGTGAAGAACACCAGCCCCAGTGCTGCTTTCAGCCCCCGGTAAACGAGGCTTAGTGGTCTGCAGGGATGGCGGCAGCATGAGCTCACACTTGGACTCTCTTGAAAGCATTTGCTGCTGGTCCCATAACCACACTCAGGAGCTGCTCATGTCAGACGAAGGACGGCAGGAACCTCCCTGTCTTGGGGGATGGAGGTGGCTGACATTGCCTAGTTTGGGGACTAAGAATGTCAGCCCTTGATCTAAAGAAGCCTACAGCAGTGTTAACCCTTTCCAGGGGATGCAGGATGATTATTCCTGAGTCCTCTTTTTCCCACCTCGGGACAGCTGTTTAGATTGGTTTTCCCTGTGGAAATCCTGGGTTAGTGACAGAAAGAAAAATATTAAAAAGTGTTTTCTACATATAAGGAATCCTTTGTTTACTTCAGTGGGCATCCAGTGTCTGAGGCCTATGGCAAGTAAATCCACACACTCTTCTTGCACTTAGCAAGTATGAATCCTCATTATCTCTCAGGAGCAGAAGTCAAGTGAAGTTACTTTTATCCCTGTGGGCTGCTAGCTGGGGATCTGCACTAACTCAGTGGTCCTAGACAGGCCTCTCTCTCTCTCTGTTGGAGCTAGTTAAATTTCCCCAGCTGGAGGGGTAACTGCATACATCCAGAAAATGCAGTACTGGGGGAATGGGGTCCAAGTTTGCTTCTGTGATGAAACTGCACCATCCTAACTGTGACCCAGCTGCTCACATCATGGGAAGGTACAGGGCAGAGGGTTTAAAGCCTTGGCAGGAGGTTAGACAAAAACTAAATAAAAAGGGGAGTAGAAAAACAGGTAGAGGGACAAGGCTCCCTGGGGCAATCTCAGTGGCTGAGGACAGGATGAAGCTGAAAGGTCTTGGGTAGCACGTGGAAAAGATCAGGGCACAGATACGGGGAAAAAAACCCACCTGGTTTGATTAGTGATGTGGCTCTTGAGAAGCAGAAGGGAGTGCAGCAAGGCTTTGTGGGCTGCTGGCAGGGAGGAGAGAAACTTGAAAAGCGAGCCTGGGGGGTATGAAGAGCAGCTGAGAGCACTGGAGCAACCAGGGAACAGAAATTAGGGTCCCTGGGGTGGGGACTGGTGATGAAAGTCGGTGTAAACTTTGCCCTTTCTATCCTCCCTGGATACAAGTGGGTAGTTTCAGAGCCTAGCTACCTCTTGGGTAAGAGATGCAACTGCCAGGTTGCCAGATTGCACCGGTCCAGGAAGGGCAGAAGGCCATCCATGGTACCAGCAGCCCTCTGTTCCTATGAAGTTTGCAGGCTTGGGTCATAGAGGAAGAGAGCAGTGACCTCAGTGGATGCAGAGTCACCAAATCTGAACAGCTGCTTCCAATTAGCAGATAGCTCAGCGCTAGAGGCTGGCTTGACTGGTCCAGGCCCAGCCTGTGTAATGTGAGCCAGACTGCCCTGCTCCCTCTCTGTCCCTCCCACCATCGGGCACTGAGTTCCCTAGTAAAAAATGGCAGCAGAAGCCTCTGAAGAAAACTCCTAGCATGAGAATCTGTCCAGAGAGGCATTTGGGGTCCAGAACCATAGTAAGGAGGTTGACAGGAAGGGCATCTAAAATGGAGTGAGCTGCAATATAAACAAGCATCTCCAAGCCTAGGGCTGATAGGCCAGGGCACCAGGAGAGCCCACCCTACACTTAGCAGGTAAGTCACATTTAGAAAAAAAAGATATGGAATTACAGAGGGACCACTGCATGCATCCTTGCCTGCCTGCCAGTGGCACCTCGCATATCATGTCAGCCATGAGGAAAGGGAAGCAGGCCCACACCGGCCCCAGCAGAGAAGCTGGAAAGACGGCACCCACTGTGCATGCCACAAACAGATGTCAGAGTGCTTGCTGTGCAAAAGCTCCATTAAAGCTGCAGATGCTGCTGATGCCATACCCAAAGTCTCACATGAGAGGCCATGACTCATGTAATGATGTTTTTGAGACTCCAGTCCAGATGAGGAAGGATTCAGAAGCCCATTTAATCTTTGCTGAGCACCAGTCACTGACCTGGAATATGCTTTTCTCTTCTACATTCACACAGATCTCTCTTTCAAGAGTTTCAGATTATCTGCCCTCAGAACCAGACACAGCCCAGGCTTGCCTGCAATGCAGCCTTAGGCTAAGAACTCACTTTCAACCTCTACTTAGTCTGCCCCTACAGTCACCTCCATGCCTCCTGGCCCTCCTACTAGCTCCCGCCTGGCCCTTTAGGACCAGCACCCTATTGCTCACTCCCAGCCCAGCCACAGAGCCTCATTTCCCTCTGATATCAGCTCTGAGCAGTGACCAGCGGTGGTGACCATCCTCTCATGAGAATGCAGTCAAGCTCCACTGCATCCCTGTGCATCCCATTTCTGTGCCACACCAGGGCTTACTGCAGGCTGTCCTGTCTCTGAAAACACTCCCCCCACAAAGGAAGCTCTGATATAATTTCCTCACACATTAGCCAGTTCCCACAATCCCATCCCACATGCACCTCAGCACTGACCTGGCCGCTGCCATACTTCATGCCTATCGCAGAGGTGCTGCAGGGACTTGTCTGCTCCCTGTCCACTGGTGCCCCCAGGCTGTCAGGGTTCTCTCTCCCTCAGAACTCCTGGGCAGCCCGGCCTCCCTGGCTCTTGGGGCTCCCTGCCCCGCTTGGGGTTTCCCAGCCGTCGGTCCCACCGCCTGCTGGTGCTCTCTGTCCCCGTGCAGAGCCCTGTCCCCGGGCGCTCCTGGGCGTCCCGCACAGTGCAGTCTCGGTCCGCAGCCCCCGCCCGGCGCCTCCGTGGCTCCTCTGCCGCGACCGCTGAGCGCCCGCCC
>NW_008824040.1:69381-74841 GCF_000699105.1 Pygoscelis adeliae | reverse complement strand
AGGGAGAAGGCCGGCACGGAGGGGGAGGAAGGGCTGGAGCTGGGGTAAAGAGGGATGGGGAGGAAGCAATGGGCGCCGGGAGCCCGGGGAAATGGGAAGGTGTAGGCAGGAGCAAGAGGCAGGGCTGTGGTGGGACAGGACAACGCAAGGAGAGGGCTGGGCAGGAGATGGGGGGAGGCTGTGGGTGACACTGGGGGCATGTGGGGACACCATCACAGAGGCACAGCCCATTCTCTGCTCTCTAACACAGTTCCTTCCTAAGCAGAGAGCCCAGAGTCCAAGTATCTGTAACTTGCTAACACCTTGATTCATATCAGGGCTTCTAATGTCAAGGCTGGAAGGTACTCATCTGTAGTGCCTGCCCTGCCAGTCTATACGAAGAGACAAACCAAGACTGGTGCGTGACTGTCTAGGCTTCTCCACCAGTAGCTGGCTCCCTGGCTCAGCTTGGCCACTAAGACTTGTTTTCTCTGCTCCAGACAGGCGAGGTCACAGCAGTATTGGTGTGTCTGCTGGATGCCACTCAGCCCCCAGGCCAGTAATCACTGCTGGGCCTTCTTTTATTTCTTAGTAGAGAAACTGCCATTGACTACTGGCTGCGAAGGTCCATTGCTAAGATCATGTGCTATAAAGGCCACAGCTCAGTCTGCTTCATTAGGAAGATGTCTAGGTTCTTCCATCAGTGACAATCAATTCAAATAGAGAATAGAATCATAGAATCACAGTATCATAGAACCATAGAATGGTTTGGGTTGGAAGGAACCTTAAAGATCATCTAGTTCCAACACCCCTGCCATGGGCAGGGAGACCTTCTACTAGAATATGGACCACCAGCCTAATTTCATAGAATCATAGAATCATAGAATCATTAAGGTTGGAAGAGACCTCCAAGATCATCGAGTCCAACCGTCAACCCAACACCACCATGCCTACTAAACCATGTCCCTAAGCGCCTCATCTACCCATCTTTTAAATACTTCCAGGGATGGTGACTCAACCACTTAATTTCATAGAGAAGGAAGCCTTCAAGATTTGTGTGTCTGCATCCCTTCCTGAATACCACATAGGCTGAGCTGGATTTAGGAATAAAAAGTAATTCTGGATTACTTTTACTGATCTAAAGGTACCCTGGAGAAACCAAATCCTTTTGACCCTGAACAGCACATCTTACAATTCTTATCATAAATTCACCAAGCTGATAATTCACCAATTAATATTCAGTTTATTTCCTCCTACATCTATCTTCAGAAGGTCACAGGAAGGCAGGAAATAAGTTCACAAGGGGGTAGCGAGGATGATAAAAGTCCAGATCACAATTTAGTCTCCATTCTGGAAAGGAGACAAATGAAGGAAATGGGGAAGAGGACAATGAAATCATGAGTGGTCTGTGGAGGGTGATTTTGTTCAGCCCTGTGGAGCTGACTTTGTTCACTGTGTCTTCCAATATAAAAGATGCATGAAATGAGGCTAATAGAAGCCAAGATCAAAACAAACAAAAGAAGGTGGTACTTCATGTGAGGGGCTGTGGGCCTGGGGATGTGGGCCTGGGGAACTTCTTGCCATAGAATGCTCGAAATTTACATCAGCCCAAGAGGTGCCTGGATTAGTTCACAGAAGAGAAATCCTTTGAGGGTTCCTGAATAGAGGAAACCACCTCCAGCTCATGAAGTCATGTGAGTCACAAAGAGTTGGGTCTGGAGGTGTACTTAGGTGAAATATTGTGTATACTTCTCCTGTTCTTCCACACCTTCCTGTGCATCTACTCGTAGCCACCGTTGGAGCCTGGGCCTGGGCTAGAGGGAGTCTTGAGCTGACTCCCAATGACATGGTCCTTATGATCTTGTGTCTGTTCCAGTTTTAACAATGACATTTCAGCCTTGATTTAGCTATCGTGTCTTTATTTCTCCTTATTTTTGTCTACAATTGTTTTTTCTTACATTACCTTATTCCCTCCCAGATATTTTCAGAAACAGCAGTAAGCTTATCATTCAGCATCTCTTCTAAACGAAACAAACCTCGTGCTCTTACTCTTATGATCAGCTATCCATTGCTGTTATCCTTGTTGCTCTTCCATATGTATGTCTTCTAGTTTAAATTAATGTCTCTTTAATATAGCAGATCAGAATTCCCACTGTGTTCTGAAGAAATGTCATCTGCACCTTATAGAAAAGCATTTAAGGGAAGGCTTCCCTTCTCTACTGGAAATGTCTTGCTTGCTGTACTTAGGGATGACATTTGCTTTTTCATAGTTACATCATCTTACTGTCTTACATGTGACTCACACACAGGTATTCTTCCTCTTCTCTGGTTTCTAACTAGGGTCATTTCCAGCTTCTGGCCAAATATTTTCTAATACATTGCTAAGACCAAGATCCACAGTGTGATTTAGGCATATACTCTCCATGGTTTCTAAGACCTTGGTATTTGTGGCAATGCCTTTATTGATAGGGGTTCAAATGCATTAACTTTTACTTTTTGATAGATTAATCAAATACATGGGGCTGATGGTGCTGAAGGATGTTGTTGATGTGATCACTAGGCTGCTGTCCATTATATATAAAAAATTGTGCCTTTGGAGAGGTCCTTGATGACTGGAAATAAGCTAATAGAACTGGCAGATCTTTAAGGACGCTTCCCATAGAGTGCAAGAGCTCTCGATCCCCATGTGTAAGAAATCAGGAAAGGAACGCAAGAGACTGGCATAGCTGACTAAAGACCTGCTGGTCAAACTAAAGGGCAAGAAGGAAATGCACAGACAGTGGAAGCAGGGACAGGTATCCTGGGCAGAGTATAGGGACCTTGCCTGGTTGTGTAAGGATGGGGACAGGAAGGCCAAGGCGCAGCTGGAGCTGAACTTGGCAAGGGATGCAAAGAATAATAATACGGGCTTCTATAGGTACGTCAGCCAGAAAAGGAAGGTCAAGGAAAGTGTACCCCGCCTGATGAACACAACTGGCAAACTGGTAACAACAGACAAGGAGAAGGCTGAGGTACTCAGCCTGCTGCAGACAACACCAAGTTGGGTGGGAGTGATGATCTGCTTGAGGGTAGAAAGGCTCTACAGAGGGATCTGGACAGGCTGGATTGATGGGCCAAGGCCAATTGTATGAGATTCAATAAGGCTAAGTGCTGGGTTGTGCACTTGGGACACAACAACCCCATGCAACGCTACAGGCTTGGGGAAGAGGGGCTGGAAAGCTGCCTGGTGGAAAAGGACCTGGGGGTACTGGTCAACAGACAGCTGAATATGAGCCGGCAGTGTGCCCAGGTGGCCAAGAAGGCCAATGGCATTCTGGTTTGTATCAGAAACAGGGTGGTCAGCAGGAGTAGGGAAGTGATTGTTCCTTTGTACTTGGCACTGGTGAGGCCGCACCTCAAATACTGTGTTCAGTTTTGGGCCCCTCACTCCAAGAAGGACGTCGAGCTGCTGGAGCATGTCCAGAGAAGAGCAATGAGGCTGGTGAGGGGTCTGGAGAACAAGTCTGATGAGGAGTGGCTGAGGGAACTGGGGTTGTTTAGCCTGGAGAAAAGGAGGCTGAGGGGAGACCATATCGCTCTCTACAACTATCTGAAAGGAGGTTGTAGTGAGGTGGGTGTTGATCTCTTTTCCCAAGTAACAAGTGATAGGACAAGAGGAAACAGCCTCAAGTTGTGCCAGGGGAGGATTGGATTGGATATTAGGAAAAAATTGTTCACTGAAAGGGTTATCAAGCATTGGAACAGGCTGTCCAGGGAAGTGGTTGAGTCACCATCCCTGGAGGTATTTAAAAGACGTGTAGACACAGCGCTTAGGGAGATGGTTTAGTGGTGGACTTGGCAGTGTTAGGTTTACAGTTGGACTCAATGATCTTAAAGGTCTTTTCCAACCTAAAGAATTCTATGATTCTATATTAAGGAGTAGACCCCAGCACTGGGCGTCTGTGGAGCCAGTGTCCCTGAGACCCCCCGGCCGCCGCACCACCGCGGCCCTGGCTCCACCAATAAAGCTGGAATGATTGCATGAGGGGTGTGCGTGTCCCTGGTGTCCCTGTGCGCCGGCTGCGTGTCCCCTGGTGTCGTGTCCCATGGGTGGGCGTCCGTGCCTGCTGCGGGGGGGGTGTCCCACGGGTGCGTATGTCCAGGACCAGCACGCGTCTCCGGGGATGGAGATCATAGAATCATAGAATCATAGAATCATTAAAGGTTGGAAGAGACCTCCAAGATCATCGAGTCCAACCGTCAACCCAACAACACCATACCCACTAAACCATGTCCCTAAGCGCCTCATCTACCCGTCTTTTAAATACTTCCAGGGATGGTGACTCAACCACTTCCCTGGGCAGCCTGTTCCAATGTTTAACTACTCTTTCAGTAAAGAAATTTTTCCTTACATCCAATCTAAACCTCCCCTGGCGCAACTTGAGGCCATTTCCTCTCGTCCTTTCGCCAGTTACTTGGGAGAAGAGACCGACACCCACCTCGCTACAACCTCCTTTCAGGTAGTTGTAGAGAGCAATGAGGTCTCCCCTCAGCCTCCTTTTCTCCAGGCTAAACAACCCCAGCTCCCTCAGCCGCTCCTCATAAGGCTTGTTCTCCAGACCCCTCACCAGCCTCGTTGCCCTTCTCTGGACACGTTCCAACATCTCAACATCCTTCTTGTAGTGAGGGGCCCAAAACTGAACACAGTATTCGAGGTGCGGCCGCACCAGTGCTGAGTACAGGGGCACTATCACTTCCCTGCTCCTGCTGGCCACACTATTTCTGATACAGGCCAGGATGCCGTTGGCCTTCTTGGCCGCCTGGGCACACTGTCGGCTCATGTTCAGCCGGCTGTCGACCAACACCCCCAGGTCCTTTTCCGCCAGGCAGCTTTCCAGCCACTCTTCCCCAAGCCTGTAGCGCTGCATGGGGTTGTTGTGGCCAAAGTGCAGGACCCGGCACTTGGCCTTGTTGAATCTCATACAGTTGGCCTGGGCCCATCGATCCAGCCTGTCCAGGTCCCTCTGCAGAGCCTTCCTACCCTCGAGCAGATCAACACTGCCGCCCAACTTGGTGTCGTCTGCAAACTTACTGAGGGTGCACTCGATCCCCTCATCCAGATCATTGATAAAGATATTAAACAGAACTGGCCCCAATACTGAGCCCTGGGGAACACCGCTCGTGACCGGCCGCCAACTGGATTGAACTCCATTTACCACAACTCTCTGGGCCCGGCCGTCCAGCCAGTTTTTGACCCAGCGCAGAGTACACCTGTCTAAGCCGTGAGCCGCCAGCTTCTCTAGGAGAATGCTGTGGGAGACGGTGTCAAAGGCCTTACTGAAGTCCAGGTAGACCACATCCACAGCCTTTCCCTTGTCCACTAGGCGGGTCACCTGGTCATAGAAGGAGATCAGGTTGGTCAAGCAGGACCTGCCTTCCATAAACCCGTGCTGGCTGGGCCTGATGCCCTGGTTGTCCCGCACATGCCTTGTGAGCGCCCTC
>NW_008824040.1:47101-69042 GCF_000699105.1 Pygoscelis adeliae | reverse complement strand
GGATAACTAGTCTGACTGCTAAAGACTGAGGCAAAGAAGGCATTAAGTACCTCAGCCTTTTCCTCATCCTCGGTGACAATGTTCCCCCCCGCATCCAATAAAGGGTGGAGATTCTCCCTGGCTCTCTTCTTGTCATTAATATATTTGTAAAAACTTTTTTTGTTGTCTTTAACAACCTTCAAGAAAGGCAAAGAGGAATTCAGAGAACCATCAGTTTGTCAGGGTCATCTCCATACCCAGAAAACTCATGGACCACATTCTCTCATAATCCATTTCATTTCCGAACATATGGAGAACAAGGAGGCAATCAGGAACAGTCAGCATAGATTTAGCAAGCACAAATCATGCTTGACCAGCCTGATTAACTTCTATGACAAAATGACTGGCTATATGGATGAAGGGAAAGCAGTGGATGCAAAGTGCCTTGACAGCCTTGAGAGTGGCTCCCACAGAATTTTCATGTATAACCTGAGGAGTATGGGCTGAAAGAATGGAGCATTAGGTAGGCTGAAAACTGGCTGCACCTCTGGGCTTAAAGGGTGGTAATCAATGACTCAATATGGGATTGATGGCTGGCAGCCAACAAAGTACACCAAGCATTGATTTGGGAGCCAATATTGTTCAGTATCTTCATTAATGTTCTATGATGACACAGAGTGCAAGTTTGCAGATGACACCAGGAGGGGTGGCTGTTACGTTGCACTGCAGAACTTTGGTCCAGAGATATGTCTAGAAACTCAAAGAATTGCATCAGCAGAAACCTCATGAAGTTCAATAAGGAGAAGTACAAAGTTCTGCACCTGAGGCAAAATAACCCCGTAATTGGTACAGGTTGGGAACCAACTGGCTGAGTTGCAGTCCTCCGACGTGGAGGTAGGGGTGGACACTGAATTAAGAGTCAATAGTATGCTCTCTGCAAATAAGGCAAACAACTTACTGTACTACATTAGGAGAAGGGTGAGCAGCAGATCAAGGGAAATAATTATCCCCCTCAACTTGGGAGGTGGTGAAGCCACACCTGGAATCCTATGTACATTTTTGGCTCCCCCTGTTCATGAGGAATATGGAAAAACTGTAGGAGACAGGTAGGGGCCTGGCACACACGATCAATTTATAAAGAGAGACTGAAGAAGCTGGGCTTGCTCAGTCTGGTGATGAGCAGGCTAAGGGGCTTTGGTGATGAGTAGGCTAAGGGGGGGTTTTAATGGCATCCTACTGCTACTTGAAGGACAGGTTAAAAAGATGATGGAACCAAATGCCTCTTTTTAGTAGCAGACAATAGAACAATAACAATGGCCACAATTACAGCTTGGGAGATTCAGAGTGAACAATAGGGAAAGTTTTTTCACCAGGAGAGTAGTGTGGCACTGGAAATAGCTACTCACAGGGGCTGTGAATCTTGGCCCCTAGCAAGTTTTGAAGGCTGATCTGACGTAGTATTGTTGACAGTCTGTCTTCAAATGAGAGATTGGACTATGCATCTCTGGACACCCCTTTTAACCATGAAGGGCCATCTACTATGAATCTATGAATATCATTCCATTTCTGTTATGCTGCTCCTTAATAATAGCTTTTTGCTTTTATGAAGTTTTGGTCACCCTCTATACTCACAATGCCTCTTTACTTCGTGTCACTGATTAACCTTATCAGTATACTTTTTTTTTTCCTGAGATCTTTACTGAAAAAAATTAAATAGATGAGTTCCAAAACTGATCCTTAAAAAGACTGTGCATTTCCTCAAGCATAGAACTTCTGATTTACTGGTAATCCTTTTTTTTGCCAGTCTTCCGCATCTTACAGTTTTCGTATTAAAGTCTGTCTTCTCCATTTGAATAAATAATTTCTCATGTGTTACTGTAGCATTGCAGTTCAGATAGTCTGATCAACCTTTTCTCCTGGCCCTAAAAAAAAAGTTGTCTAATGTGCTAGTCTGGCATGATTTGGCAAACTTGCTGCATTTGATCACATTTCCCATTTATTGTCATGTTTTCAAACTACCATTTCCCTTTAAAATCTGCTTTGAATATATATTTGAATATACTACTGCAAGCAATCTGCATTTTCCTAGGTCATTCACTCCAGTCCTCCTTTCTTCAGTATCTGTGATGTTTGTTATTCTTCATTACCCCAGATCATTAAACAACCCCCCTCTCAGACTTGCAATTTGTACACAAGTGCTGCCTCTACTTAGAGATGGAAATCAGTGGATTCCTTTTGGTCTCCTAGTAAATTCTAATTTACTATATATTCTTGGAGGCTCTTGGCAAGAGAGGGGAGAACAGATCCATATCATGTGCTTGGGCATTCAAAGAGATCTTGGACAGTCTTTCTGACATGCAAGTAACTTTGGAGCTGTATATGGACTGGTAGAAAAATGTAAGTCAATCTACGCCTTGTAAGAGCAACTAAGACAGAAACAAGAGCAGAAACATGCTATTCAACTATTCAGGGCAGAAGGTTACTGGTAGTAGTAAAGGTTGAGACAGGACTGCAAGGCTTCCAGCTGTGACATGCCTTTTGATAGAATTATTAATTATATGGAGACCAGAGTATGGAGAAGGGAGAAAAATTTGAAGATGACTGAGTTCTTTGGATTAATCAGTGCTTTGGTGAACTTCAGAAATTGAAAAAACATAGGAGCTGGTGAAACATGGCAAACTGGAGTCAGTAGTGACCAAAGCATAGCTGGAAGACAGCACAGAAAACTTTCTCTGCATGCTTTGTGTTTCCCTAGATCTACAGGCAAATACTGCAATGTAATGGGATGTCATGCTATCTCTCATGTTATTCTGCCACCGCAATGACCCTGATCCTGGCGTCGTGCACATCCCCACCCAGACTGGACTTTGCATGTTCCCACCCTCATCCATAGCAGGTGGGAAGTGGTCTGGCAGTTTAGCACCTTCCTGCTAGATGGCATCTTGCTCCTGAACTGGATAGGAGCAATCTGGCAGGTAACTCAGCAGGACGGAGTAAGTTGCTAAGAGGCTTCCACTCTTGCAGGCTGGAGTCTGGCTCAAAAGTCCCAAACAGGAAATCCTTCTAGGATGTGCTTAGGCTCTGATTCCCGGATGTTCACAGCAAGCAAAGGCTTCCTGCACTCAGAATGGAGGTTAAAAATAAAAGAAGGCAGGCACCTGCTAGGAACATACATGGCTGGGGCCGGGTGTGGGAGGGGAGGGAGGGAAGTGAGAGGACAGCTCTCCCTAAGACAGGAGTAAATTTTTTCAGGTGAGATCCCAAGTTTGCCCTGCCATTTGGAATGCCCTTGAAATCCATGAAATATAGAGAAAGAGTTGCAGGAGTATTTCACCTAGCAAAGGAAGCTGGTACCTCAGCCTTGCAGCTCTATATTCACAGCCTGGTCAAAAGGAAATGCTGCTAGTGCACTGCTGCTGTATGTAACCTGACTAGATAGTTGTGAACCTTACAGTGGAAGAGTTCTTCTGCATCTCCTGCTTGTCTAGATGGACGCAAAGCTCCTGTCACATAAAGTTCTTGCAACAGGCATATCTCTGTGCCATAGGGTTTGTTCATGAGCAGCCTGGAGCCCTGAATGTAAGGTTCTCTCCCTGGGCTGCATGTGATGGATGGTTTTAGGGTAGAGCAGGTAGAGTTCATGGCTTCTGTTAATTTGTTTATGAGAATGTTTGCAATCTTGGAAATTTGGTGAAGCTTTGGCAGTGTTGGAAGCAGCTGGATTGAGCAGTGATCTTAACATCACACTTATACTACGTCATGCTTGAAGTAAGGATGCCCAGCAATCACCTCCCCTTGCTTCCTCATGGTAGCCTGGTAAGGACTCCCACAGTCTATCTTCCAGGGCTTCATCTAGAACAGTCCTAAATGCCCTGAACACCTGATTGTCAACCTTGCCTCCTTTTTTAGAGAAATTCTCTAGCACAGCAAACCATGTGAAATAGTTGGGCTTAAAATGTTGCTCCTTGCTACCTCCTTGTCTTGAACTTACATTATACCATGCATCTTGCTGCTGAGAGTCCCACTGCTCATCGTTTCATCTGTCCCAGCCCTGAACTTGTTCTTAATTTTGCCAGTTCCTTGCATTCCCAACTAGCAGCTCTCTTGTAATTCAGCTTGGGACTTCTCAAACAGCTCATTTGGTATTATTTTAAGTTATAGCAGCATCTAAAGGTTAAGACTTCAAGTGCAGCAATAAGACAATTCATGCCCAGAAGACTAAATAATCAAAAGTGAAGACAAGTAGGTAGATACAACAAAGAACTTAGAAGGATAAGGCTACAAGTGAGATAGCAGTTGTATTCTTTGTAGGTACTTTCTAAACAGCATAGCATAAGCAGATTTTAAACAGTAGAAAAAAAATCTAGGGCTGTCAGCTGCTTCATTCCCATACCTCACAGAAGGTTCAGTTGAACCCAGAAGCCCCTGTCATGCTCAGCAGATGTGCACCTAACTAGTTCTTAAAGTCCTCCCACAATGAAGACTTCATAAACCTGCCAGTCAATCTATTCAGTGCTAAATTTTCTTTGCTATTATTTAAACCCAGTATTTCTTGCACTATCTGTCACGAACACTGGAAATAGACTGTTCTCTTTGCAACTGTCTTTTACGAATCAAAGCAGTTATCATATCTTCTCACTCTTCTTTAAGCTAAACTGTCCCAGAGCATTTAATCTTTCCATATTGTATCTTTTCAACCTCTAATCATCTCCTCTGGACTTTCTCAGATTTGTCTACGTTCTGTGAAGTGCACTGACTAAGATTGGACACAGTACTGTGGCTAAGGGCCTTATCACAGCAAAGCAGAGCCAGAAATGTTACTTCAGGCACCCTGCAAGTCATATTCCTGTTTATACCATTTCATATGATGTTATTTTGTTTTTGCAACAACATGCCCTCAGTTGATTCATATTCAACCTACAGGTCACTATAAACTAAACACAGAGAACTACTGTATAGACTGTTGTTTCTCAGTCTCTATCTGTAAAGCTTATTATTCCTACCAAGCGGATAATCTTCCTACCACGGAATAATAATGATTTTAATATTTCTATCAATGTTGTTTAGTATCTTGACTAATAATCTGCAAGGAAGTATGGACTGACTAAACAGAAGCACACAGAACAATAGGGATATTATGTTACTGCAGCTTTAGTGATATAAATATATAGACTTATAAAGACTATAGAAAACTCAAAGCAGTCAGAGAAGAGTCATAAGAATGAGTCAAAATCCATAGAACAAGTTTCCACATGGAGATCTTCAGAAAGATTAAAAAAACAGGTGATTTCTAAGGATTTGTAAGAAAGAAAATTTTTAATTGTGTATAATATTTCAATCTAGCAAATGAAGGCAGAACAGGAGCAATGGGGTGGAACTGCAGTTATACAAACTAAAAGTAAAGAGCAACAGTTCAGTGGAAGGAGGAATTAATCGCTAGAATAACTAAGAAAAAGGCGTAACAGATTCCTAGCAGTCAAGGTTGTCCATCTTTGGCAGGACAGGGTGCTGGGCCATCTTGTCTAGACCGTGCTTTTGCCAAGAAAGGTTGGATCAGATGATCCCTGAGGTCCCTTCCAACCTGGTATTCTATGATTCTTTGATTCTATGATCTTTCTCAAGAGATGTGCTAGCTCAGTGAAAGTTACAGGGATTGAAAGAGGAGTCTCTCCCCGAGGTTCTGTGAGCTTTGTGATTCCGAAAAGTCACAGTGTCACCCAGTCCTAGTGTCCGAACTGCCCTCTGAATCTATGTGCTGCTTGCCCCATTAAACTCTTCCCAAAGAGATGGCTGAACTCTGTCAAACCAAGGAATGATTTTTATGATGAGAAAAGGGAATGAGAGAATGATGAGAAGGAAACCATCTAATACATTTTAGTCTGTGAGCCAAGACAAAATTGAAATCAACATTTCCAGAGAGAGGAGTTGACTGAACTGGGCTCTGTGCTACTGACTGCTCTACTTCCTGTCCTGGCTTCTTCCACCCTCCTCTTCTGGAATCTCTTCATCCACGTTTCTGCAGCAGAGTGACCTCATTTGGCAGCGGCCTCTGCAAGCATACGCTGACTGAAGTGCACCATTCTCATAGGTGCCTCTTAGAAAGCTGCTCACTAAGGCCTGGACTTCCTCCCTGGTAGCAAACAAGCCTCCTTCTGTTCCCCTGAAAATCAGCTGGGAGGAAGTGAGATGGGGAGGTGGTTTCCGAAATACTGTGGATTGTGATTACAGACATAGTCTCAGAATCCATGGGGTGGGGGTGGGGAGCACAGGAGCTGCATGGGAAATCCAGATTATTTTCATGTGAGGTGAACACGTGCCTTTGATCAACAGTGTTCACAGATATAAGCCTGATGGCAAAGGGCCTGCTGGTGTTTTGTAAAAGGAAGAAAACAGTTTGAGGAATATCCCTTCCCAAAGAACATGGCTTTTGCTTTGGAGGAGCTTTCTATATATAGTGAGGTGATTATTTCAGAATGGAAAATGTTTGTTCAGGAAGGAAAGGCTCTGAGATCAGCAGAGTCAAGTCTCACCCACATGCTGTCGACTCCAATGGACTCTTCTGCCTAGCAGCAGGGAACTGGGAGGAGTCTGCAGGGGCGATGTGACTGTCCAGGAATCACCCATCTATACCTGAGCTCTCCTCGCTCAAGGGCTTGGGTTCAAGCTCTGGTCTGTCACGGAGGGGCAGGTTCTGAAGTAAGATCTGATGATTTCTCCAGCAAAAAGAAAAATGCAGATGGTCTGACCTTCTTTTTGCCTTCGACAAATTAAGTTTATCATCCACAACTGACGCACACTGGGATGCAACAAGATATCCCACAAATACACTATAGTCCTGTACATACCAGCAGGCAAACTGGCAACAACGTGCACGCTGACCAAACAGTCCATGCTAAATATGCTGCGTGCATATAAGAGCTGAACTGCACTAAATATACCTGCCACAAATAGACACGGGAAGCTGTGGTTCTTAAACTAGAGAGTATGACACACAAACACACATGTATCTCTACCCTCTCTCCGCCCGCCTGCCCCCCCCGAAGGAAGGAAGGAACGAACTGGTATGATACAGCTCCATCTAGTGGAAGTTTATGTATTACGCAATCTTAATCTCATGAATATTATTTGTTTGTGTTGTAGCATTGCTTATGAGTCCCAGATACAGACCAGTATGTGTGCTAAACTTACCGTGTTTAAATTATTTAAAAAACTGAAAAAAATCATTAACTTACAGTTTAAGCTGCTACGATGCACATAACTTGACAAAGATGTTACCATTAAGTAACATCAAACACACTACTCCCAGTCACAATCCAAAAACATCCCATAGGTTAAAAATGCACATATAAGCCTACCACACACTTTAAAAAGTTACTCAGAAATCCAGGTTAAATCACAGCTGCGCAGCTCCTCTAACAGCAGAATCAGGCTATAAACAACCACTTAGTTGACTCTGCTTTACATACCCCTTAAGGGCCATAACTGACCTAGCAGAAGGAAGAAAGTAAGTTTGGCTTATGAATTAACTCATTTCAAATCAATTCATAAATATCTAAAAATAACTCAGGCCACTGTGAGGCACTGTGAGATGGAAGAAGGGACAGGTAACCCAGGAGGAATATAGACATGTTATCCAAGCAAGCAGATATGGGCTAGGGAAAACCAAAGCCCACCTGGGGTCAAATCTGGCAAGAGGTGTGAACTGCAACAAGAGAGGCTTCTGCAGGTATATCAGCAGCAACAGGAAGACCAAGGAAAATGTGGGTCCACTGCTAAATGGGGCAAGCACCCTGGTGACAAAGGACATGGAAAAGCAGCCTTCAGGAATTCCAGGCCCCTAAGACCAAAGGGAAACTCTTGAGAAAGGAAGACTTGCCCTCAGTAGAGGAGGGTCAGGTTAGGGACCACTTCTAGCAGACTGGGCTTACACAAGTCCGTGGGACCTGAAAGAATGCACCCACAAGTGGTGAGGGAGCTGGATGACATCACTTCGAGACTACTCTTGATTATCTTTGAAAGGTCATGGTGACGGGGGGAGTTTCCTGAGGACTGGAAGAAAGCAAGTATCACTCCTATCTTCAAGAACAGCAAAAAGGAAGAACCAGGGAACTACAGGCCAGTCAGCCTCACCTCAATTTATTATAGACACAGAATTATGTAGACATGCCCCATTTTTTCCACCTTTCCTTACTGCAATCCTGCACGTTATGGACACCATCCATAGAGCACATCAGAGAGGTTTTATAGGATTGCCTAATGAACTTCTGGAAGGTGTTTGTATTTTTTAAGGAAGGCTGTTATAAATGCTATAAACTGGAAATTGTACCTTGTCTGCTTTGTGTGCCTGTGACCCAAAGGCAACTTAGTGGCTGCCAAAGACTTCCATCATCAATCATAAATAGGATCCTTCCCTGTTCATGTTCATCAAAGAGAATATCGTAGAGAAGAGGATCATAAACTTTGAAATGTTAAATTTAAAACCATACTGAGGCTTGTGAAAAAATATTTGAAGGGGAAACTAACACTCTGACTTTAAAATCTGTGACTCCATGCAATAGCTGTGGGACTAACATTCTCTGCAGTTACAGAAAGTATCATGCAATTTAAATGGAAGGACGAAAAAACACCCTGTTCTTAAAGGTGACGTGAGAAATGTTTAACCCATCTGGTTACTGGAAGTGTTCAAGGTCAGGTTGGATGGGGCTTTGAGCAACCTGATCTAGTGAAAGATGTCCCTGCCCATGGCAAGGGGGGTTGGACTAGATGATTTTTAAAGGTCCCTTCCAACCCAAACCATTCTATGATTCTATGATTGTATGACTGTGATTATCCTCCCTGATGTCAGTGTACTGGATGCATGTCCCCTTAGTGTCAGTTGACAATGACAGTGTTTTGTGCTGATGGAAAGACAGTAAGCAATCATAGAATCCTAGAATAGTTGAGGTTGAAAGGGACATCTGAAGAACTCTGCTCAAGTCAAATTCCTCTGCTCAAGGCAGTGTCAACTACAGCAGGTTGCTCAGGACTGTGTCCAGTTTTGTTCTGAATATCTCCAAGACAGGAGACTACACAACATCCCTGAGCAACCTGATCCGGTGTTTGACCCCCCTCACAGGAGAAAGTCTTTTTGTATGTTTAAACAGAATCCTGTGTTTCAATTTTACAGTGTCAATGAGGTGGGATACCTTAAGGAACAGTGGAAAAAGTGGGTTATGTCCATATAAATATTCTCTGTAATAAATGAAGAAGTGAAGGAAAAAGAGGAAATAGAGACGTGAAGGAAATAATGCTGAAAAATGAGGAAGTTCATAATAGTCCTTGGTTTCACTAAGATTTGTTTCACAAACTGGGATTGGGTACCTCCAAACCAGAACATAGATGGTCATTATAAGAGGGACTGAATCACAGAATAATTGAAGTTCGAAGGGACACCTAGAGATCTAGTCCACCTCCCCTGCTCAAAGCAGGGACAACTAGAGCCTTACTGAAGTTGAGGCAAACAACATTCACTGCTCTCCCCTCCTTCACAAAGTCACCTCATTTTAGAAGGCTATCAGGTTAGTTAAGCATGATTTTTCTCTTCATAAATCTTTGCTGACTACTCTTGATTCCCTTCTTGCTTTCTTGGTGTTTGGAAATGGTTTTCAGGAAGATTTGCTCCATCACCTTCCCAGGGACTGAGGTGAGGCTGACTGGCCTGTAGTTTCCTGGTTCTTCCTTTTTGCCCTTCTTGAAGATAGGAGTGATATTTGCTTTCTTCCAGTCCTCAGGAAACTCCCCCAGTCACCATGACCTTTCAAAGATCGTTGAGAGTGGTCTCAAAGTGATGTCATCCAGCTCCCTCACCACTTGTGGGTGCATTCTTTCAGGTCAGATTTCAGTCATTTCTTCCCTCTTCATGCATCCAAAGGTAGCTCTTTTTGCTCCTACTGAGTTTTAACTTCCTTGTCGTCTACCAGTGTAAACCATTTCAGCCCTTATTTTTCTAGACAGACCCATAATCATGGAAATGCTTTGCATTTGGCTCTGTTAAGAGCAACCTTGTTTGAGAGGATCCAGTTTACTAGTCCATTGTTTACTTACCTGTTTATCTTTCAGCCAGTGTTAGTATCATCTGCAAACTTTATCAGCAATGACTTAATTACTTTTAAATCACCAAAAATATTGTAGCAACACTGAGCTTCAAATACTCCTTCTCACTACTTTTCCCTCTGAGATATCTTAATGTATTTAACATATGTTTAGATAGATGCACTAATTTGTAACGAAAATGTCATGGAGTATTATGGAGTGTATTATAATTTGAACCAATCTCTTGTTCGCTGCCAGGGAATCAACAGCCTTCAAGCAGAGGCCCACGCTGATTGTAGTTGACTGCTTTTGGGCCCTCACCACAAGAAGTCAGCAACCACCATTTCACCTTGCTTCGTTCATCATTTGTCATCATGTTCCATTACACTCTGCTTTGAAATTCAATGTAGTTGAGTAGTCTGGTCACCGAAATACAACTAATTTAAAAACAAGTCCGCCATCACTGGATCAATGTTCTCTGTGTTACCATTGTATCTAAACAGCCCACAGACAGCTGATGAAACACTGGTATGGTGGGTTAAAACCTTGGCTGGCTGCCAGATGCCCATCAAGCCACTCTCTCATTCCCCTTCAACAGGACAGGGGGAGAAAATAAGATGAAAAAGCTCATATGCTGAGATAAAAACAGTGAGATGACTTACCAGCTACTGTCATGGGCAAAACAGACTCAACTTGGAGAAGATTAGTTTAATTTATTGCCGATTGAAAATAGAGTAGGATAGTGAGAAACAAAGGCAAAACTAAAACCACCTTCCACCCAGCCCCCCCTTCTTCCCAGGCTCAACTTCAACTCCTTCACTTCTGACACTTCTACCTCCACCCCACCCCAGTGGCACAGGGGGATGGGCAATGGGGGTTGTGGTCAGTTTATAACACTTGATCTTTGCAGCTCCTTCCTCTTCACGCTGTTCCCCTGCTCCAGCATGGGGTCCCTCCCAGGGGCTGCAGTTCTTCAAGAACTGCTCCAGCAGGGGGGCCTTTCCACGGGATACAGTCTTTCAGCAAAAGACTGCTCCGGTGTGGGTCCCCTGCATGACATAGTTCTTGCCAGAAAACCTGCTCCTGCAGGGGCTCCTCTGCGTGGGCTGCAGCATCCTTCAGGGCATATCCACTGCTGCAGCACAGGATCCTCCACAGGCTGCAGGGTGGCTATCTGCTCCAATGTGGTCCTCTGTGGGCTGCAGGGGGACAGCCTGCTTCACCATGGTCTCCTCCACAGGCTGGAGGGGAATCTCTGCTCCAGTGCCTGGAGCACCTCCTCCCCCTCCTTCTTCTCCTGCCTTGGTGTCTGCAGGGCTGCTTCTCTCACATTTTTCTCACTCCTCTCTCCTGCAGCTGCTGCCCAGCATTTTTTACTCTTTCTTAAATACGTTATCAGAGAGGTGCCACTAGCATTGCTTATGGGCTCAATTTTGGGCAGCAGTAGGTTCGTTTTGGAGCTGGCTGGAACTGGCTGGGACCGGCTGGAACCAGCTGTGTCTGGCACAGGGCAACCCTGGCCTCTTCCCACAGAGGCCACGCCTTGCAGCTCCACCACTGCCAATGCCCGGCCACATAAACACAGTGGACAGTGGTGGTCATAGTCTTTGACACACATGTATATCTTAACACTTGTTACACTGAATAATGTACATCTACAAAGAATGTTTAAAGATGTGTTATGCTGCCTGAAAAGAAGTTGGTAATGCCAAGATAGAAATAATTCTTCCAAGAAAACTGTGAGTGGGGAAAATAAAAAGGAACTACTTGAAACTCATTATGGACTTTAAATAGTAGAGGTAACAGCCACCCCCATCGTCCTTCAAAAATGCTGTTGATACTTCTTGCAGTGAGTGGAAGACGGAGATTGAGGATATTATTGCTGGAGAATATTATTTCTAGAGGATAAACAGTACAATGATTCAGAGTTGATGCAGTACTTGGGAGTGTGGAATGTGTACGTGCCAACCATAATGTAGGGCTACAAAGTTGTCTAGCATTTCAAAGAGCATGTTGTAAATGAGACATCACAGAAAAGCTACAAAGGTTTACTGGAGGTGAGAGAAGATAGGATTTTTCCCCCCTTGTTTAACTTGTATTTCTTGTAACTATTAGTAGTCTAAGAGGAATTCCTGGTTTATGTGGTTAGCTATTTGGTCAGCCTTCTTTTTGCTTTACTGTGGTAACTGAATATTGGGAACAAAACTGAATATGGGTCAACTGACAGGACTGATCAACAAATCCCTACAATGCAAGAAGGCTCAGAGGAGATGGCCACAGGTGATGTAATCCTGAAGCTCAGGGGAGAATATAGGAAGTGACTGCAGCTATTGCAAAGCAAGCTGCAGTTAACACAAAGGGGTCTGGAGGGTGGCCTTTGTTTTAGATAAAGGCCGTATCAGTTGAGTGAATCCACTGGTTGTATAAATGGCTTTCTGTGAGTTAATCAAATAGGTGTGAATGTCTTCCTGAGCTAGCCAGACCAGCATGGACTAAGTATATATATGGCTTCGCCCAACATAGAGTATAACAACTGAGCAACCAACAAAATGAACTTTGAAGAGAGCAATGGGCTTAAGTTGGCTTCAACGCATGTATCCCTTCCCCAGCAACTGGAAATGCCCAGCATTGTGACAGTGAGCATATAGAGACTGGTAATGGGAATCATGTTTGTATTGAGATTCAGCTGTATATTGCAATTGCTTTATTATGCTTGTGTTGTGATTTCATTATCCTTCTGTATCACACTGCTAAATCAAATCCCATGTAATGCCAAGTATCTTCAAATAAGTAAATCTGCTACCAGACACTAAACCTTCCTTGTGTGGAATTTCTAAAAGAACCTGGTCAGAGAGTATTGGACCCCGACAACTGACCAAACAAAATAGAAATGGTTTTCCTAAACTGATGGCCCAATATAAAGTAGCGGATATAAACAATATGGATTGATCTGAAACCCCAAAGGTATGCAGCATTCGCATTTCACCCTGAAGCAATGCAAGTTGGTAATACTAGCTTGCACTGCTACTTGTGCACACAGAGCTCTCTCAGAAATCAGACAAGCTGGCTGTTGCTACTTGGGACCAGTAATAGACAAGACCATCCCACATAAATCCCATTATCTCAATTATCTACATGATGTGTTCTTGATTTCCAGCTTCCTCCTCATCTCACATACAGAGTCACTGAAATATCACCGCAGCACTTACCAACAGCCATCTTACAGCCAATACTGCCCTCTCAAACATTGCAAGTTTTCACATTGTTGGTGGATTCTAGCACATTGGCTAAGGTGTCTCTTGGTATTCCCTTTGAAGCTACAGCACTCTCTAATGCAGTGTTACAGTACTTCAGCACTCTGAATCCCATTCCACGTTTTAACAGTCTAAAATTTCAACCAGTTTTTTTGTTTGTTTTGTTGTTGTTGTTGAACTGAGGCCCAATATCATGCTTTCACTGGCTAAGGCACCAGACTTCCCTGGATGAATAACTACTTGGAAAAGATAATAGAGATATAAACTTAGAATCTATAGAAATGGAAAAGAGGCTGATTTCTACACCTGAGAAGCATGGTGTCAAAAGCACAGGTGCTAGTAGTAATAAGGATATGGAAATGCTAATTTCTCAGATGGAAACAATTAGAATTTAATTTTAATTTGGTTCTTACACTGCCTCTTCATCCCAGCATGGAAAGAATGGGCATACATAACTGCAGCAATTGATAATGGAAGCAATTTTTAACCAATTCTACCACATTAGAGGTGAAATATTTGGTAAATAGCTAATGCAGTACCTATATTTAGGAAGAGATTTTTTAAAAAGTATTTTGAACAATTACAGGTCTGTTAGCTTGATTGTAACAGAATGCAAAACTGTCCTGGCTGGAATCTTATAAAACAGACCAATTCAGCTCAAAAGCAAGACACAAACTTTTAACAGCCCAAGTAATTAACAATATGAACAACTTAACTAATGATGTTGTGAATTTCTGGTCATTAGTAACTCCTGAATCAAAATGTGTTTGTGTGTGGTTTTGCTTTGTTTTGTTTTGTTTTGTTTTTTGCCAAATGTATGTTAGTAAGTCAAGAAAAAGATAATTCAGGGAAGTTTTATGGCATGTGTTTTACAAGATGACAGACTGATTCACAGTACTCTTTTTGTGGTTTTATGATTTATGAATGCTCGTAACTGTATCCCAGATTAATTTGAATCCTACTGTTCTGAAGATAAAACCCACGGTTACACATGAAATTAGACTGTAGATCTTATAATTGCAAGACATAATTAATCAAAAGGGTCAACAAGATTCAAGGATTGGAGTTTTTCAAGGATAAGAATATTCAGTGTTACATTACCATGGATTGCAAAAAAAAGCTTTAATTATAGAAACATGTCTGCTTTTGGCATAAGTCAAATCTATATCCTGCAAATAGAAAAGGAGGCAATTGGGAAGGGGAAATAGATAATTTCTAAATGACATAAATCCTAGGTCATGTAAAACTGAAGCCAAGGGAAAAAGAAAGAATAAAACCCTGACAGTACTAAAGATAATAAAAATGGTACGCTTTTGTTTTTGAAGTAAACTAAGAACAAAAGAAATCCAGCAAAGGGCAGTCTGTTTACATGGAGATAGTAAAACTGCTAATGATACCAAGAAGGAATAGTTGGTCAAAATTCTCTTTTGTATGTGTGAGATACAAGATGAAAACATTAGAAGATAATAAACAGTAGTCCAGTAATAATAAATGTTTTTTTAAATCAATGGGCCAAATTGATTTGCACCTATGAGTCTAAAGAAGCTCACTGAGGAGATCTATGGTTCACTGATCCTGCATGAGCATGGGGCTTGGACAAGATGACTTCCAAAGGTCCCTTCCAACCTCAATCATTCTGTGATTCTGTGGTTCTGGGGTTATCATAGAATGGTTTGGATTGAAAGGGACCTTTAAAGATCATCAAGTCCAACCTCCTTGCCATGGGCAGGGACATCTTCCACTAGATCAGGTTGCTCAAAGCCCCATCCAAACTGATCTTGAACACTTCCAGGGATGGGGCATCCACAATTTCTCAGGGCAACATGTTCCAGTGTCTCACCATTCTTACAGTAAAGAATTTCTTCCTTATGTCCAATATAAATCTACCCTCTTTTAGTTTCAAACCATTACACTTGTCCTGTCACTACAGTCCCTGGTAAAAAGTCTCTCTCAGTCTTTTTTATAAGCCCCCTCTAAGTATTGAAAGGCCACAGTAAGGTGTCCTTGGAGCCTTCTCTTCTCAAGGCTAAACAATCCCACGTCTCTCAGCTTTTCTTCATAGGAGAGGTGATCCAGCCTTCTAATCATTTTCATGGTCCTCCTCTGGACCCACTCTAACAGGTCCATGTCTGTCTTGTGCTGGAGACCCCAGAACTGGATGCAGTGCTCCAGGTGGGGTCTCACCAGAGCAGAGTAGAGGGGGAGAATCACCTCCCTCAACCTGGATATTGTATCCCCGACCAGGATACAATTGGTTTTCTGGGCTGTGAGCGCACATTGCCGGCTCACGTCCAGCTTTTCATCCACCAGTACCCCTAAGTCCTTCTCTGCAGGGCTGCTCTCAATCCATTCATCCCCCAGTCTGTATTGATACTGGTGATTGCCCCCACCCAGGTTCTGTGGTTCTTTAATGAAGGCAAAATATTATTTTAAGCAACTTAAGCATTCTCCATTCATCATGGATCTGACAAGCCTGAAAAAGTGTTCAAAGTAAAACCATGTGAGCAGGGGTCACAATAGTAGAGGAATCAGAAAAATCCAGATTTTTTTTGACTCTGTTGGATGATTACTCATCCCTGTAATTCCACTGGCAGTTTGAGTATCATTTCTAACTCTTCAGAAGTGTATTGCCATAGCAAGTGTAACTCAGTGAAGCTGCACTGATTTCATTAAAACAAACATTTTGTCCAAGAAATGGTTGAAATGTAACTTTCAGGGGTTCTTTCTCCCCCACCAGCCTCAAAAATCAGTATTATTTCAACAGTGTAGGCCTATATTTACACACTAAGCATCTTTCTATGATTCAGTACAGACATCTTTTTCATTTTTTTTCTGGAAGATGAGATGTCTTATAAAAGAAAAACTTCACAATGTTTCTCAGGAGCTTGTGTGTTTGTGTTATACAAAAGGGAGAGCTGGCAAACTCTTGGAGTATTGCAAGTTCTTACATCTATCTCTTCAGTTCTAAAATTGCAGACAAAAAAAACTCCAGTAAACCAACAATACCGCCCAAAGAGCTGTCATTTTCCCATCAGTATTCAAAAGAGAAAAAAATGCCTTAGAAAAAGTACTGACAAAGCTAAGAGGTGTGCATGGGGTGGTGGTGTGCATATGCGTTTATATATATAAATTATAAATATATGTATACAAATATACATTATTCTACTATATATGTATTATAACATATACCTTAGAATAATCGTGGTATGTTAGACCAAAGATCCATCTAGCCTAGTATCCTCTCTTTGACAGCACATACCTAGAAAAACATGAGACAAGAGGAAGCATATCATGACACTTCCCCAGAATGCCACTAGCAGCTCTGTACACAGACTAGGAAACCTTTTCTTGCTTTTGTGAGAAAGTGAAATATAGTTTTGTTCTACCTTAATTTTTGAAATAACCAAATTACTGAGGATTTGGGCATAAATTTTCTCACATTAAAAGGTTGTCTTTCATTATTGTCATTAGTTTAAGAAATGCCCACCACATGTATATAGAGGGGTGTGAAATGCATACCCCATAAATGAAGACAGTAATCCAAAAGGTAAAACATCCAATGGGTCTACTCTTGACCTGGAGGCTTTGAGCTGGTATTGTGCAGAGGCAGGGCAAGCTTTAATTTTTTAAAATATCTCTAAGGCAACTTTAATCCAGTGTTAATACCAACAGTCAGCTCTGCAGACTCCTCAGCCTCAAAGGTAACACAAGAGTAAGAACAAGGTTAAGAAGAAAGGAAGTGGATAAATGATAGGAAAGAGAGAGCTATACTCCCCAAAGAGGTAATGAGGTTTGTCATTTTCTGAAGGAAGAATCTCAGACAAGGATGATGGGTTAAGTAGGGGAGGAACCTGGGAAAGAGATGGGCAATCCATCTGTTTGTGCTTTGCTTTTCAGCTTCCGCTATTATTTTCAGTTAAGGCTGCCCCACATCCACATCTACTTTATGTCTAGACAGAAGTGGAGGCATTCAATGTGGTTTTTGCCTCAGTCTTTGATAATACTGATAGACCTTGGGCTGCCTGGTCCTCTGAGTTGGAGGACCATGACTGTGGGAACAGTGCCTTTCCATTTGTGGATACTGAAATTGTAAGGGACCAGTTGTATCAGTTGAATATTCGTAAGTCCATGGGGCCTGATGGGGTTCATCCCAGAGTACTGAAGGAGTTAGCGGATGTTACAGCAGGAGCTCTCTCAATCATCTACCAAAGGTCTTGGGAGTCTGGGGAGGTCCCCACTGACTGGAAGCTAGCCAACGTTATTCCAATTTACAAGAAGGGTGTGAGGAAGACCCAGGAAACTACAGACCTGTTAGTCTAACCTCAGCACCTGGAAAAATTATGAAGATCATACTGGCTGCTATTGAAAGGCATTTAAAGGACAATGCAATTATCAGGCACAGTCAAAATGGGTTCACAAAGCATAAGTCCTGTCTAACTAATTTGATATCCTTCTATGACAAGGTCACCTGCCTAGTGGATGAAGGGAAGGCGGCGGATGTAGTTTTTCTGGATTTTAGTAAGGCTTTTGATACTGTCCTTCACAGTATCCTTCTGGTCGAGTTGTCCAACTGTGAGATGAGCAAGTACACAGTGTGCTGGGTGAAGAACTGGCTGAATGGCAGGGCTCAAAGGGCTGTTGTGAATGGGGCTATATCTGGCTGGTGGACGGTCACCAGCAGTGTTCCTCAGGGCTCAATCCTAGGAGCAGTTCTGTTCAATGTTTTTATCAATCATCTGGATGCAGCAGTTGAATACACCATTAGTAAGTCTGCTGATGATACTAAACTGGGAGGTGCTGTTGACTGTCTTGAGGGACACGAGGCCTTGCAGAGGGATCTAGATAGACTGGAGCATTGGGCAATCATCAATGGCATGAAATTTAACGAAAACAAAAGCTGGATTCTGCCCCTGGGATAGAGTAATACTGGACACAAGTATAAATTGGGAGAGGAGTGGCTGGAGAGCAGCCCTGCAGAACGGGACCTGGGCATGCTGGTTGGCAGCAGGCTCTATAGGAGTCAGCAGCGTGCCCTGGCAGCCAAGAGGGCAAACCTCATCCAGGGGTGCATCAAACACAGTACAACCAGACAGTCAAGAGAGGTGATTATCCCGCTGTATTTAGAGATGGTGCGGCCTCACCTCAAGTTCTGTGTGCAGTTCTGGGCCCCACAATTTAGAAAGGATGTGAAGGTACTCGAATGGGTCCAGAGGAGGGCAACAAAGCTGATGAAGGGACTGGAAGGTGTGTCCTCCGAGGAGCGGCTAAGGACTCTGGGTTTGTCTAGTTTGGAGAAATAGAATCTGAGAGGCGACTTCGTTGCTCTCTACAGCTTCCTGAGGAGGGGACGTGGAGAGGGAGGTGCTGATCTCTTCTCCTTGGTATCCAGGGACAGGACACGTGGAAGTGGTTCCAAGCTGTGTCAGGGGAGCTTTAGACTGGACATTAGGAAGCATTTCTTTACAGAAAGGGTGGTCAACATTGGAACAGGCTTCCTAGAGAGGTGGTTGATGCCCCATGCATTTGGACAATGCCCTTAATGCTTTAACTTTTGGTCAGCCCTAAAGTGGTCAGGCAGTTGGACTAGATGATAGTTGTAGGTCCCTTCCAAGTAGATCTATTCTATTCTAATATAGAGTAAGAATAATACTTTCTGGTTTCATTACTGTCAAAGGTGAAAGACTTCTTAGCACTTTCCCAGTTTGGTCCCATCCAGTGTCCAGATCTGCACTTCAAGAGACAACATATCCAACATCACTCACCTAAGAAACATTGGGATGTGCAGTGGCTTTAGTACCGTCTGCCACAGCCACGTGACATAATGAACAATATGCAGCTTTTAGAACTCTGTAATTCTGAGGAAACATCCCACACATACATTACACACAACTACAGGTCTTCTGTTTTATGCTTACTATTGATTCTTTATTTCTCAAATAAAGAAGTAAAATATAAAGTTTAAGTGTCATTTACAGAAAAATAACACATCTCATAGCACTTGCTTTGTGCCCGAGTGATTTTGTGCATCACAGGTTTTATGTCTCACTCGCATTGTATCCTGTAGCCTTGGAGGCTGAAGTCCAGAGCCCACTGTGCCGCGAACTCACTATTCATTGTAAAAATACCATCTACAAACTTCATCTTCCCTTTTAGAGCAAATGATGAGAGAGTCACATAAATTCTTTGAAATGCTGCACTGGTGTCCTGGTTTCGGCTGGGATAGAGTTAGTTTTCTTCCTAGGAGCTGGTATAGTGCTGTGTTTTGGATTTAGTATGAGAATAATGTTGATAACACACCAATGTTTTAGTTGTTGCTAAGTAGTGCTTACACTAGTCAAGGACTTTTCAGTTTCCCATGCTTTACCGACTGAGAAGGCTGGAGGTGCACAAGAAGCTGGGAGGGGGCACAGCCAGGACAGCCAACCCAAAGGGATATTCCATACCATGTGACATCATCCTCAGTACATTAACTGGGGGAAAGCTGGCCAGGGGGACCGCTGCTCGGGGACTGGCTGGGCATCGGTTGCTTTGTATATTATTATTATTATTATTATTATTATTATTATTACTACTACTACTACTATTTTATTTCAATTATTAAACTATTTTTATCTCAACCCACGAGTTTTCTCACTTTTACTCTTCCAATTCTCTCCCCCATCCCACCGGGGGCAGGGAGAGAGTGAGCGAGCAGCTGCGTGGTGCTCCGTTGCCAGCTGAGGTTAAACCACGACAACTTGAAATCCTCAGAACACGTTACCTGGGATTACAATAACAGAATAAAGTAGGTAAGAATTTTCTGCATTTGTCATGGGGAGAAGAAAGAGGAGAAGAATGAAAGCAAGGCAAAGAGAAAAAAGAGGTTATTTCTTGTTCCTTTCCTGTGGGAGGAAACAGAGAGCTCTTACAAAGAAAGAACTGAAAGCAGTTCTTTCCAGGAGGAGGAAAGAGTTTGAGGAATGAACTAAAACAGGCTAAAGAAACCTGAAATTGAGGACAAGGGAGTAAGTAAAACTTTGAACCTTCCCATTTTAAACTAGGAAGATGGCAAAATGAGAGCGGGAGGAAAGGCAGTGAAGTGCCAGAATTCAGACTGTTTATGGGAGTTTGTTAATACCAGTTCAGGAGGTGAAAGAGATCCCAGGAGTGTGTAAGGGCTGAGGACTTTCAAGGTTGAGCTTGTAATGGAAGGGGAAAATGAATCAAGGGTGGAGGACAACAGAGCATGAAAAGAATTAGCCAGTGGAGAAGTGTGAGCAATGACTGAGAGCAGAAGAGAAAGAGCCAGAAATTGAAAGAAGAGAGAAAGGCTGGCAGGGTGGACCTGGTGACAGCAACACTTAAAAGCTGAACGCAGCACTGCTCTGAAGAGGAAAAGAGGGAAGGAAACAGGGTACGGGAAGAGGGAGCAATGGAAAAGCAGCAGTGCAGCATTCCCTCACAGTCTGACTGGATTCAAGCAACATGACCCATCAGGAGTTTAGACCTTGAAAAATGTCAAATAAAGGCATCAAAGTCTCTGAAGGACTCAGGACATAGACAGGGAGGCCATGAAGATGCCAGGGACAGATGCATTTTTTACAGAGGGCATTTCAGAAACAGCAGGAGAAAGCAGGGTGATGTTAAAATCAGCAACATGACCTGTTGAGTAAGCAGAAAAGATGGAAGGAAATATTAATCAAACTAAGGGGGAGGGAAGGAAGTAGCAGCTCTTGCAATAGGGATGAAGGATTTAGATTTACGCTTACAAGGGAAAGCAAAAACAAGGCAGAGAAAGGATCTAGCAAAGGTAATGTGAACCACTAACAGATAAGGGTAACAAGATGGAGAAATAGCATCAGCAAGACACAAGGAATAAAAAAGTATGAATGGCACATAAACAAGAACCCTCTCTCAAAGCATTTGAAAAACGCTGAGCAGGTAATTTTCATAGCAGGACCCCAAAGTGCTGGACTGTACCAGGCTACCCTGGAGGAAAAGAGGATGATTGCAAGGCATAAAAATGAAGACAAGAACATCTTATAGAATCATAGAATAGTTTGGGTTGGAAGGGACTTCTAAGGGTCATCTAGTCCAACCCCCCTGCCATGGGCAGGGACATCTTCAACTAAATCAGGTTGCTCAGAGCCCCGTCCAGCCTGACCTGGAATGTTTCCAGGGATGCGGCTTCCACCACCTCTCTGGGCAACCTGTTCCAGTGTTTCACCACCCTCATTGTAAAAAATTTCTTCCTTATATCTAGTCTAAATCTACCCCCCGATAGTTTAAAGCCATTCCCCCTTGTCCTGTCGCTACAGGCCTTCCTAAAAAGTCTGTCCCCATTTTTTTTATAAGCCCCCTTTAAGTACTGACAGGCTGCAATAAGCTCTCCCCGAAGCCTTCTCTTCTCCAGGCTAAACAACCCCATCTCTCTCAGCCTTTCTTCATAGGAGAGGTGTTCCAGTCCTCTGATCATTTTCGTGGCCCTCCTCTGGACCCGCTCCAACAGGTCCACATCTTTCTTATGCTGAGGGCTCCAGAGCTGGACACAGTACTCCAGGTGGGGTCTCACCAGAGCAGAGTAGAGGGGCAGAATAATCTCCCTCGACCTGCTGGCCACGCTGCTTTGGATGCAGCCCAGGATACGGTTGGCCTTCT
>NW_008824040.1:38856-45810 GCF_000699105.1 Pygoscelis adeliae | reverse complement strand
GTCCCTGGCCAGATTTAATTCTATCAGGGCTTTAGCTTTCCTAACCTGATCCCTGGTTGCTTGGACAATTTCTCAGTATTCTTCCCAGGCTACCTGTCCTTGCTTCCACCCTCTGTAGGCTTCCTTTTTGTGTTGGAGTTTGTCCAGGAGCTCCTTGTTCATCCATGCAGGCCTCCTGGCATTTCTGCCTGACTTCCTCTTTGTTGGGATGCATCACTCCTGAGCTTGAAGGAGGTGATCCTTGAATATTACCCAGCTTTCCTGGGCCCCTCTTCCCCCCAGGGCTTTGTCCCATGGCACTCTACCAAGCAGATCCCTGAAGAGGCCAAAGTCCGCTCTCCTGAAGTCCGGGGTAGTGAGCTTGCTGTGTGCCCTCCTTGGTGCCTTAAGGATCTTGAACTCCACCATTTTATGGTCACTGCAGCCCAGGCTGCCCTTGAGCTTCACATTCCCCACCAGCCCCTCCTTGTTGGTGAGAACAAGGTCCAGCATAGCACCTCTCCTCGTTGGCTCCTCTTCGTTCCTCATCTTCCACGTTTGCAACAGTCCCTGCTAGGTTATGAACAGCAGTAGCCCGAGCTCTACACTAGTCCTTAGGACAGGTTAGAAGGACAAGCCCAGAGTGCATTTCCCCATAGTACAATGTCACCTCAAGCAGAGTTGAGAGATGGGACAAAGGTGAGAAAAGCCTATTGTGCTTCCCTTCCATTTCTAATTGGTGTTTGCTTTAGTCTGTTGCTCCTAGTCTGGCAAAGGGAGTCCTCTCCTCTTGGGAAGAGTTCCATTCTGGATCTTACTAAGAATTTGTCTCATCCTCCAACAAGGACCCCTTTCCCATGGGGTGAGAACACACTCTGTTCCTGCAGCCCTTCTCACTGTGAAAGACTGGACTGGGACTGCACTGTTCATCAACTCCTGCAACTGCAAGCAGCCTGGCTGCTCTGCACTGATGGGAGATAATTAAAACCTTCCTTGGTACTGCTTTCTCCACTCAGAATAGAAAGTGCCTCCCTCTCCATTATGAAACCCATTCCCAGCCCAGAACAAAGGCTAGAAGTTTCTGGCAAGTACAGATCTCACCACAAGAAAGCAGGGGCCAGCATAATTTATATTGTTTCCTCCCTTGCCATCTATGTGTGGGGCCCCAAAGTGATGATGTTGTGGCTCAGATGCTATAAACAAGGCCAAATTCATGGACCAGAGACTCCCTGGAGACTGGCTAGATGTCTGTGTTAGGTTATGAGTTCCTGGGAGCAGAGATAATAGCAGGATGAAGCTAAGAGAATGGGAAGTTGCAGAACTGGGGGCTAGGACACTAGAAAGATACTTTCCCTTTGCTAGTCCTTTTCATCTGAGCCTCCTAAGAAGAAATTGGTGAATATGATTCTGGTTTTAACATTGTGTGGATGGGGAATTCTAATTTGGGGAAAGCAGCACTATGTCTGCTGGCAAACATGGCAATATAATACTGGTGATCCTTGAAACATCAGGAAATTGGTAAGAAATAATGTCACCTGCCAGAGGAACACAGAAGGCATCACATACCTGGGACCCTGACAAAATTTACTCACAGTCCAAATACAGATTGGACTTCATTTTCTGAAAGTCCTGTTGTAGTTCCATACTGGTTAATTTTACAACCATTTTAAAACTAAAGAGACTCTGTGCCTTCAATCTCTGAATATAGGGGAGACCTCAAACCAGAACTCTTTTCAACCTGTAACCAGAATGGGTTTGAAATGCCGATCCCAGAACACTGACATTATGCCAGTAATCATTATACCAATGAAAGATACATATGTAATACCAATCCTTCTTTGCAGTTGGACTAGATGATTGTTGTAGGTCCCTTCCAACTGAACTATTCTATTCTATTCTATTCTATTCTATTCTATTCTATTCTATTCTATTCTATGATACTGTCCTTTTTATATATTCTTCAAAATACCCTTTGGTCTAGCTATTTCACCAAACTGAGAACTCATATTCTATTGGTCATCTAATGCAATCAATAATTCCTTTAATTCCTGCTTTCCAGGACACAGCCACCAATCTGTAACCGTGAACTGCTCTGTGGGACTCTCCTAGAAGTCTCCCTGCTGGCTGACAATCATCCACTGTAAAATACAGCAACAGAGTTTATGTCAAAAGTCGACAAATTACTGCTCAGTGTTTAATCAGCTCTTCATGTACTACTGACAAATGCCTTACAGAAATCCCTTATTTATCTCTGAGACACCAAAATTCCTTTTTTTTCCTCATGCTTCCCCCCTTGGAGGTATGAAATTTGGTCTCATCCCCATTTTACAGACGGGGAATTGAGACAGAGAATTGAGTAAACAATATAAAAGCCAGATTTTTGAAGGCTTTCAAGTCACCAAAGAAACTATGAAACAGCCAGTGTATAGTTTTTGCATTTGAAGAGAAGAACAAGGCAGGGTCTTTATCTCTAAAATACAAAGGGACCTCTGAGAGGCTTGAGTCTGCTGATTAAAGCAGCTGGAGGAGCAGCATCCCCATACATCAGGCCCCTAAACACAGGCAGAAAGGTTACTTTTGAAACTTCCCTCAATGGAAGTTAGAGGCTCCTATCTTGCTCATACCTCTTTGAAAAAAATCCACACTGGACAATAACTCAAACTGGAGTTCGACCTGTTCAGAGAGAAAAAGCAAATTGATACGGTGCGATAAGGTCTTTGAATAGCACGAACATAAGTGTAATACAGCATAAAGTGCCATATCAGTTTATCAGAAGTATCACAGGTGCTCTACCCCAATCCATGTTTATTCACAAAATGTAGAGAATCACTGAGTGTAAATGCAACAGATACATTTGGTAATGTGTTACTTAAAACGGGGAAAGCAGCAGGTAGTACAGGAACTCTGTGGTGGGTAAGGAGATGAAGAGTGCCTCCCACCAAGCAGATGAAAGAGTGGGGGTCAGTATCACTTGATGTAAAGCGTATGAGCATCCTCCTGCAAGGAGAAGACTTCAAGACATTTTTTGGAAAGCTCTGGTAGTTTTTCAGAAAGAGTTGACCATAGCAGTGCCTAAGGTCAAGCTCTTGTCCTTCAACATGGAATGAACAACATCATGTAATGAAGTTCTGAATTATTAACAAGGAGATTTTAAAGGACCACAATATTACGTGGCAATAAAACAGGGAAGCAAACCTCCTAGGTTATCAACATATCTCCACAGGTGGTATTCCAAACAGACGTATAATTATCTTGCCTAGAAATCTATATTGGTTGTATAGTTATTGGCAATCATCACTCCCTCTTACAATGTGCGGTCAACCCTTCCACTATTTTGCCCAGGGCTGATACTGTGTTAAGTGTCCAAAAATTTCACAAGCCATGTCATTTTCATCCTATAAATATCATTGCACTGGTAATTCCCCAAGATCCTTTGGTCCAAGATCTCTGCAAAACAAAAACAAAAGAAAAACAAAACCCCACCTCAACATTCTTTGTCCTCGCATCTCCTCAGCTGGTTCTTTTCACCCTCATTGTTGATTCATAAATCTAAGTCCATTATAATACCAGTGCAAATGTTATCCCTAGTATAGCTAGTATTATGGCTAGTATTTTAGCCATATCCTTACCTCAGTTCCCCCTTCTCTACTGCACAGTCTCTACAAGGCAATAAAACAAATAACTTCTTTTATCTTTTAAAAGTCCTCACAACTGTTTCCTGCACTTCCTAACTTCCGTGACAAGACACAGGATGATTGTTTCTTCTCTCCACTTCCAACATCACTGCCATTAGTATCTAAGGATATCTTCTGAACTTCCTTTCCATCACTCTTTTTGAAGGAGAAAAGAGTCCACTGAACACCAAAGAATGAGAAAATCACAATATCTTCCTTGACAGTGATGGATTCTTTTGCAGATGTTTACATTCTTAACAATGACTAGGAAGTTGGTTCCTGTGATTATGTTCAAAGTCAGGTTGGATGGGGCTTTAAGCAACCTGACCTAGTGAAAGATGTCCCTGCCCATGGCAGGGGGGGTGGACTAGATGATCTTTGAAGGCCTCCTCCAACCCAAACCATTCTATGATTCTGTGATTGTAACTTGTTTTGTTAATCACAGCCTCTTTGATGACACAGATGTATTTTGTGAAGTATTTAGGTTGTACACTCAAGACTTCCATGTGCATATAAGACTTACAAGTCATGTTGTTTATCTCTAAATTTTGCCACACTGGCCTTAGCCTGGCAAGGCCTTGCCCTGTCACTGAGGCCTCTCTGTGGTATTACATTACAATAAAACGATCAAGATCTGAGACTCATACCATATGTTCTCCTGGATCCAATTCTTACCACATTGTCCTAGACTGGCAGATGAATCCAGCCTTCCACTCTTGGCAGTGACTGGGAGCAACAGAACAATATCAGTAGCATTAGAACCAAATATTTTGGGTAGCAATATTTTTAAGGCACAGTCGTGCCACTTAGCACAACACAGATCTGTAACCTTCTTATCATTCCTAGAACTGTTTCCCAGGTGCAAGCTGACACAGAGACCGTGCTGCAACTGATAACTTTCAGCATGCATCCAAGTGGTTAAAAAAGCAGAACACGTAAGGGAAAATGCTTGTAGTAGATCAGAAGCACAGATTTTGTGTCGCTGAGTCAGTCCATAGAAAGACCCAAACTTCTTTGGCCCACCTTGAATTGATACTGTGGATACAGAGTACCCTTCTGTGGGAAACAATAGCTCCCATTTTATCTCTTCTCTCATTTAGTGGTGCTGGTGTCTCACCTTCCATGCTGGGTAGCCTGGCTGTGCTTCTCTCTCTGGAGCACTCCCTGTTATTCATTTGGGGTTCTCTGACGTCAACTCTGAGGTCAGGCAGGCAGGGCCACGCCTGTCCCTTGCCCGCTCCCAAACACAAAAGACTATAGATAGCTGCTGCAGCAAATGCTTTTCATTATGTACTCCCCTCTCCTCAGACCGCCCGCCCAGTTGGGGGTGGGAGCAGCATGGGGCCCCTAGATGCCTGTGCTGCTCTGCTATGTGTTTTCTGTTATTTGGGGTGAGTTGTGCATTCCTCACAAGCTTTGAATGTTGTGCAGAGCCCCAGGGGAATCCTCAGAGGAGTGGGAGGAGAGACCAGGCAGGGGAAGGTTGCCCATGCACACAAGGGAAGAGGCATCCCCTCCCCCATGTCAGTCTGTGAAGATGTCCAAACCAGAGGGAAGTGCCAGGTCTATGACAGCATACCCTCCGCACACAGCATCCATCCCCTCTCAGAAATGTATTTAAAAGCTTTCTACTTCCCACTAGCAGAACTTGCTTACCTAGTCTTAGTCTGGCAAAACACAGACCAAGAGGTGATAAATCTGTCTGCTTGTACACTTGGAAGTCAGTGCCAGAAAGGCAAAGGAACAATTTCAGATTAAGACTAACTGTGAATCAAGAATAAATGGATATAAATTGGCCATTAATACATGCGACAAGAAATCTGGAGATTTCTAGCTATTACAGCAATCAGGCTGCAAAACATCCTTCCAAACTAAGAAGGACATAGAAGCAAAAATCCCATCTGCTTCTAAACTAGAGCCTGATAAAATTATGATTGATTACAGGATTTTATATCTGTGACAGCTAGGGATTGGAGACGCAGACCCAAGAATGGCTGCACACCGCCTTCTCATCCTTTACCAAGGCAATCTGATACAGAGACTCTCTCTTCCTGGAGCACACATGCGGTGCCTTGTACTAAGGACAGGAAACTAACCTCCCCGCCCCCTGCCCTCCCCCCCCAAACTATTTGCGTCTGTGTTCTTGCGTTAAACCCAAGATGCCCAGTTCATGTTTCAGTGTCCTCTCACAGAGTTTGCAGAGAAGATTGTTATGGATATAGAAACGTAGGACTGGAGAGGACTGGGATGGCTGGATGCAGTGAGTTCAGTGGCCACTCCCCAACTTGCTGCCATGTGTTTTGTTCCATCATAATTCTCAGGATGCTAGTATAATTGGAAATCCTGCAGGATCTGAAGTGCCAGCAGGATGGGCTAGCATTCCCTGTAAGTCTTAAGCTGTAACTAAATCAATACATCATTTCCAGATCCCAGAGATGTGACAAGATCAACAAAATTATGAACAGCTACGAAAAGGGAACCTGGAGGAAAAGGAAATCTTGATCTCTGCAGAAACTGTGCACACATCTAGAATACAAATAGAAATATAGGAGCTACCATAATGTATTGTATCCTGCGCTATAACTGCAGCAGCTAGGACTAGCTACTTCACGTATGCCAGGAATCACCTAAAAGGCAACACTAATAAAATACACCTCAGAGAAAAATTTTCATGTGGCTGTTGATAGAATTGCTAGCACTGGGCTGAGGATGGCTTTATGGGTCCCAGTTAGAAATATGCATACTGACCATTCTCTATAAAAGCGACATTTTGAGATTGTAACTTATTTAATGCACAATATACTAATTTGTGGAGTGCAAGATGTGTAGAGACACTGAGTAGGAAGTAAGCGTAGTGCTTGTGACATCTTACATAGCTCAGGCTACCATGGCTCCTCTACAACTCCTAGTACAAACCCTAAAGAGAAGTAACATGAAACATTCACCTCATCTACCACAGATACTCCCATGGCCCTGCCTGTTTGTCCTCAACACTGCCAGCTTGTGAAGCCCTAAGAAGCCATGTCCCCAAACACACGCAGTCACCAGTGCCAGCTCTACTCTAAACTGCAGCACAGGGAACACAGCATGAACAGAACTACTGTGGGTCCTGCTGCACAGAGTTCTGCACCCCTCCACTGAGCTCTGCACCCCTCCAGGGAGATGGGCACTCTGCCCCGGCGAGCCCCGCACCCTCTGGGGAGAGCCGCACCCCACCAAAGAGCTCCGCACCCCGCCCAGGGAGCCCCGCACCCTCCGGGCAGCTCCGCATCCCGCCAGGGAGATGGGCACCCTGCCCCGG
>NW_008824040.1:36331-37839 GCF_000699105.1 Pygoscelis adeliae | reverse complement strand
TGGGACTCGCAGCCTCCCTTCTGTCAGGCTGCAGAAGGGCCCTAGTGATTCCCGAGGCCCCTTGAGTTGTCCCTTCTGTTTAAGGCACAGCTTTTTAAAATGGTTTTTAAGGGAAGTACGCATAGTGACAGAGTGGCAATTTGCAGAGCACAGTCTCTCAGTAATGTAACCTTTTTAGACTGTTAGTATAATTTCACATGCCTTATGGGCAAAAATTGAAGGCTTTGTCTTGAGTAAAATATGTCACCGGCCTGGTTCCTAACTCCAGTATTCAATGCTGCTGAAAACTACTTTAGATAAGATCTGAAAACTAATGTACTAACAATGTTAGCACCTCAGTAGTTTTCTCATTAATTCTCAAGAACATTACAATTTCAGTAAGGTATTTGGTGGCTCAGGTAAACAATATTATCTTTTGAATCAATAGCGTCTGACCACTGGGTCTTCTCTGGAGCTTTGCAGGACATAAGCATGAATGTTTTGATGTGTATGTGTAGAGGGTTCTATGCTGATATGGTAGTGGAGTTTAGATAATATGAGGCTAATAGTTTAATGCAATCAAAATGACTGTGAAAGGAGTTTCCTTCGGGGGGAAAAAAAAAAGTGGTATTCAAGCAGAAGCTTGCAGGCCTATGAAGACGAGTATTGCTCATCAGGTCAGGAAGCTGAGCCTGTATTGACTTGTCACATGACACTGGCATGCCAAACTAAATTCATAGAAAGAGTTATGTATTGCAGTTGTCAACACTGTCATCATGAATTTTGGGACGTCTTAGAATATCTAGTGAAATCTTTAGTCCCTGTGAGGCATGGGGATGATAACATGCTCGTTAAAGGTGGTAAGCCTGTTGGGGACACAATGAAACCAACTAAAAGAGAATGCCAAGGAAAAACAGGCAGCAGTCCCTGCCAGACTTGACAAACGGTAAACACTTTCCAGGAGTTAGACTTACTTAGTTCCATTCATTCAAAAAACAGAGAATGAAATTCCTTTCCTAACTTTGCTTCTCTTCCCTTTTTTGTTCCTCTCTCACTGCATTTGCACACTGTCATTCATTTTGTTATACCCAATAGCCCCTTGTAAGTAAACGAGTTAATTTCATATTGTTATGACATCTGATTTGGGGCAGGAACTCAGGTATTGGCCATCCACATTGCAGGGGAGCATCCTAACTGTCTGGATTCATACTTTTTCATCCAGTGAATATTTATTTATGCAAAACGGAACAGGTCCAGCTAGGATATCTACACATTTTCTCTGGGTTATCCTTAGTCTTGTTGGATAATACACTTACTGAATACAGGAGATCTGTATTAAAAAGCTCCAGATGCGACAAAATCATCAGACATCTCCCAGTGTAGGTCTATAAATGTGGGGTTATTGGGTAGAAGCTGAGAGAGAAAAAATCAGGTTTTTGAAACAGAGGATGCCAGTGCTGGAGAAATAGGGTTCCTGGACAGTGATTACAACTGAATTTCATTCCACAGGGGTTATTACATCCGTGCCC
>NW_008824040.1:26238-36274 GCF_000699105.1 Pygoscelis adeliae | reverse complement strand
GGACACAGGTGCATTTTCTTTGTCTGGGTGTACTGGCAATTTTCCACTGTATGTGTGAAAACTCTTTTTGGTATCTTGGCACTGCAGTAGCTTATTGGTGCATCTGTTATGATCCGTTCCCAGAAGAGCACAGAGAATCTGCCTGGCACTACTGTGGCTGTCCATTTGTTACTTTGACAGAATTATCTGGGAGGGGGCAATACCTACACAAAATTCTTCTACCTCTTGTAGGAGATTGCCTGATTTTGTCACTCTACAGATGATGTTACTGAATATTTTTCACACCTAGATGCTCAGGATGCTGCTAGATTTGAGTATAACTTTTTCTGATGCTTTCTCTGCAGATCTTGTCTTTAGGTGCTGGCTTTGACTCCTTATACTTCCGTTTGAAGGACATGGGTCTTCTGCATCACACTGTGGTATATGAGGTGGATTTCCCAAATGTGGCATGCCAAAAAGCTACTCTGATCAAAAGAATTAAAGAGTTGTCAGCACTGGTGGGAGATACTGGAGGGGAAGGATTAGGTATGATATTTATGGAAGGTTTTCTAGATACTAAATGTTTAGAAGAAGCAAACATAGCTTCAGCCTTTAAAAAGTGAGATATGATGGTCCAGGAACTATGAAGTTGTAGATGAAAAGCACGTTCATTTTCTGAATGAAAATGATATCTGTTCATATATCTGTTCCATATCTGGAACAAATAAATCATTCATAAGCATTGGGAGATTACAAGAAGATGTATGGCTGTCAGGAGCAGATTGTATCAAACCAAGTTCAGTTTCTTTCTGTTACAATTTCTGAAGTACTGTGTCCAGCTTTGGGCTTACTAGTACAAAGGCAGTGGCAAACTGCAGTGTGTCCAATGAGAGGTCATGAGAATGATAAAGTGGTGGAGCACATGACATATGAGGGGAGGCTGAGAGAACAGGGTTTGTTCAGCCTTAAAAAGAGGAGGTTGTGAGGGAGGGAGGTGAGTTGTACTACAGTCTTCGACTACCTAGTGGGAGAGTGTAGAAAAGATGGAGCCAGCCTTTTCTTGGAGGCATGAAGCAAACAGTCAAGGGGCAGTGGTTGCAAGTTGCAACAAAGGAAATTCCACTTACATATAATGAAAATTTTTTTTTTTTTTTCTGCCATGTGAGTAGTTAAAAACGGGAACGGATTGGTGGTGGAATCTCCAGCCTTGGAGATAGTTAGAGCTTGACTGGACAAAGGCTTGAGCAACCAGGTACAGGTAACTGCTGTGAGCACGGAGTTGGACTAGATGATCTTCAAAGGCCCCTTTCAACTTAAATTATACTGTGATTTATGGGCTATATGGGTAGGAGAGAAGGTATGACTCTTAAGTGTCTTGACTGTAATAAAATATTAGTTATTATGTTACCTGACTTTTTTTTGCCTCTCCAAGGCAGGAAGAAATGAGCCTTATGAAAATACTGTAGAATATAAGCAGAGCTGGAAGGATTATTATGCCAGCTAAGTACTAAGGGGCAGTTCAGTGGCAAAATGGAGGAATGTAAAGTATAGGGTTCACTAGAGGTTTCTCCTGCATCTGATTTCCTTCAGGGTTTCCATTAATGTTCTAGATGATATGCTGTAGAAGGTGAAAATGTAATAAACCAGCAGGAAACTGGGAGAGTTGCGATATGGTGGATGAGAGTAGGATTTTGACAAAGTACGTGAATAGTCTGGAAAATGTGGAATGAAATACAATGGGGACATATGTAAGCCAGTATGTTTAGACTGTAATAATCAATTTAAATACAGATGGAAGACAGCTACAGAGCTAGGTGCAGAGCATAAGACCCTGGCTCCTGTGAGCAGTTGAACAAGTCTTAATGAGTAGCTCTTCCATGACCGTGTTCAGTTTCCTCTTGAATCCATTCATGTTTTTAATATCGGCAGCATCCTGTGGCAAAGAATTCTGTCCATACCAATAATCTTCAAGTACTTCAACTAAAAGGCAGGTGTGAAAAGAGTTGGGAATACCTTATTCTCTGTGTCCAGAGGGCAGGAAGTGATGGATAGACAAGTTAGTTGTTAGAAGAAATTAACAGGGAACACTGGGATGGGCTTCTGAAGAAGGCCATTTTGCCTCCAGTAATGGATGCCTTTGAGAACAGTGTATATTAACAATTCTCAGGACAGGTATAATTGTTGGATTGCACTGGTACAGAGACATAGTGATTTCTGAAGGTACTTTACAGTTTGCTTTGTTTATTATTTGGTTTTGGTTGAAACAGGTCAACAAGCTATAGCTTATGATATTCTTATGGAGTTCAGAGGTATGCCATGATAATGCTTGCAAATCATAAATTGGAACCTATTTCTGAGAACGGTGATCTGTGAGACTAGTCCTGGTGTTTGCAGAGAGCTAGCATGTGCTGGTTCAGGATTCAATGCCATTTTACAGAAATTAAATCTATTTAAAAAACAAACAAACCAACCCAAAAAATTTGAGAATAGTTTTATGGTTGGGAAGCAAACCATTCAAATTCTATCAAAGCAATGATACTTTCTTAGCCTAAACTGAAGGGTCTATAAATGAGAGCCTTTAAGATTTGATTCTGAATTACAGTGGTTCTATAAAAATGTTGTTAAAGTAAATATGATAAAAGTTTTGTTGTTATAGTAAATGTGATAATTCTATGAGAAATCTGTAGGTGGAATTTGCATTAGGAATAATGGAGTAGGTGAAATTTGCGTTAGGAATAATGGAGTTTTAGATCTGCGTTTAATGGGTTGCTTCTTGACACTATCCCTTTATGGTTCATTTAGTGATGGGGATTTTCTTGTACGTGTCCCAAAGAAATTGAGTTGATGGGCACAGCATTATGAGCGATTGCCTGTGGGGTTGATTTTCCTGTTTGTCCCTTTTGGTCTCAGTATTGCATCAGCACTGTAGTGAGATTGTATCATTTTTGTCTCCCAGGAGTCATTACCTTTTCTGGAGAGGATTATAAATTACTGGGAGTGGATTTATCAGAGCTGTCTGAGCTGGAGAGAGCCCTGGAGGAAGCAGGACTGGACAATGAAATCCCCACCCTCTTCATAGCAGAG
The DNA here is from genome assembly GCF_000699105.1 of Pygoscelis adeliae. NCBI lineage: Eukaryota > Metazoa > Chordata > Aves > Sphenisciformes > Spheniscidae > Pygoscelis > Pygoscelis adeliae. Next base: position 33,211 of record NW_008824040.1, on the reverse strand, counting down.
GTGGTGCTCACCTACATGGAAAATAGCAGGTCAGTTGAGTTATCCTCTGTTAGCTAGGTGGTAAAATAAAAAGAATGAGCTTCTTTGTATGTACATCACCTGGGGCTGGGAGACCTGCTTATAACTAAAGCCTCAGGAATTCTGTGGAAGTCCCAAACAGCTCCTTACATCATAATTTTGATGGGGTAATTGATGTCCGCATGACATCCTAAAAGGGAGGAAGAAAAGAAGAAGAAGAAAAACCTCGAAGGAGTGATTTTGAGTTTTTTGTTCTTCTCATCCCCTGAATTCTCTGCACAGATGGGGGAGATGTTCATAAGTCCCCAGCACAGTATTCTCTTTTGTGTATTACCTCTGTCAGGATGCCTTAATAGCATGCTTTATGGTGTTGCAGGAAGATACATTGCATCTGCCATATGATAGGTGGGCTCTCAATTATTTAATTTCTTATGCACAATCTGCCTGACAGGTCAGATGCCTTGATTCAGTGGGCAGCAGAGCATTTCTCTCAGGCATGCTTTCTGCTGTATGAGCAGATGCACCCAGAGGACCCCTTTGGATGTGTCATGCAGCAGCATTTTAGTCAGCTGAACTCTGCACTTCATTCTTTGGCACAGTACCCTGATTGTGAGGCACAGCAGAGACGCTTTTTTGAAAAGGTAAGTACCTGCAGCTCTAGGGCACGCATGAAGCATGATTTACCTGGGAAAGATTGTAACATTAAATAATTTGGAAGTCATCAGCTCTGTCAGTTATGGGTTGAAGCAAACAGGGTCAAAGCTGGGACACTGCCTTCTCCAGTAGCATGACTAGTCATTTGAAGGTCCTTCCAAACAACTTGCAGCCTACTTTCTGGTATGGAATTAAGGCAAGATGGGTTCCTCTGAGACTTCTGATATAATAAATCAAGTTCTTAAGAGCTTTACAGGTAACAGATCTATCCTCACCAGATTCTGGGCTGCAGTTGTTCCAGCTAGACAGTCTTAAAGGCTTATGCAGGTGTTTAATTTAGGATGTTCATTTTCTTGTGGGACCTGAGTCTCTGTCCTTCCAGAGGTAATAATTTTGAGGGATTTCTGTTTTAGGGCTGGACTGAGTGCAGTGTCATGGATATGAATGAGTTTTTCACCCGTTGTACTCCAGAAGATGAGCAGCAAAGAATGCAGGCTCTGGAGCCTTTTGATGAATACGAGGTAACCCTCCTTTATTCTGAATACCAGTGACCTGGCTTTGATATGATAAGGTGTCTGCAATTTCTTATGGTCACAGTTCAGTACAAGAGCTGCTGAGGCATAGGTGTTCATGTAGGCAGAAAGGATCTTGAATCAGACTTAGTTAATGCAGAGCCTGCAGGAAGCTCCATGTGAAGCTGGGGCAAGTAACATTGGAAGAAGACTGTCTTTGGTGTTAGAAAAGCTTCTTCCTCCTCAGTGAGCGGTCTCTCAGGGAGACAGTCTTAGCATAGCAAACTAGCTGGTGGTATAAAAGTTGTTGTAGATGCTGAAAGTTTGCATGGGTTCAAGGGGCAATTATTTTAATAAAAGAGAAATCCCTTGAGGATTACTGAATACATAAAAATACACCTGATATGAGGTTCCTGACTGCAAACAGTTGGGAGCATTCCTGGGGGAAGTAGATGCACTTGTCCTGCTCTCTTGCATTTCCATAGGCTATTACTGTTTGTCATTGTTGGATAACAGGTTACTAGTTTCAGATATTTTTTGGTCTGACTTTGTACAGCCATTCCTATATTAATGGTTGAAATTTAACTATGACTCTATTCTTCGCCATTTTTATGTTAACTGCTGGTGAAGTTTGTGACTATTTGAAGTCTACAAGAGAAGTCAAAGATACTAAGTAATTTCGAGATAAATATCCTGTAGGATACTTACTAGAAGTTTCCCTTTCAATTTCGTGGTTCTCTGTTTATAATTCTCTCTAGAAATCTAACAGCCTGCAGTATGAAAACAGTTTAATGTGCTTGCATTTATTTTGCCGACATGCAGGATCTGCTCTGCTACACGAATGCAAAAGTGATGACTGAAAGATGCTGGCAGATTTGCAAAGTGGTGTAGAAATGTCTACAAGAATTATTGTAGATCAAGGCAATTGCTCATACAGTGAGAAAGTAAAGACTTTTTATCATTTTCCTTATAGAGGAGGTTAACAGGTACACAAGTCCAAGCTGAAAAATGTGCATAGGAGTAAGATATGTGATAACAGAGAGCTCTACAGTTAGCCTTTGAGATAAAGATAAAGTAAGATCCAGGTCTTACTGGAAACAAGCTTGATGGAATTAGGTGAGAAATGTAAAATACACACTTAGTGCTGAGGGTGACTAATTTTTAGAATAATTTGCCTAGGGACAAATAGTGGATTCTTCCATTTTCAGCATTTACATTAATTTTTGGATATCACTTTTCAAAAGATGCTTTTTACTTCTGCTAGAAGTTGGGGCAATGATGCTAATATTGTGGTTTCTTGTGCCTTTTAAATTCATGTTTATGCCTTCTAATCATGTAGTTGGCTGAATATATCCCATCCCATGGGAATGAATATACTCAATTCCCTAATGTCCATAAAAGCCAGGGTGGACTCTAGTATTGCTGCTGACTTCCTGTACAGTCGTCTTGCTTGTGCTTCTGCCTCTGAGTGATTCCAAGGCCATACTGGAAATCATATTTATGTATTACCGGCCAGCAGAGACCATGTTGCACCTTTGAACATTTGTGATTTCTTTGGGATCACTTATATTCCATGACCTTTAAGAAACCTTAATCCCTCTGGTATACAGCCCTCACTCTATTCTGTGATCAGAACTGGGAAGCATAAAGGGAAGCTGATTAAAAAAAAAAAAAAAAAAAAAAGTTCCTCATGCAACATATAAGTAAGCTATGGAACTCCTTGCCACAGCATGTTACAGATGATAAAAGTTTATGTGAGTTCAAAGAGCAACTGGATAGGTTCATGGATGAGAAATTCATCAAGGATAGTTCAATACAAAGACACAGCTTCTTGCTTAGAAAATCCCTGAGCTGAAAATGTTTGAAGGTTGGGGTAAGGAAGGTATTTACACACTTGCTCTTTCTCAGATTCGATTTTAGTCTTCTGACTTTGGCCACTGTTGGAAACAATGCTAGGCTAGGTTGGTCTTTGATTTGATCACCCTGGCCATTCTGAGATCTTTACTACTGCTTGCTCTAAGATTTTGAGGGGGATTGTTTGTTTTGGTTTTTTTTTTTCTTTGGCCTTGCTACAGGAATGGCATCTGAAATGTTCTCATTACTTTGTCTTGACTGCATCAAAGGGGATGGAATCTTCCTGGACTCCATTGTTATCCAATATGACAGGTACATACTGACTAGTTTTCGTAGTATTCCTTTATCTCATGCAGGCTTCTCTGAGAGATTTTAGGAGACAGTAAAACCCTGGAAGGAATAGATGGGATGCTGCCTTCTGAGTAGCTTTTTCCATCTTTCTAACAATGGTTCTGCTGTCCATAGCAAAGCCAGGGCCACGTCCTGACTCTGGTGGTTCTGATCAGTTTCATTCTTTCAGTTTATTGAACCTTCCAGTCTGAACAGCTCTTCCTTCTGTTTATACATGGGACCCTCCAGTGCATGGCTGCAATGCCAGTCTAGCCTGCTCCTCCTCCTATTTTTGGGATCCTACAGACTCTCCCTTTTCAATTTATTCCCGCTTGCCTCCGTACATGGCTCTGAGCCATTCTGTCCTTCCAGCGCCCAAAAGGTTAATGTTTTACTGCACTATCAAAGTATTGTCCAGCAGAGCACTCAGGAGCATGTCATGAAGTTTATGCTTTGTTTTGTTATCCACTGTGTGTGGAATTGTACATGTAGTATTTCTGTTTCTGAAATGCTTTTAAATCTGTATGTTGCTTTTTTTAGATAGGAGAAGAGTGGTACAGCTGGGGAAAAGCCAAGACCAAGACTGTGTTTCCATGATAAAAAGGACTTGGCAGCAGTAGCAGTCCAAGAAATTCCTCCTTTTGGCTGCTTGCTTCCTTTTTCAGGGTGGAAAGCAGAAGGTTATTTTTAACGTGTTTCACATCATCACTAGTCTTGTTCATAGTATAGCACCACAAGTAGTTCTCTCTGCAGTTGAAAGTCGAAATCTGTGTTCTAGGGAGCAGGAAAAGCAGCTGGAAAAAGATAAGGCAGGATGGCATTGCTTAAGCCAACAAGGCCACTGAATGCATTGTGTTGTGTCTTGATTAGATCTGAAAACGTGTAGTGAAATCAAAGCTAAATGAATGTGGGTGTGGTTAAATATACTGTGTGATTGTCACTGGTCCTTATGTTAAAACCTTAAAGGCTCCTAAACATGTAGGATCTATCCTTAAGTAAAAAAAATAAATCTGACATTTGCTTAACTGACATTAATACAGTGAAGACACTTCATTCATTAGAGACAGGAATAGGGTCTTTCTGCTGCTGTCTCTGTTGTATTCAAAACTGACAGCAAGAGCCTTCCAAGTCTGGTAAATTATCCATGCTTAGATATTTTTTACTGGGAATGGCAAAAGGTATGTCTCAAATACCACTATGTGCCCCAAGTATCCTCTCAAATAGATTTGGGTCCCAAGTACTAAAACTTCCAAACAGAGCATGGTAAGTATATTTTCTGAAATGAAAAACCACCTCAGTCTTACAAAGATCCATCTGTAGGCAGACATTTAAGCCCAAGGAAATGAAATTTTTTACTTCATCAAACAGTAGAAAGTAGGTTCTTTTACTAAACAACGTTCAGTACAGGCAATTTTTCTGGGTATGGCATACAAAAAATAGACTGAGAGCTGCTTCTCCTCTACCTCATCATGTCTTATAACACAAGAATAAGGCACTTGATTAAAACAAAGATGACACAAATTCAAAACTGATTAAAAGAAAACAATTTGTACAATGCGTAGGTGAGCTAGAGTCCTGTGTTGAAAGCTTGTTTCATACTAAGGGATTTAGAGAGAAGATATTTAGATAACTGAAAATATTCTCTTATAGTAGCACCATTGGAATTAACAGAGACTTTGTCATGCTTTAGAACTTTATTTCAATGCTTTTGTGAAGGTAGGATCAAAATCTAGCAAGAAACTTTGAAATCCAGCTTCCAGGTGTTTGTCGTTTTTCTGCTGTTCTTTGCTATTTAAGTAGCCAAATATTGTCTTCATCAGAAAGGTACTCCTTTTGAAGGTATTGTGGTGATTCCTATCTTGCTACAGCAGTTCAGGACACTGCAGTCTCTTAGTCCGTCTTACCTCCACCCCATTAAAGCAGTCTCAGAACTGTGTCAGGAGTTGAGGGAGCAGTAAGCAGAAGTTGAAAGTTGGCACAGTGATAGTTTAAACCATTACAGCTTGATTTCTAGAGTATGTCAGATTGTCTGTGTGCTCTGTCAACTTGCTTCACAATTTTTTCTTCTTGAAAAGCTGAACAGACTTGCTTAATGTCTCATTTAAAATGTAGTCCTTGGTTCTTGTTTGTGCATAAGTTCTCTGGTTCTCTTCGGCTTACAGTTCCTCATTGTGATGGTCCTGTCAGGATGGCTGGGAGTATCACTGCAGTAGTGTGTGCAACGCACTCTGAAATTTCTGGCCTGCGACGTTACGGTCACCACTCTGTTCTTATAAAACCCAATGTGATTCTCACCACTGGAGGCTTTGGGGAGGAGGATGGACAGCACTGCCGTATGAGAAATTTTCATGTGTTAATTAAGCATGCAGGCTACTGGAAAGCTGGCTGTGTGAAAAAGGAAAATCCTGATAAAAGATGGGGTGAGTTCCCATACTGATGGCAAGTGTAAGGAAGACATTCTTGTGCTAACAATGAAATAACATCTAGTGGAAAAGTGATGTCACAGCACAATTATGCTGGCAGTCAAAGAGATCTGAAGGTTTTGAATGCTAAGTGCTGGGTCCTGCACTCGGGTCATAACAACCCCATGCAACGCTATAGGCTTGGGGAAGAGTGGCTGGAAAGCTGACCAGCGGAAAAGGACCTGGGGGTATTGGTCGACAGCCAGCTGAACATGAGCTGGCAGTGTGCCCAGGTGGCCAAGAAGGCCAATAGCATCCTGGCCTGTATCAGAAATAAGTGTGGCCAGCAGGAGTAGGGAAGTGATTGTCCCTTTGTACTTGGCACTGGTGAGGCCGCACCTCGAATACGTGTTCAGTTTTGGGCCCCTCACTACATTGAGGTGTTGGAGCGCGTCCAAAGAAGAGCAATGAAGCTGGTGAAGGGGTCTAGAGAACAAGTCTGCTGAGGAGCGGCTGAGGGAACTGGGACTGTTTAGCCTGGAGAAAAGGAGGCTGAGGGGAGACCGTATCGCGCTCTACAACTACCTGAGAGGAAGCTGTAGCAAGGTGGGTGTCGGTCTCTTCTCCCAAGTAACTAGCGATAGGACAAGAGGAAACGGCCTCAAGTTGCGCCAGGGGAGGATTGAATTGAATTGGATATTAGGAAAAAATTCTTCACTGAAAGGGTTATCAAGCATTGGAACAGGCTGCCCCGGGAAGTGGTTGAGTCACCATCCCTGGAGGTATTTAAAAGACGTGTAGACATGGCGCTTAGGGAGATGGTTTAGTGGTGGACTTGGCAGTGTTAGGTTTACGGTTGGACTCAATGATCTTAAAAGGTCTTTTCCAACCTAAATGATTCTATGATTCTGTAAATTTCATGGGAGAAAGATCGGTGTGAACCATGATGTTTTGTATCTCTACAGATGAGCGGTTGTACCATACTGTGTCATGTTTCTCGAGCAGTCTGGCCCTGGTGGTAGGAGGACGAACATCCCCATCAAGTGCAGGCTTGGGAATGTTGTGGCTAAAGTTCCCTGAAACCTCTAATGCGTCGGACCCAGGTGACATTACAGTGGAGCTTGTAAGTCTGCAGCCTGCTGCTGAGCCAGCTGCTTTGCGTTGGAGACACAGTACAACTGAAGTAATATTCAAAGGTAAAAA
>NW_008824040.1:18085-26215 GCF_000699105.1 Pygoscelis adeliae | reverse complement strand
TGTAGGTATGCGGAGGTATACAAATTGCAGAATATATGGGGCAGTCCTGTCCAGACAGTGAGGTCTAAAAGGCAAATTGTCATCATACAGCCTTACTTTTTATGTAGTACAGGCTATGCAGTCAATGTTGGTGTGTTGTGTTCCTTTGAAACAATAGCTTTTGGCTGAACATTTTGGAAAGAATATGATCTTGATAGATTCATCATCACATTAGAGAATCCAATTACATTTCGTAAAGATTTTGTTCCAGTGGTGATTTTTTTCCCCGGGCTTAAAGACTTAAGGCTTAAACTTCATTTGAATGTATTTTTTGTATCATGTCTACCCAGTTCTTGTGCCTTTTTTGTTTGTCAAGTCCAAAAGTATTTATGAGAGGCTTTACTAAATCTGACAAAAGGGAAAGACTGAGCAGTCTCAGCTGAGTTTCCTGACCTGAGCAACTGAATTGGTTGATACAACAATTGAGCAGGATTTCAATTATCTATGCCATTAATACATGATTGATTCGTTGCAGAACCTATACAACAGATATATAATATATTGTGATAATGACTTTTATTATAGATGAGCTGCAATCTTGTTAGTTTTCTAGATGCAGGGCAGGAATCAAAAAATATATGATTGTATAGTGCCGAAAAAAGCTCGTAATGCATTTTTGAAAGTGCTACAATGTATACTTGCAACTACAATTTGGTTGGCTCCCCTCTCACAAACACACCTATCCACAAATGAAAAGACTCATTTTCAGCTGTTCCTGTTTAAGGTGCAGGATGTGACCAGACAGGCATACTGACCAGCAACCTGTTTACATGTGACTAGCCCTTTTTATCCTTTTATCCCTCTGTCTTCCTGTGTTTGTACCTCCCCAAATCACCTAAATCTATCCTTTTTCCTGCCTCTGGTTCCTCTCCTGAGCATCCCATAATAAGGCTTATGCAAACCCCAAATGCTCTTCCCCTGCATCTTATAATGTGTCCCATACCCCTAGGCAGTACCCCCTCAAAGGTGCTCCAGAGAGTTGCTCCTTTTCACTCATTTTGATGGGTTTCACAGCTGGACAATGGGGCTGACAGTTCTCCTGGGACAGCCCTGGGAGGAGCCAGATTGTCTGATTCTATAAGCATGTAATTGGGGTTCTCTTGCCTGCACACCTGCCACTGCCTCTCTGTGCTCCTCTTGTGCATGAGGAAATAAGCCTTTTACAGCTTGATTGCTCTCCTGGGATGGGTCTGGAAGTAGCTGAGACAGGATATTATTTGGGTTCCCCTGCCTTGTTTTGCCTCTATGCTCCTCTGTGCGTGTGCAGGTGAGCTTTTTAGCATGTAACCTAGCACTGCTAGTAAGTGAGGCTTTGTAATGGTAAACAGATGCTTTAAAGAAAAGCAAAACAAATGTTAAGAATTCTTAGTGTTAAGAATTACTAGTAAAGGAACAAAAACCAGAATGGAGAATACTGTTCTGCCATTATGTAAATCATAGAATCATAGACTCGTTTGGGTTGGAAGGGACCTTTAAAGATCATCTAGTTCCAACCCCCTGCCATGGGCAGGGACATCTTCCAGTAGATCAGGTTGCTCAAAGCCCCATCCAACCTGACCTTGAACACTTCCAGGGATGGGGCATCCACAACTTCTCTGGGCAGCCTGCTCCAGTGTCTCACCACCCTTACAGTAAAGAATTTCTTCCTTATATCTAATCTAAATCTACCGTCTTTTAACTTAAAACCATTACCCCTTGTCCTGTCACTACAGTCCCTGGTAAAAAGTCTCTCAGTCTTTCTTGTAAGCCCCCTCTAAGTATTGAAAGGCTGCAGTAAGGTCTCCCCAAAGCCTTCTCTTCTCCAGGCTAAACAATTCCAACTCTTTCAGACTTTCCTTATAGGAGAGGTGTTCCAGCCCTCTGATAACTTCATGAACTTCTTTTGATGCAGCCCAGGATATGATTGGCTTTCTGGGCTGCAAGTGCACATTGCTGGCTCATATCTAATTTTTCATCTACCAGTATCCCCAAGTCCTTCTCTGCAGGGCTGTTCTTAATCCATTCATCATCCAGTCTGTATTGATACCGGGGATTGCACCGACCCAGGTGCAATCTCAACTATTCTGTGAAGACTGTATTCTGCTAAATAGCACCGTCTTTAGAAGTTAAGTCTAACTCTAATCACCGTGGAGTGTGACAGTACTGCCAATGCCATCCACTTCAATATGGTAATACCACTGTGATTTAGTTGGGCTTCCAATACAGCAGCATGCACCTACAAAGTGAAGGCAATTTCTATTCCCCAGGGCCTCCCTAAGTTCTTACCACAGTGCAGGAAAGTTCTTGAGTGTCCAGGAAATACCAATCCCCTAGCACAGGCTCCATAGCAGAGCGGCCACCATACAGAAACAGGTACTTCTCGCCTACAGAAGAAGACAACCAGGTGAAAAGAGAAGTTAGAATTTGGTATGTCACAAAAGCAAAAATTTCTGTTTGCATAGAAGGGAAGCTGACCAAAGATAGAAATTAATGCAATCAGGCAGAAGTTTTATACGCTGTTTATATTAAGACATCCTGCAACCTGATGAACATTTCCAGACTTTAGCAATAAATGCAAGAAATTGTTTCATAGATACAGAAATTACTCTTGTATCTAGATCTTTTATAAGACACATGGAAGACTAAGTATTTTTACTAAGAAGCTGTATTCTTCACGTTTATGGTCATTCAGAAGACTCCCATCATCCACTTATATTATGTAGTTTCTGAATGTTTAAGGAATGGAAATCACACACTACAGTCTCAAGAGCAAAAGGAGAAAACATGTTTTTTAATATACCTAATGGACTTAAGGAATGAAAATTTAGGCAATGGAAAGATTACACCTGTAGAACCAATAACTTGAAAACCCTAAGTACATAAGTCATAGCAACACAATGACATCTATTTATCCCAAGAAAACAGATAAATCTTCATAAGACAATAAGAATGTACATTTGTTCATACAAGAGGGAGATAATAATTTAAGGGTGTAGGAGTTAATCTGGAGAAGCCCCAAAAAGGAGGTACAAAAGGTGCAAAAGTACTTTGGGTAGATGTCAAGGATGTGCGTTAACTGCACTATGCCCTGTCAGCTCATTTCTTCATAATGGACTGTGCAAATAACACAAGTGTTGGTCACTTACTTCAGCTACAAAACAAAATCAAGGCAAAATAAGATGATACAATACAGTCTGACAAAGACAAAAGCCAATGTATTATTTATAAAATTTTATTTACCCATTTAGCATTTGCTTCTTTGATATCAAATTTAGACTGGAAGGCTGAACTCTAAACTACATTATGGTGTTAATCACTGCTCCACAAATTCAAAGTATGCTCCAGACTAGAGCACCAAGCTGAGTGGTGTGGTTGACACGCCAGAGGGACGGGATGCCATCCAGAGGGACCTGGACAAGCTCAAGGAGTGGGCCCGTGTGAACCTCATGAGGTTTAACAAGGCCAAGTGCAAGGTCCTGCACCTGGGTCGGGGCAACCCCCGGTATCAATACAGGCTGGGGGATGAAGGGAGGGAGGGCAGCCCTGCCGAGAAGGACTTGGCGGTACTGGTGGATGAGAAGCTGGCCATGAGCCAGCAATGTGCGCTCACAGCCAAGAAGGCCAACCGTATCCTGGGCTGCATCCAAAGCAGCGTGGCCAGCAGGTCGAGGGAGATTATTCTGCCCCTCTACTCTGCTCTGGTGAGACCCCACCTGGAGTACTGTGTCCAGCTCTGGAGCCCTCAGCATAAGAAAGATGTGGACCTGTTGGAGCGGGTCCAGAGGAGGGCCACGAAAATGATCAGAGGACTGGAACACCTCTCCTATGAAGAAAGGCTGAGAGAGATGGGGTTGTTTAGCCTGGAGAAGAGAAGGCTTCGGGGAGAGCTTATTGCAGCCTGTCAGTACTTAAAGGGGGCTTATAAAAAAAATGGGGACAGACTTTTTAGGAAGGCCTGTAGCGACAGGACAAGGGGGAATGGCTTTAAACTATCGGGGGGTAGATTTAGACTAGATATAAGGAAGAAATTTTTTACAATGAGGGTGGTGAAACACTGGAACAGGTTGCCCAGAGAGGTGGTGGAAGCCGCATCCCTGGAAACATTCCAGGTCAGGTTGGACGGGGCTCTGAGCAACCTGATTTAGTTGAAGATGTCCCTCCCACAGCAGGGGGGTTGGACTAGATGACCTTTAGAGGTCCCTTCCAACCCAAACTATTGTATGATTCTATAAAAGAGGCTTTGAGATCTCTTCTTGACACTTGAAATACCATAATTTCCAATTTCGTATACCACATAATCCCCAGTGATAAGTAGAATTGAAACCTGGGGACGTAATCTGTTCTGGAAGACTGATTCTTTGAGATTATTTATGGCTAAAGTTATTCATGCTTCATCACACCAGAAAGAAGTTTCAGAACTTCCTCTCTGAAGGGTAATATTTTAATTCTGGAGCATTATGGAGCAGGATTCCTAGCTGTTTATCCAGGAGAAGTGCCTCAGAAGAAAAGTTACTCTTCTGGTAGCATTTGACAAATATTTGGTAGTTCTGAATAGGTCTTGAATCAAGCCCTGCAGTGGCATGCTGAAGGTTTGTCTAGTAAAAGATATTGACTGTAAGGGGCAAAAACTTCAGCAGTTGTTAGCAAGTCAGTGGTGGGACTTAGTGGAATTCAGGAGGTGAAAGCTGTCCTTTCTTAAGCTGATTCATTCTCCCCTAGCTGGCAGGGAGCTATTGAAGAGGAACACCATGGGAATTGTTAAGCAGTTGTTGGTCTAGTCTGGAGCATACTTTGAATTTGTGGAGCAGTGATTAACACCATAATGTAGTTTAGAGTTCAGCCTTCCAGTCTAAATTTGATATCAAAGAAGCAAATGCTAAATGGGTAAATAAAATTTTATAAATAATACATTGGCTTTTGTCTTTGTCAGACTGTATTGTATCATCTTATTTTGCCTTGATTTTGTTTTGTAGCTGAAGTAAGTGACGAACACTTGTGTTATTTGCACAGTCCATTATGAAGAAATGAGCTGACAGGGCATAGTGCAGTTAACGCACATCCTTGACATCTACCCAAAGTACTTTTGCACCTTTTGTACCTCCTTTTTGGGGCTTCTCCAGATTAACTCCTACACCCTTAAATTATTATCTCCCTCTTGTATGAACAAATGTACATTCTTATTGTCTTATGAAGATTTATCTGTTTTCTTGGGATAAATAGATGTCATTGTGTTGCTATGACTTATGTACTTAGGGTTTTCAAGTTATTGGTTCTACAGGTGTAATCTTTCCATTGCCTAAATTTTCATTCCTTAAGTCCATTAGGTATATTAAAAAACATGTTTTCTCCTTTTGCTCTTGAGACTGTAGTGTGTGATTTCCATTCCTTAAACATTCAGAAACTACATAATATAAGTGGATGATGGGAGTCTTCTGAATGACCATAAACGTGAAGAATACAGCTTCTTAGTAAAAATACTTAGTCTTCCATGTGTCTTATAAAAGATCTAGATACAAGAGTAATTTCTGTATCTATGAAACAATTTCTTGCATTTATTGCTAAAGTCTGGAAATGTTCATCAGGTTGCAGGATGTCTTAATATAAACAGCGTATAAAACTTCTGCCTGATTGCATTAATTTCTATCTTTGGTCAGCTTCCCTTCTATGCAAACAGAAATTTTTGCTTTTGTGACATACCAAATTCTAACTTCTCTTTTCACCTGGTTGTCTTCTTCTGTAGGCGAGAAGTACCTGTTTCTCTATGGTGGCCGCTCTGCTATGGAGCCTGTGCTAGGGGATTGGTATTTCCTGCACACTCAAGAACTTTCCTGCACTGTGGTAAGAACTTAGGGAGGCCCTGGGGAATAGAAATTGCCTTCACTTTGTAGGTGCATGCTGCTGTATTGGAAGCCCAACTAAATCACAGTGGTATTACCATATTGAAGTGGATGGCATTGGCAGTACTGTCACACTCCACGGTGATTAGAGTTAGACTTAACTTCTAAAGACGGTGCTATTTAGCAGAATACAGTCTTCACAGAATAGTTGAGATTGGAAGGGACATCTGCAGATCATCTAGTCCAGCATCCTTGCTTAAAGCAGGTCTAACTAAAACAGGTTGCTCAGGATATTGTCCAGTTGGGTTTTGATTATCTCCAAAGATGGAGACTCCACAACCTCTTTGGGTAACCTATTCCAGTGCTTGACCACCCTCATAGTAAAATGTGAGGGTTTTTTATGTTTAAGTGGATTTTTTTGTATTTCAATTTGTGCCCATTGCTTCTTACCCTGTCGCTGGATACTACTGAGAGCATTCTGTCTCTGTCTTTGTTCACCTCTTCGCATTAGGCATTTATACATGTTGATAAGATTTCCCTGTGAGCATTCTCAGTCACTGAGGCAAGCAGCTCCGGTGCCAGCACGATCTGCAGCAGACGCTCTAGTGTGGTGTGCAGGGGATTTCCTGAACCGGGGAAACCGCAGGGGAGCGCAGAGATGGGGCGAGGAGCAACCATGGCCAAGCCCCCCACACCTATAAAAGAAACCCCTAGGGAGCGCTAGCGACCAGGAGCCCTGTGATCAGGGCAGGCAAACAGGGCATGGCACATCAGCCAGGGCATGGCGCGGCAATTTGCGCAGAAGGGTGCTCTAACTTTGCTGGCTCGAACAGGGAGCAATGGTAGCTACCCGGCAGAAGGCTATGTCCGCAACTGATGCAGCTTCCCGGCAGAGCTCCCGATGGGAACATGCTGCTACCCAGGTGTCAGGCTGCAGGGTGTGCCCTACTCCTATACCAGTATGGGACGGCAGTAGTGAGTACACCTGTGGGAGGTGCACCCAGGTAGAGGAACTTCTCCTCTTAGTGGCAGAGCTCCAGGAGGAGATGAGTAGGTTGAGGAGTATCAGGGAGTCTGAGAAGGAGATTTTTCTACTGGAACCGCACCCTACCTTCCTTGGGACAGACCTGGCAGGCAGGCAGGACACATGATACGGAGGATTCCCTATCCTCTCTCCACCTGGCAGAACGTGGTGACTTAAGGGATAGGGGGAAATGGTGACAAGTTCCTGCACAGTGCAGCAGGTGCATCTCTTCTGTGACTACCTCATCTTCCCAGGTGCCCTTGTACAATAGATATGAGGCTCTGGAAGTGGAACCAAACAATGATGAGGATAATGCTTCATCTAGGTTGGATGTGTCACCAAGGTTAAGTTGGCCTACGCTGTACGTCAAAACCACTTCCATTAAGAAAAAAAGATGGGTCTTTTTTTTATTTCCTTATGTCATAGGAGACTCTCTTCTGAGGGGAACAGAAGGCCTGATATGCTGACCAGACCCACTTGTTAGGGAAGTCTCCTGCTTCCATGGGGCCCGGGTCAAAGATGTTACAAGAAAACTTCCTGGCCTGGTATGGCCCTCAGATTATTACCCATTATTGTTTTTTCATGTAGGCAGCAATGAAGTTGCAATAAGAAGTCCAAGGGCGATCAAAAGAGACTTCAGGGCCTTGGGATGACTGGTTAAGGGTTCAGGAGCACAAGTAATGTTTTCCTCTGTCCTAGTTGCAGGGAATTATGTTGGAAGAAACAGGAGGACCTAGCTGATCAATACCTGGCTCCATGACTGGTGTCACCAGCAGAATTTTGGGGTTTTTGATCATGGGTCAGTCTACATGACACCAGGCCTGCTGGCAGCAGACGAGGTGCACCTTTCTCAAAGGGGAAAAAGGGTCTTTGCACAGCAGTTAGCAGGGCTCATTGAAAGAACTTTAAACTAGATTTGAAGGGGGAAAGGGATAAAACCAGGCTCGCTAGTGATCAGCCACAGGACAGCATGCCAATGTTTGAGGGACGGAGTGCTAGTGAGGTCCTTCAGTCTGCTCCACGATGGGCTAAGTACACTGGAGCACATTTGAAATGTCTCTATACTAATGCGCGCAGCAAGAGGAATAAACAGGAGGAGCTAGAAGCTTTGGCCCAGTCCCAGAGCTACAGCATCATTGGCATAAGGGCAGCCTGGTGGGCTGAATCCTGTGACTGGTGTGCTGTGATGGAGGGTTATAGGCTTTTCAGGAGGGATAGGCAGGGCAGGCGAAGGGGGGGGGGGGGGGGCTG
>NW_008824040.1:7058-15861 GCF_000699105.1 Pygoscelis adeliae | reverse complement strand
GGGGTGTGGGTTGGTGGCAAGTTGAATATGAGTCTACAGTGTGTCCTATCAGCCAAAAGGGCCAACTGTGTCCTGGGGTGCATCAAGCACAGCGTAGTTAGCCGGTCAAGGGAGGTGACTGTCCCACTCCACACTGCACTTGGTGCGGCCCCACCTTGAGTACTGTGAGCAGTTTTGGGCACCTCAATATGAGAAGGACATCAAACTATTAGAGTGTGTCCAGAGGAGGGCGACCAAGATGGTGAAAGGTCCTGAGGGCAAGACTTATGAGGAGCAGCTGGGGTCGCTTGGTTTCTTCAACTTGGAGAAGAGAAGACTGAGGGGTGACCTCATCACAGTCTACAGCTTCCTCAAGGGGGGCAGCGGAGGGGGAGGTGCTGATCTCTCGCTGGTGACCAGCGATAGGACATGAGGAAATGGAATGCAGCTGTGTCAGGAGGAGTTCAGATTGGACATTAGGAAAAGGTTCTTCACTGGGAGGGTGGTCGATCCCTGGAACAGGCTCCCCAGGGAAGTGGTCATGGCACCAAGCCTGTCAGCGTTCAAGGGGCGTCTGGACAATGCTTTTAGTCATGGTTTAGTTTTAGGTAGTCCTGCGAGGAGCAGGGAGTTGGACTCAATGATCCTTATGGGTCCCTTCCAACTCAAGATATTCTTTGATTCTGTGATTCTATTATTCTCTTCTTGAGGGTGACCAAGATGGTGAAAGGTCTCGAGAGCAAGACTTGGAGATGCACACTCACACACAAGATTCAGGGAAAATACAAATGCACTGGTCCCCCTTCCAGCAGCTGACATCCAGGCACAGGGGCATTGTTACCCATGGTCCTATTCCAGCTTCTGGTGCTGAGATTCTCACTTGATTCAGTTGCCCTGGTCACCCAAGTAGTTGCATCTGGGACATGCACAGGTCCTGGGACCCGTGATGGTCTTGTCCCATTTGTCTGGCACTGAGACTTCCACTCACGCCACAGACCCAGGGGTGCTTACATCCCCAGTCTGACTCCAGTTCATTGTCCCAAATTCACTCACACTGCCACCCCCAGTAGCTGGCATTCTGGACACAAAGTCTTTGAGAGCCATGAAGATGCTCCCAAGATCTGTGGCCCTTCCGGCTCCTGATGCTGAGACCCTCACTTGTTCCAGTTGCTGTCGCAAATGGCCCAGGAATGCTTTTCCCTGCTGCTCTGACTCCATTTGCTGGCTCCATATTCACTAATGCTCATCTCTGCAGTTGCAGGCACTTAGTCCTTGCATCACTCACATGCATGGGGTAGAGTGTGGTATTACACAGAGATAGTTAAGAAAGGATTTAATCGATAAGAGAGATTGATGAGGTGCAGAGCTCAGGCAGGCAAGTGTACTGACCAGTGACTGTTTACATGTGACTGACCCCTTTTATACCCTTTTCTGTTCGTTCCCCCTCTTTGTTCCCCAACGATCCCTTTCTCCTAAACATTCCTTAATAAGTTTTGTTTAGTTCCACAGGCCCTCCCTTGAGTCTTCCGAATCCTCTTGTTCCTCACTTCCCCCTTCTTATCAGTTGCAAAGTCCAGGCTGACCCTCTCCAAAGCTATGCCTGGAGTTTCTTAACAGCCCATGGATTAGTGATTGGAGACTTTTGATCTTTGGCATTGTCTCTGTTATCCCGTGTCTATCAGGTTTGTGTCTCTGTGTGGTTTTGTTTATCAATTCCCCCTTTACTTATTATTCCATTTGCATTGAAAGTGACTGCGATTCAATAAACTTAATGAAACAGATGCTCTCGCCCTCCACATAATGCTTTGAACTTCTTTTATGGAAGCCAAATCGACTTCACCTCAGGTCCTCAAAAATGCAGAAACTGACAGTAACAGACTATAAATATCTGGAAGATAATTGGGAGATAAGTGACCACCAACAAAAGTTCAAGAAGTAATTTGTTTAATATTATTTATTTTTCTATGGCATGGCAATAGATTTTGTCCTGAAGAAAGGGTACGTAGCATGACCTTAGTAGGACTTCGACACATCTTATGTGACACTTTCATAATGTACTAAGAAAACATGATTTAAACATGAGTATTGCAGGGTAGTGCAAAATTATTTGGAAGTCAGACTTTGAGAATATTTAGAAATCACGCTCTATGGAAATGGTGGTGTCCCACAGGATCAGTCCTGGGGTCCAATTATTAATGACAAGAATGATGAAGCAAAGAGTATATATATATATTATATAGGCAGTTAACATCAGGCAGAGTAGGCTCAATAGTATATTAGTGGACAACATGAAAATTCAAAATTACTTTGACATGGAAGAAATACTTGTGGAAAAACAAATTGCAGTTTATTAAAGACAGACTGAGTTTTAAAAATAGTGCATAGCACAATTGTAGGGTGAGAGATTGTCGTGGTTTAACCTCAGTCGGCAACTAAGCCCCACGCAGCCGCCCGCTCCCTCCCCCCCCACCCGGTGGGATGGGGGAGAGAATTGGAAGAGCACAAGTGAGGAAAAACTCGTGGGTTGAGATAGAAACAGTTTAAGAATTGAAATAAAATGATAATAATATGATAATAATAATAATACACAAAGCAAGTGATGCACAGTACAATTGCTCACCACCCGCCGACCAATGACCAGCCAGTCCCTGAGCAGCGGCCCCTCCGGCCAGCTTTCCCCAGTTCATGTACTGAGCATGATGTCACATGGTATGGAATGTTTCTTTGGCCACTTTGGCTGTGCACCCTCCCAGCTTCTTGTGCACCTCCAGCTTTCTCAGTCGGTAGAGCATGAAAAACTATAAAGTCCTTGGCTAGTGTAAGCATTACCTAGCAACAACTGAAACATCGGTGCGTTATCAACTTTGTTCTCATCCTAAATCCAAACCACAGCATTGTACCAACTACTAGGAAGAAAATTAACTCTATCCCTGCCGAAAGCAGGACAGAGATGCATAATTACAGGAGATCACAAGCTAAGCATGAGTAAGCAATATCATGTTGTTGTGGAAGGCCTGAACTGTGTGTCCAGCTATGTAACCAGGAATGTTATCTGTAAGACACATGAACTGGTCCTTCTATTCTCTTCAGTGCTCTTAATCTCAGCAGGACCCTTGTAAAATACCCAAAGTTGATTCCTGAGAAAAAGAGGTGGACAGGATGCAATACAGCTCTACAGAGGTGTGCAACGAGAATGACCAGACCACATACCTTACAGTGGAAGATTTTGAAGGATTTGTAGCTATTGAGTCTGGAGAAGATTCAAGATAGAAATAAATCTTCAAATATGTAAAATACAGCTGCAGAAAGGACAAACAAATTATTCTCCTTATTTACTTTGGGTAGTACAAGGAATCTGTAGAAAGGGCAACTTCGATTGGACACTAAGGAAAGCTATTAATTGTGAAGATAGTAAAATGCTGCAATAGACTGCCTAAAGAGGTGAGAAATTCTTGTCACTGCAGACTTTCAGAAACTATTAAATAACCATCTCTCCAGATGATAATAGGTATGGTTGAATTTGCTTTAGGAGAAAGGGATGGACCAGATGGCCTCCAAAATTTTCTCCACAGCTTGTTTGCTATGATATTCCTTTAAACCCCTCATCTTACATTTTTCCCTTTAATGCTTGCACTAAAGGTTTTCTTTCTGCATATTAGTACTGCAGTGCAGCATTTTATCTTGCTCTATGATTTGAGCCACTGATCACCTGCTTCGCTGGTCACTGCATTAGTCCATGTGTTTGTAAAATTGTGGTTCTCAGGTGCATGTCTTGAACAGAAAGCAGCACACAAGAATGCAAATAAAGTTAACTCTAATAAATGTGCAGGAATAAAACCCTCTAAAGGCTGAACGATATTAAATATACTGAGGGCCAAAGAAATATTGGAGATAGTGTAAATGGAAACACTTCTATTTAGCCATCCCTAAAGGAACACATGTAGCTTGGGTTTTCTTGATTGTTCCCTATCATGCTTACTCTCTTCCCCTCCAGCAACTGTTCCTATCCTATGGCAAGAAAGAACGTTACATCCCACAGGGCATGCAACAGGAAGAGATATTTAAGAGCCTGGACATGAAGAGGACACTTAACTTGGCAAACTTGAGCTTTGGACTTATGTTTTCCTAGATTCCTGTTGAGGGTCCAGTACCAGAAAGCCGTCACTCTCACAGTGCCTGTAGCTGGAAAGGAGGAGTGCTAATTGCAGGAGGTCTGGGAGCAGCTGAGCAGCCCTTAGGTTCAGTTTTCTTTCTGAGGGAGCTTGAACATGGCTTTCAGTGGCAGACAGTAGAGACACACCCTCCTCTCATCCCAAGGTAAGTAGAAGGCATTCAGCAGTGAATCTTCGGCCTGTCTCTACCTACTTCTCTTACTAATGCAGTTCAATCTCATTTTGAACTCACAGGTATTCACATACTGCACATGTGCATGATGGAAAACTTCTGCTTGTTGGTGGAGTGTGGTTTCACTCATCCTCTGTGCCAGGCATCACTGTCATTGACTTAATGACTGGTCTCTGCTTGGACTATGCAATTAATGTGGTAAGTACTGAAATTTTTCTTTCGGGGTAAACTGTGTGTGAAGGAACATGGTAACTTTAGGGCTATTCCCTGAAAAGGAGTGGGGAATGCAAAGTAGGCGAATTTGTGAGTGGAATAAACATTTCTTGTTTCAGGTAGAATCTAATTTTGAAGTGCTTTTACCATCCCAGAGAACATAATAGTGTTAAGAGAGGGAGAGTCTGAGTGTGCAGAAGACTGGAGGGCATGGAGCTGCTCTATTCCAGACAGGGGGAGCAGAACTGAGATGGGCACCAGCATAGTAATTTCAGGATGTCCATGGAAGAAGAGAACAGATCAAACCAGAGCCTCAGTTAGCCTTTATGGAGGTCTGTGGTATAATTTCATTAGAAACTTCATGGTGGAAATTGCTGTGTGCTATAGCTGCTGTCTGAAGTACACAAAGCAAACGGCATGGAAATACTGGAAAGTCCACTTAAACATAAGAAAACTTTTTACTGTAAGGGTGATTGAACACTGAACAGGTTGCTTAGAGAGGCTGTGGTGTCTCCATCATTGGAGATATTCAAAACCTGACTGGGCAAGGTACTGAGCAACCTGCTGTAGTTGAGCCTGCTTTGAACAGAGGTGGTTGGCCTAGATGATACTCAGAGGTCCCTTCCAACCTCAACTATTCTGTGATTCTGTTCTATGATTCAGTGAAGAACAATCATACAGCTGATGTCACATAGCAGGATTTTGGCATACTCTGGGCAAAACTTAGTCTAAATCTGTGAGTAGCCCTCATCTGTGATAATAATACTGCCTGGAGTACAAGACCTGTTGGAGTGGGTCCAGAGGAGGGCCACAAAAATGATCAGAGGACTGGAACACCTCTCCTATGAGGACAGGCTGAAACAGAGTTGGGGTTGTTTAGCCTGGAGAAGAGAAGGCTCTGGGGAGACCTTATTGCGGCCTTTCAGTACTTAAAGGGGGCTTATAAGAAAGATGGGGACAGACTTTTTAGTAGAGCCTGTAGTGACAGGACAATGGGTGATGGTTTTAAACTAAAAGAGAGTAGATTCAGACTAGATACAAGGAAGAAAGTTTTTATGCTGAGGGTGGTGAAATGCTGGAACAGATTGCCCAGAGAGGTTGTAGATGCCCCATCCCTGGACACATTCAAGGTCAGGTTGGATGGGGCTCTGAGCAACCTGATGTAGTTGAAGATACACAGGTTATAAATCAGATGTTTCTTGGACCTCAGATGTATAACTATATACTTTAGGCTGTCTCCTTTGTGGTGAAGAGGGCATGACTGTTCATTGCTGCTTCTGATATAAGAACTAGGAGACATCAAAAGAAGCTGGCAGGCAATATGCTTCAATACAGTGCTTCATATGAAACATAGTTAAGCTCTGGAACTCCTTGCCACAGGACATGAATGCCAAAGGTTTACATGGATTCAAAAAGTGACTGGCTATGTTCTTGGAAGGAAAAACATAAGGTTCGGGGAGTACAAAGACATTCTCTCTCATTAAAAATCACTGAACTGCAAGTTGTTGGGTGGGTGGAGTATACTAGAAGAGTATATCATGGTTTCCTTGTTCCTAGCTATCTTTGCCCACATTTGTAGGTGGTATAGTGGACTAAATGGTCCTAGATGGGACCCAGTGTGGCTGTTCTTAACTTTCTGATGAAGGTACCATATGAAATATCTCTACAGCATTGTTATGAGGTACACATGTGTTGAAGTCCCGTATGTTCAAAATATCCTTTCCTTTTTTAGGAGCGCCTGGAGTGGCCATTAATGCTACATAATCATAGTAGTGTCCTTCTGCCAAATGAGAAGGAGTTGTTGCTTATTGGTGGTGGTGGGAACTGCTTCTCCTTTGGGACACACCTGAACCCAGAGCCTGTCTCATTGAGCCTCAGCAACATCCTGACCAGCCACTGACTGGGACCAAACAGGACTCAACCATCCTGCTGCACTGTGGTGAGACATCTATTCACTTGTAGGTCCAAGAGCGCAAAATGTTTCCACAAAGGTTTTGTATCCAAAATGCATTTCTAAAGGTGGGATAAGGAGGGATAGTTATGACAAGGGGTTGCATACCTCATGTGTCTTTTTTTTTGTACTGCTCTTTGTGTTGCTGTAAATAAAGTATCTCAAAAGTAGCTCTGTGGTGATAGCAGTAGTCCTTAGAGGTGAAATGAGGAACCGTGCTGTGTTCAAAAGGGACATGACTTTGCTGACTTGGAGGTACAGTGAAGCCACTGAGTCAAAAAGCTATTGGAAGTATTCAGTCAAGCATAATTAAATAGGTAAAAGGAAGTGTATCATCATAGGTCATACCTGAATGTTTCAAAAGGTCATGTCTAGTCTAGATATGACAAACTTACGCTCCTCTGATTCTTGTTGCCAGCAGCTCAGACGCCGCTAGCTGTAGCCCTTGCTTGTTTCCTGGGAGGGTAATGACATAGCAATAAAAGAGGGGCGGGGGGGATGGTACATGAAATCACGACTCGGCCTCATTGCTAACATTTGAGCTCTTCTTCTATGCCTGGGAAGGTGCCATGGTGAGGAGACTGTGCTTGGAACACAGTGTTTGAGCACAATGTTCAAACTAGGATGATGTTCTTGAGAAGAGACATACACTTCTGTCTATATGTATTTTATACAGGATGACCAAATTAGTTCAGGGAGGTTTTTGTTTTGGGGAAAGCCCCATGGAAAACTACTAGAGAGAAACTCCTTGGAACATAAACTAGAAAATGAGAAAGGGAGATCTCTAAAGCTATTGCAGTACCAAAATTGGTTGAAGCTGCTGATTGGGATCACGTCTGTAGGCATCCAAAAACCAGATTGCCTTCTGAATTCTTCAATGAGAATAGGTGTCTATAAACCTGTGAAATTAAGGAGAAGGTGGAATAACCTCAGTGGCTCTTCATGGCTTCTACTGGCTGTGATAAGGAAAGTGGTACACAAAGCAAAGTGCCTTTGAGAGCACCTGCTGGGCCTTGAGTATATCCAAGGAGCTGACAGATACTGGAGCCAGGACTAGGCCCTGCAGTCACTCGGCTCCATTTCCCGTCAAGCTCCCTCCTCCTGCAGTTGTGAATGGCCAATGTCCAGGATCTGGAGGAGATTAGGGAGGTCCTGTGACTCAGCAGGGTCTCAGGTGTGGAGTGTGTAAATAGAAAAGATGAGACGTGCAATTCACTGCGGTGTTCGGGAGGAGCCAGAAGAGGAATTGCAACTTGATGCACTTGAACACGGTCTTCCTGCTGCAGAAGGCACATGAATCAGGTGACGCTAGGAACTGCATTATGAATCCATGAAGGACTTCCCAGTTTGCATCCCCAGCAGGCTATGGAATTAACTCCGGTTATAAGCTGGATCACCTATATTCCTTGTTGCCCTTTTCTTTTGCTCGGTGTCCTGCTGCTTTGTGTCAGGACAGGATGCAAAGGTAAGAAAACAAAAGCTGTAGAGTGGATTCACAGAAGTAGTGCACTGGAGCTGGTTTTCTTTGTGATCCCAGTAAGAAAAGCACTCAGACTATGTAAGGTATTGATTAAAATGCCATTTATTGAAGGTAAGACCAGAAGGAAAAAGAGGATCATATAGATAATCTTAACGTCCCTTCAGATGCTGGGAACATGGAGCTGTGCCAAGTTAGAGTGACCTCCAATCAGGGCACGGCATGCAGTGCAGATCATGCCTATGGAGAGGTTCCACTGACAACTTGGTCTCTTGAGCTCTTATTTTCTTAGAACAGAATAATACCGTTCATCATTTCTACTGTCAAACAAAAGGATGTTCACTTGAGAACCTGCTGCTTTACTTTATGATAAAGAGAAGGACATGCAGGTGATGTAATGGCCAGTGCCAAGTGGGAGCTGTCTACAGGTTCCTTTGTTACCATTTTTAGGTGGCTAACATTATCCTGTGAGCAAGGGGTATGTGCAGCACAACACAGGCTTGAAGGCTAAGCTTTATTTGCCACATAGCACAGCACCAGGCCCATGCCCTCTCAAGGTTAACTGTTAAATGGATCACTAACTCCTGTACAATATTATTCTGGTTAGGATCACTACCCTAACCTTCCCCCTTTGACAGCCAGCATTTGGCTGTGTGTTCAGATCTTAGGTCTTGGTTCAACAGAGTGATGGAATGACCCCTTCAGTCACACTGCTGAGGTGGTGAATGACCAGAGAGGTGTGAAATTTTCTTGCAGGGCTCTAGTGTTAGGGGTAGCGGAGAAATGCAGACAGGCGAGAGCAGAATTTTCCTCTCAAATGTATACCACAGGCAGCAGCA
>NW_008824040.1:0-6864 GCF_000699105.1 Pygoscelis adeliae | reverse complement strand
AGGAATTGGCCTTCCCTCCCCCGACATGAATGCTGGTCCATCAATGACTTAAGGCGTTGCAAGAGAAGGGGCAGTGTATTGGCACTGAGCTCCATGGCAGACTTACTGCCAGGTGTTGTTCATGTGCATTAATAAACAATTGCTTCATCCTTTGTACTCGTCTGTGGTTCCTGCAGTCCCTTTGGCTTTGATAGAAAGTGCCAGAAGACAGTGGCCAGGAGAAGGAGAGTTATCCATTGGGTCTGAAGGGGTGGAGGCTCGTCCCAAGGTCTCTTGGAGCCTTTTGGGATCCTTGGGGATTTCTGAAGAACCCTGTGCTGTTCCTGTGGTTGTGTGGGATTTCCTTTGTGTTGCCATGAACACTCTGGGCTGTTGATGGCATTTCTCATCACTCTCCAGAGCTGTGTGAGGTCCCCAGGCTGCTCCTTAGTTTGCCTGCAACAAACTGAGATGTCCCCAGTGTGTCTGAGGCTGAGGCCTATGTGGGTGGTTCTGGAAGATGGGGTTTCAACAGGAACAGGGAGTGCCTGCAGGTGACTTCAATCAGCCACGTTGATCCCCACAGAATGCACTATGGCCCTTTTGGTATGCACCAAGACCCTTCATTTGGATTTTGT
The DNA here is from genome assembly GCF_000699105.1 of Pygoscelis adeliae. Taxonomy (NCBI): domain Eukaryota; kingdom Metazoa; phylum Chordata; class Aves; order Sphenisciformes; family Spheniscidae; genus Pygoscelis; species Pygoscelis adeliae. The sequence continues at coordinate 6,247 of NW_008824040.1, read as the reverse complement.
AGTGCCCCAGAGCCCTCTGTTTGCCCTCTGAATGTGTGAATTCACATTTTTGTGTTTGTATTGCCCTGAGCCCTCTGTGTGCCTTTCTGCATACCCCTGGGCTGTGTGTTTGTATTGCAGTGTGCCACAGTTTTCCTGTTTAACTTTCTCCCATCCCAAGCTTTTTCAAGTGCTTTTTTGTGTGCTCCAGGGTCATAGTTTTCCTTTCGGTGTACCCCAGGCCACCCCCCACTTTACTTTTCTGTGCCCCCAGAGTCCTCCATTTCCCTGTCATCCCCTGGTGGTTTTCTTTGCTTTCCTTTTGTTGCACAGCAGCGCTCTGCATTTACTCTCGTCACCTTTAATACTACTTTTTCCTTTTTGTGCATCCCGGACCTCTCCCTTTAACTTTCAGCAAACTGCTCTCAAGAGCTGGGGCACACCTCTGCTACCCAGCTCTTGGTAGCCCCAGCTCAGGGGTTAATGGTGATGCCCCCCTCTTCCCCATGTGCTACAGCTGTGGGCCATAGGGGCTGGTTGTTCCAGCTGCATCTGAGGGTGGGCATGGGGCACTGTGCTGCTCACAGAGGCCACGCACTGGATGGGGCTGTGCTGCTCGGGGTCATCAAGTTGGGGTCAGTCTGGGACAAGCATTGCTGGCGGGGATCAAGACCATGGCTGAAACCGCAGAGAAGGTGAACAGGGGGTCCATGTTTGGGGCTGCAGGTCTTGCACATGCATGGCATCCCTGCAACTGGCAATGTCCCAGGCAACATGACACATAGTGGGGTAGCCTGGGCATGTACCAGGACAGAGTCCAGGGAGAACCGCACTGGGGCTGGAGGAGGACACAGCACTGGGGTGGTGGGCAGCTAGGGGCCATGGTGGGAGAAGATGGTGCACCGGGGCAGCACAAGGGCCACACTCAAGCATGCAGGGATGTCTGGGCACTGGGACCAGCCTGGAGAGAGTCTGGGTCGGGGTAGGGGGGGCTAATGGGCCATAGTAGTGCTGCAGGGAAGCCTGTGTCAGGTCAGGGACATATCAAAGTGGAGGGGGATCGCTAGGAAAAGGATGCCCTGGGGAAGGTCGTGAAGCATGTGCAGGGGGCCTGAGGCAGGTCAGGACCGTGCCAGAGGAGTGGGGTCGGGGTGTGTGCATGTGTGCACATGCATGCTGTGGCAGTATCGGAGACAAACCAGGCCCGATTGCGGGTGAGCCCTGGGCCAGTGTTGGGGTTCCCAAGGCTGGGCTCAGGGCTCTGTGGCAGCTTCCGGGTCCCATACGGGGGTGGGAGGAGGGCAGGGGGAAAGGACGGTGTTCCCGGAGAGCCATAAGTCACACCACCCTGGCGCCTGCAGTATGCTGAGGGTGAAGGTGAAGTCTTCCGGCACTGGGCTTTGGGGTAGCCATGTTGGTCAGCATGGCATGCTGGGAGATGAGGTTTTCCATCAGAAAACTGCCAAGCAGCCATGATGGCCAGTAGGGCATGCTGGGAGATGTAGTACTTGGGCACTAGGGTGCCAGGCAGCAATGTTGGTTTGCTCAGCATACCGGGAGGTGTAGTCTTCGAGCCCTGGACTTCCTAGCAGCCATGTTGAGCCACGCAATATGCTGTGAGGTGTATTTTAATGTTAATGAGGTTCAGGTCAAAGATGTATGACCAGAACAGCCTAGAATGCTACGAAGTCCTCCTTAAAACGCAGAAGTGCCCGTTAGTCCTCTGAAAGTGTAACTCTATGGACCATAGGACCTCCCAAAACAATGGAAGTGCATGTTAGTTCAATGGAAGTCGTTCTCTAGGGGCCAGAAGTCTTCACAGTAATCCAGAAGTGTCTGTTACTGCTCGAAAAGTGGAACTCCATGGGCTGTAGGTTGGCCAGGGAAACCAGAAGTGCCCATTAGTCCTACGGAAGTCGGTCACTATTGGCTGGAAGTCCTGCAAAACTACCAGAAGTGGTCCAATCTAAACCAGAAGTTGTGCTAATAACACGAGAAACTACATAATGACACTGGAACTGAGTTCTATAGAAATGGAAGTTGCCCGTAATAGCCACTAAGTGGCCTGAAATCCACCAGAATGGAGTTGGACAGAAACAGAAATGATACATGATGACCAGAAGTCAGCCACATTTAACTGGAAATGATGTTTAAAGGACTGCAAACACAACCTAAACCACCAGAACAGCCAAAAAACCCCACCCAAAAACCATATCTTATGCAAACCCAAAACACCATCCTAGTCCTAAAATAGCAAGCTAGAATTGGACCCCCTGAAAAAGAAACTAAAAAATGCAAGATAAGCAAAAATACCCCCAAAACCCCAGGACCCCCGAACCCTAAATCTCTCCATAACACTAACACTCTTCAGCCAATCCTGCCTTAACCCTAGCACCCCAAAAGCCTGGCACAATGTAATCCTAGCACACCATAACCCTTGCTCATTGTAACCATAGGCTTTTAAGAAATTAGGGTTAGTGGGATAAAGCGTCCAGGGACTTGGCTTTAAGGTCAGTGGTAGGGGCTAGGAATTAAAGAAAGGAGTTAGGTTTAGGTTTACTGGGTCAGGCGTTAGGGTTGGAGTTAGGGTTATGGTTAGGGTTTGGGTTATTAGGGTTACAGGTTAGGGTTAGATTCATTAGGTTTAGGGTAAGAGGGTTAGGGGCCCTGCTTCTCTCCAGAGTACTCCAGAGCTTTTGCCAGGCTTTGCCAACGTCCGGACAGGGCTCTGCTGCCTTCCAGAGTGTCTGATGGCTTTTGCCAGGCTTTGCTGAGACCTGCAAGCGGCCCTGCTTGTCTCTGGAGTGCTCCGGGGCTTTTGCCAATGTCTGGACAGGGTTCTGCTTCGTTCCAGAGCATCTGATGGCTTTAGCCAAGCTTTGCCAAAGACTGCAAGGGGCCCTGCTGCCTTCCAGAGTGTCTGATAGCCTTTGCTGGGCTTTGCTGAGGCCCATGTGGGGCCCCGCTTCTCTGCAGAGTGCCCCAGGGCTTTTGCTGGGCTTTGCCTAGGCTCACAAAGCACCCTACTGCCTTACAGAGTCTCTGACAGCTTTTTCTGGGCTTTGCCGAGGCCCGTGGGTGGCTCTGCGGCATTCCAGAGTGTCTGACGGCTTTTGCCAGGCTTCAAGTCACTTTTGAGTTCCTCATTGCGTCCCCAAGACTTCTTTGGTCTCTCTGGCCCCTTCAGGACCTCTCTAATCCCTGCGACAATGCCTCTTGTTCTGTGAGAACCTTTTCCGAAGCCATATTTGTGCTCCAGAGCAGTCTTTTTCTTTTCTACGTCTTGCAGTATGTTTCTACTCAGTACCTGGTACCCTAAAGATGTCTATTGTCAGCTCAGATCTCCTCTTGAGTATTTCAGAGAAGACAATAGCCTCCATCTATTTTTATTGACACATCTCCCGTGGTGTTTTTTTTGTTGTGTTTTGCAATTAATTTTTGTTCTAGCTGCTTAGGTATTAATTAGGCTGTTTCATACAGTTTCTGATACATTTCTTGTATTTCCATGGTTTTTCCATGTTTTCTGTCCTTTGAGACTCATCTAGTTCTGTTAAAGGAGTCAGTCAGAGAGACTGTCAAGGTGACTCTGAATCGTTGGTGATTTACAGTATATATTTTACTTTATATTTACTTTTACAGTAAGTAATTTACTTTGCAACCAGAGATATTTTTGAGAAGGGATTCTTATGGGATCTCATTGTGCTTCAGTCCTGTCCAGAAGGTAGTTCTGGTAGAAGTCAGGTAGCATGCATGGTCTTGCTAGAAATGAAGTGTAACCCCATAGCATTTTGGTTTTTTAATAGGAAACTAAAGCACATAATTGTTGATAATAATATTGTTATTGCATTTAATGAGCTACTTTCCTATGTAGCTTAGTATGACATCTATCTTTTCCTACCTACACCCCAGAAAAATTGTTTAATTCCCTACCCAGTCATGTTTCTGATGCAATAGATGTAGTTGTAGTAAAAGAGCAGGTATCGTTGTTTCCAGTAAGGGTTCCTTCTCTGTTCAGTGCTTTGCATACTGTAAACTTAAGGCAGATGAGAAAACTCTCTCCCACTCCTCCGGCTGCCTTTATGCCTTCTGGTAGTTTGCCCCTCCCCTTTCCCAAGGAAAGGTGGGAAGGGTAGTGGACGGGCCTGGGGCATATGAGCCACAGCCTCTGGTCAGGGAGCTTATTCTTCTCCTGAGTTTCTTTGGTGTCAGTGCTCGGCGCTCGCTCCGCTCCCGGGCCGCGCGGGCGGCCGCAGCCGTTGAGCCGGCTGAGGTACTTGGGGTGGTGCGTTTCGGCGTTTAGAGAAGCAGAGGCGACTCAGGTAAGAGCTTCAGGACCAGCCAAGGTTAAGCACCACATATAGTGGAAAGTACACTTGTATGCAGCTTTTTTTTTTTTTTGTCAGTAATTTTGTATTGAGTGTTCAGGGGTAGCAAGATGATTTAATAGTATCCTTTTTTTTTTAATTCTCGGTGTGTTGCATTTTCCTGGAATCCCTGACTTTATTGAAGCTGGAACTTTGTCTTTTTTACCAGTTTTGCTGTATAGCGTGTGAGTTGCTGGTATCATCTCTCTTACTAGGACTGATGGTGAGATTATCTAGCGGGGGTTAGGGTGAGCACCTTGCATGCATCTGTATGTGGAGTTCTAGCATTTCTCAAGAAAGCAGCAGGGACATAAGGCATACTGTCATTCAGGGTATGGAACGGATCATTGCCTTTCCCAATTGCCCACAGAGTACCATGTTGTCCCTAGAACCTTTGCAGCTTGTGGCAGGCTCCTCATTAAGGGGCAATAGCGAGCATGAACAATGTCTGAGTAGGATGAGAAGTATCCAACTAGGTTAGCGAAGATGGAATCCTCATACGGTGTGTTTAATTACCTTAACTGCAGCAAGAGCTAATTATGGTATTTAAAGCACTCCTTGTTAGGAGTGCTTCTAAGGTATATTAAAAAAGTTTGATTTCAATAAAGTTCCAATAAAGTTTTGTTTCATCTGTTTTGTCTCCCGTGTCTTTTTTTTTGGTCTGTGTTTGTTGGTCTTTGCGGTTGTTTTGTCTGTCTTTGGGGGATTTTTGTGTGCGTCTGTCTCTGTGTCTCTGTTTGATTTCTTTGTGTCTGGTTGTTGGCTTTTTTATTTTTTGTCGGAGTGTCTGTTATTTCTTCAAAATTTTAAATAAAAAAAGCAGCAGCAGTAGAAAATGGCATACTCCTGGGGAGTAACTAATGGAAAATAACAACAACAACAGCAGCAACAAAACAACAACAACAACAACAATAATAAATAATAATAAATATACATGAAAATTTAAAAAATTACTCCCTAGGAGTGTGCCATTTTCTACTGCTGCACCAGAGTTATTGTTTTAAAGGTTTTCTTTACTCATACAGATATATATATATTTTTTCAGAAATGTTCTTCCTGTGTTACATAAATAATGTGATATAATTAGAATACTAATTAGGAGTAACTTCTGACCGGAGTAATCATTTTCACAGATTTTGCAGCCACTCACTACTCTCATATAGAATACTAATCAACTTCTCATTACACAAACTAAACACTCAACTATGCAAGTTAGGAACAATTTTTTTCCCCTCATAAACAACACAAAAATGAAAATAATAATGAATACACAAAACAAACATTATTATAGTCCCTAACCCACCCCACAATTAGAAATTGCACCACCCATAAAACCCAATTAAAAAACCCTACGGCTCAAAAACCAAAACTAAAAAAAAAAAAAAACAAACCAGCACACAAAGAGTTGAAAAATGGACTCCACAACTTAAAGAAAAAAATAAAACAACCCAGCCTTTGCCGCTGTTGCAGGACTTCCGGACCATAAAGAGTTCCGTTACTCTATGATCAGGAAGTCGCTCTCCAAGGTCCGTAGTACTACCGGCTGTGTTGGGGCACTTCCGGATCATAGACACTGACTTCCAGATAATAGAGTACTACACCGGAAGATGGACTCTGTCGTCCGGAAGACCGCCAACAGTGCCGGAGGTCCGCTAAAATGGCCGGAAGTGACTTAATATTTATCGGGACTGCCGATATACGACCGGAACACGACTCCAAAGGCACAAAATGAACCCGAAACGGAAAGTCAGCCGTCAGAAGCGACAGCTCTCACACTGGAATTAACTCCTAAAGAGACGGAAACTGCTAATACTAAACCGAAACTATCACAAAACACCGGAAGTGGCTTCAATATTGGGGCTACACTAACAATCAAGAAGGGTTAGGGTTAGGGTTAGGGTTAG
>NW_008824039.1:781847-782248 GCF_000699105.1 Pygoscelis adeliae | reverse complement strand
GGCCCGCGCCTGGCTGCTCTGCAGTGCCCTGAGGGCTCAGCCCAGGCTCCTGGGTACCATTTCCAGGCTGTGACCTCCCTGTTTCTCCCCTCAGGGCCCCCCAGGCTTTCCTGGAACGCCTGGCGCACCCGGACTGCCCGTAAGGACCCAGCACGGCTCTACTCTGTGCCCTCTGTCGCTGCCGCTTGGTTTGGCTGTGTCCCCCGTCCCTGTCCCCTGTGGGAGCAGCCGCAGCCTAGCTGCCCCGCTCCCCTTCCACCCCATCTCCATCCTCCCATTTCCACCTCCTCCATCCCCATGCAGGGGGTCTCAGTGGACGCAGGGTCTGCAGGCTCTGGAATGCCCTTCCTAAGCTCAGGGACCTGGCGCTGGTACTCGCCGGCCCCCGTGCAGGTGCCTCT
>NW_008824039.1:781275-781584 GCF_000699105.1 Pygoscelis adeliae | reverse complement strand
GCGCCTCCCTCCCCCTCCCCTGGTCCCTGGCTCCTCTGGGGTCAGCCAGCCTCCACCACCATCTCCATCTTGATCTTCATCTCCATCTTCATCTTCATCCTCATCTTCATCTTCACGCTCCTGCTCCCACCCGTGCTCCCTCCTAGCACGAGGTGGCAGTGGGGCTGCGCCGGTGGCTCTCGGAGGATCCTGCCCTCCCTCGCCCGCGCCAGCCATGTCCTGCTCCTGTCCCCTCATCCACTAATGTCACCGTAACACCACAGTCTGTGTGGGTCTCTGTGGGTCTGTGTGGGTCGTTGCTCTGCGGGG
>NW_008824039.1:770765-774311 GCF_000699105.1 Pygoscelis adeliae | reverse complement strand
GCCCGTGTCCCGGCCCCGCTCCGTGGCAGGAGGGGTTGGCTCGGCGCCCCTCGCCAGGTCAGCGGAATTCACCCTTATGGATGAAATCGTGAAGTCCCGGTTTATTATTTTAAAATCCCGAGGAGGAGGAGGAGGAGGAGGAGGAGGAGGAAAGTGCCGAAGAGGCCCCAGCCCTGAGCGCCAGCGATAAGACTTTACAGACGTGCCTCTGGCTCCCGGTGCCGCCGGGTTTACGGGGCGGGCGCTCCGTGGTTCGCTCTCCGGTCCCGAGCCACGCGAGGGGTCTGATTTGCTTCCCCTTCTCCGCCGCCGCACGCTGCGCGCCCAGCCCCGGGCCTTGCCGACCTGTTTTCCCAGGACCCTACGGCTGCGAAAAGCTGCTGGAGCAGGAGGTGCTGACGTCCCCGGGTGTCGGCTGGGTCTCCGTGAGCCGTCCCCGGGGAGGGACCAGCCAGGGGTCCCTCTCCGAGGAGAGGTGAGAGCCGCTGATGGCCTCTCCCCACGCAGGTAATGCCCCCCCGGGCGTGGACCCGGAGGCTGCCTCCTGGTTCCAGGCGGTGGATGCCGATCGCAGCGGGTACATCTCCGTGAAGGAGCTGAAGCAGGCGCTGGTCAACTCCAACTGGTCGACGTTCAACGATGAGACCTGCCTGCTGATGATAAGTGAGTCTGGGCTCTCCCTGCCCTCCCCCTGCTTTTTATTCTGATCTCTTGGAGGGGTGAAGCCCAGCCCAGCCTGCGTTCCCGTTACCTGAGCATCGCTTACCCGAGCAGCCGGCCTGTAAGCGCTCTCCGGAGCGAGAGCTGGGCAAACCGAGCAGCTCCAAGCGCCCTTTCGGTGGAGGACACGAGTCAGGGGCCCGAAAGACTGCTTGGGAAGGGGAACCCAGCTCTGCGCGAGCCCGAGCGAGCCCCTGCTCCCAGAGAGCCAGGGAGAAAAGGGAGGGAGCGCTCCGGTAGCGAGCCAGAGTCGCCCCGTTCCCCTGCTTGCCCCGGCGTCGGGTTTTGGTGCCGTTTCCTACCAGCCTCTTGGGGATTGAATGGTCCCGGTTGATCGCGGTCCTGGTGAGGGAGGGCTTTTGGGGCCACAGGGGGGTGCTGGGGAGCCGTGGCGCAGATCCTGAGCCCTCTGGGAGTTTCTGCAGCGTGTCCTTGCTCTGCTCCTCACTGCCCTGCTCCTGCTCTTTGCTCCTTCCTCCCCAGACATGTTCGATAAGACCAGGTCGGGACACATAGACGTGTACGGCTTCTCAGCCTTGCTGCGCTTCATCCATCAGTGGAAGAACCTCTTCCAGCAGTACGACAGGGACCAGTCGGGCTCCATCAGCTTCAACGAGCTCCAACAAGGTGGGCGAGGGGCAGAGACATCAACCTGGCCCTTACCGAGCTCCCCGGGGACCGCTGCCTGGCTCTGCTTGGTGTTTATTTCCAGCCCGGCCCGGTGACTCTTCCCGGTGCCATCCCTGCAGCAGGGCTGGGTGTCTCTGAGCTCCCGGGTGCCTCCCATGCAGCCGTGGCTGCAGTCCACGCCTGTTGCCGAGCTGGGACGCGCTGGGCTGGCTAAACCGGCTGTGGCAGAGCTGGAGCTGAGCCCTCCCACGGGGCAGGAGAGAAGGAGCCGCAGCTGGGCTGTGGCATGAACTCGTTCCTTAAGGAAACCCAAAATCCTCCCCCCCCCCAAATGGCATGTGGCTAAAGCCTGTTTTCTGAGAGGAGCTCTTGGGCGTGTGGGTCTGATGGAGGGGAGGGGAAAAACGTCTGGAATTCGTGCCTTGGTTTGGTTCCTCCGTCCGGAGAGCCCTGCCCAAGCACACCCACCATCAGAAGCGAACATCACGGGGCGGTGGGAGATGGGGTGCGTGCCAGCACGTGGGAGGGAGGGCATAGTCACGCTTCCTCCCATTAGAAGTGTTTGATCCGAGTGTTTCTTGCTCCCAGCTTTCTCCCAGATGGGCTATAACCTGAGCCCCCAGTTTAGCCAGCTGCTGCTGGCCCGCTACGCCCAGCGGTCCTCCAACCCCAGCATCCAGCTCGACCGCTTCATTCAGATCTGCATGCAGCTCCAGAGCACGACCGACGCCTTCCGCGAGAAGGACACGGGGCTGGTGGGCAACGTGCGGCTGAGCTACGAGGACTTCCTCACGATGGTCGTGACTCGTATGATGTGACGCCCTCGGCCGAGGGCTGCGAGCCAGCCGGAGGCTCTCGGGAAGCAGCAGCCATCTTCGGCCTCGCGCTGGGATGTGGGCGAGCCTCCCGAAGAGCGAGCTGTTTCCCCGGGGCTGGCTTTCCAGCCTGCTCCACCCGAGGAGCCCCGAGCCCTGCTGGGACCCTCCCGGCTTCGATTCCTTGTCCCCACTCAATGGCAGTGGGTGCCTCCACGCCAAATTGGAGCCCGGTTCTGAGGCCGTGCCGCGGGGTGGGACAGCCAAACCAGTAGTGAGCCTGTGCCGTGCCTCCCAGGGAGTGCTTAGATCTTCCCTCGCCAGACACAAAATTATACTTAAACCCCATCTGCACTGTCCCTCTGCTTGGCGGGATGTCTGCAGTGGAACATCCCCGTCTTGGCACGCTTTTGGGGCCTCTCCGGTGACCAAAAGCTGAGCCTTCATTTGAAAAGCAGCAAGAAGGGCACAAGCCACGGCAGCGCTTGTGGCCGGCTCCGCTCATCCTTGCTTGCCCCGCAGACGGCCCTTCCTTGCCGGGAGCACGTCCAGCCCCTCGGCTGTGCTGGAAATGCTCCAGCTTTGCTGGGGGGGGGGTGTGAACCCTGTTTCTCTCCGGGCTGCTGGAACGGGCCACGTTGCTGCAGTCACACGCGGGATCATTGACCCTGCCTTGTTGCCAATGTCTGTTTTGATTCGTCTCTGTCTGCCGAAGCCAAACTCGGAAATGGTTTAGAGCTTATTTTTACAGCTTTTGAATAAAAGGCAATGTGCGCTGGCTGCCGAGCGGTTTGTGTTTGCAGAGCTGCTCGCGGGGACGCTGCCCTGCCCCGTGTCGCTCCCCGCGGGGCCAGCAGCGGCTCGGGGTGCGGGGAGGGGACTTGCCCTCCTCCTGCGCCCGCAAGCCCTGCTCTGGGTGCTGCTTCCAGGGCTCGATGCGCTTTCCTGAAGTTAGTTCCTGCACGTTTCATGTCAGCTTCCAGAAAATAAGGTGCCGGGGTCTCCTGCTGAGAGACAAGTAAAGATTTGACCAACACAAAGGTTCTTTCCCATGGTTTTAAAGTGGTGTCCAGGTGATTATCCTTTAATTGGCCTTGATGAGAAATCTCAGAGATGCTTTTTGAGAGACACGTTGCTATTATATATTTGAAGGAGTTTTTATAAAAGAAAGTATTTAAAACGCCAGTTAACTTACCTGGTGCTTTTAGAAGCCATAACCAGATGTCGGTGTTCTCCTCAGCTTCGGCCGAAGGAGTGTCTGTGTCCTAGCGCATCGCTAATCATTCCAACAATATTTTTCGTCTTCTCTTGAGTCAGAGCTGCCCAACCTTTCGGAGAGGTTTAAAGCAGAGCCGGTGGGGGCCCCCCGCCCGCGCTGTCA
>NW_008824039.1:768638-769933 GCF_000699105.1 Pygoscelis adeliae | reverse complement strand
AAGTATATACAGGTATACACACATCGTAACAGGTACTGTGTGTGTGTACACAGGCACTCTTACAGACACCCTGTGTGTGTCTATAGACACAGAGACACGAACAGGCACCACAGTTTATGTACAGATAGATATACACGCACCAACAGACACCATTGCATATATACATTTGTATATACATATACACACACCCAGGCACACGCAGACCCCCCGTGTATGTACACACAGCTCTGTGTGTACGTGCACACACAGACACTGCTGTTTGTTTATCTATCCATCCATCTATCTATGCACACTCACACTAACAGGCACCGCTGGTTTTATATATGCATACACATGCGTGCACGCTGACAGACACTGCTGGGGTGCTTGTGGGGGTGTGTGGTGGTTTTTTTTTATACTCACACACATACAGACCAACACTGCTGTTTTTATATATATATACAGACAGACACTGCTGTTTGAACACACACACACACACACACACACACACACAAACAGACACTGCTGTGTTTTTATACACACACACACAGACTAACAGACACCACTGTTTACACACACAGCAGCCTCAGCGTGTGTGTACATACACATCTAAACAGCAGTGCCTGTTGGGGGGGGGTGTATATATACTTTGGTTTAAATATACATAGACACAGAGCAGTGTCCTTTAGCCTGTGTGTATAATATAAACAGCCGTGTCTGTCTGTGTGTGTGAACAGTGGGGGGGTGGTGGTGGTGTATAAACAGCAGTGTCAGCATGTGTGGAGATATATACATTAAAAAAAAAACACCAAACAGGAGAGAGAGAGAGAGAGAGAGAGAGAGAGAGAGAGAGAGAGAGAGTGTATGTACACACATACACACTCACTAACAGACACTGTTTTTATAGCTATCCCACACACACTCTGCTGTGTTTTTTTTTTATACACACACACACACACACACACACAGACACACGCTGCTATTTCTACTATAGGCCCCACACACACATGCACAACTGTTTATAATAGATACACACTAAAGGACACTGCTCTCTGTGTATGTGTGTGTGTGTGTCTGTGTGTGTATATATATTAAAAAAACCCTGTGTATTTATACACAGCTAAACAGACACTGCTGTTTAGCTGTGTATGTGCACGCGCGCGTGCGCGCGCGCACACGCACACACACACACACAGAGACCGCTGTGACTGTTAGTGTGTATGTGTATAAACAGTGAATGCGAGCGGTCTGTGTGTGTGTAAAAAACAAACAAACAAACAAAAAAAAAAAACCAAAACCAAAAACCAGTGTGAGTG
>NW_008824039.1:764055-764575 GCF_000699105.1 Pygoscelis adeliae | reverse complement strand
GCTAGTGGAGCATCCCAGGCCACTTCGCGGCTGCATCAAAGTGGCGGGGCAGCACCTCGTTGGAGTCCATGTTCATCTGAGGAGGCAGAGCTGAGGTATGAGGGGTGCTCACCACACAGGAAGGACCCCCAGCTCCTTTCCCCCCGCCCGCAGCAGCCCATCCCCAGCAGCTCCCGGGGCATCCTCGGAGCCATGGTCCCCAGCCAGCATTAGCATCCCCCAGCCCCGCTGCAGGGCCCCTCGGGACGGGGATGCCCGTAGCCCTGGCTGAGCATGACCAGGATTTAGGTGCCCCCTTGTCCCAGAGGAGCCGGATCCCTCAACCTTAATTTGGGCTCCTCAGCCCCGGAGGTTCCTTAGGCAACGACAGCACCAAGTGCACAGTCTCGGATGCCAGCAAGGGCGGTACTGCCCGGCCGCAAGTGCACGGCACCGGGTGCCTCGAGCCCCTCATTGTGGCCTCCGGCCTGCTCTCGCCCGGCCGCTGACTCACGCCCAGCCTTTCCGCTTCGGGGGGGCA
>NW_008824039.1:761791-763241 GCF_000699105.1 Pygoscelis adeliae | reverse complement strand
GGATCCCGTCCTCCAGCGTCATGCCCCAAAACTGGCTGCACTTGGCAGCTCTCCAGCTGTGCAGCAGGAGGGGACACGGGTCAGGGGCGCCCCAAAAAGCATCGAGGGGCAAAGCATCCCTTCCCCGTCCTCCCGGTGCCCGGTCCTTACCCGTAATTGCCCCTGTTGACGGCGTCAATCAGCTCCCCGTCCATCAGGCAGGCGTGGTCCTCGCACTGCCACTGCCCGCTGGGGCCGCAAGTGCTGCAGGGGGAACGGCACCGGAGGGGACAGTCAGCCGGGGAGGAACGGTGTCCCTGGGGTGACCGGGGGGACCCCGGGCAGGTGCTGCCCGCCCCCAGCCGGGGACCCCCTGCTGTCATGGGCAGCCAGCGCGGGGCTGGGGCTGCTTCTGCACCGGGGTCTGGGGGTTGCACCGCAGCTTGGCACCTCAGGACAGGGTGAAGCTGGGCCAGGAGCCGGCGGGCAGCCCTCTGCAGGGCTCTGGGGGCTGTCCCCCCGCCCCGCCCCGGTCCCTGCAGGAGCCCAAAGGGCAGACAGAGCATGGGACAGAAAAATCAGCTGAAAAGCAGCCAGGCCTGCAGACTTCAGAGCGGGGCTTGGAAGCCAGCCCAGGGAGGGATTCGGGGCTGGCTGTCCCCCTCCGGGGCAAGCCACCAAGCCACTCTGGCCAGGTTAGCTGGGAGCCCTGCAGCACCGACCCGGGGCAGGGGGTGGCTGGGGGGGATGTGCCGGGTCCAGGTCCCCCTGGGGAGCCCTGGCCTGTGCTCTCCCCCGCACGGCGAGCAATGCTTGGCATGCTCCCTCCTGCCTGCCAGCCAAGCTCCCGGCACACTCTTCCCTTTTAAGGAGCCATGCGAGGCCGGAGCCGTGTCCTGCCAGCCCGGCCCCGATCCTGCCGGCGGCACCTGCACCCCAGGCACCCACCCCTGAGTGCTCCCGGTGCTGTGCTGGTGACCCCGCATCTGGCTGTTAACTCCTCGGGGACTCCCACGAGCACCTCAGGGTGCAGCCAGCTGGGTGCCCGCAGCAGCCCCCTCTGCTTCACCCAGGCATTGCGATTGCCCCCTGCCAACCCCCCCAGACCCCGCAGGAGCCGGGCAGGGACAAGGTCTGGGGTGAAGCGCTGCAGGAATTGCTGCTCTCCAGGCGCCAAGTGTGGGGGAAGAGGGTTTTGGCAGAAGAGCCTCAGCCCCTGAGGGCCAGTGCTGTTGGGGAAGGCATGCTTTCCCAGCAGCAGGGACCAGTCATCCAAGTGCACGGCTTGGGGACCTCGACCTTCCCCAGAGCTCGGGGACATCCTCCAGCCCCACATGCCTCTGCGCCACAGTCCCGGAGAAACGCTGGGCAGCACTGGCGCTTCGGAGAGGGGTCGGGCTGGCTTTTCACCTCCAGCTCCAGTGCACACGCCTGCACACACGTGCACACACACACGCTCATGCCCTCGCAC
>NW_008824039.1:753786-754976 GCF_000699105.1 Pygoscelis adeliae | reverse complement strand
ACTAACAAGGCAAGAAAAAGAAGCAGGGTGAGGGGTCCGCGCTGCCGGGAGCAGAGGCACAGGGGGGCTTGGGAAGGGGGAGGGTGCAACCCACGGTCCACGGCTACGCAGGTATCACTGCTGATCCCCACAGAGCACCAAGACCCCTGGGACCCCCAGCTTGGCAAACTTTGGCACTACCACGATCACTTCCAGCCTGGCTCAGCCCAGCACTGCGGGACTGGAAACTGGCCCCAGGACTGGGGTCAGGGCAGCAAAGGGGAGTGGGGCAGCGCAGGAGCTGCCATGGCTCTGCCGCGAGCAGCATGCAAGGAGGCATGGTCCCTCTCTGTCCCCATCGGGTAGTCACCCCCCAGGCCCAGCCCGTGGTCCCCGAGCCACGGAGGGGCCGGGGACATGGGGAGGGACAAACTGAGCACCACAGGACCCAGCAGGGAAGGAGTCCTCTAAGCAAGAGCAGGGGCTGGGACACGAGAGGGAGGGATGCTCCTTGGGGACCACTGTCCCCATCGCCTGTCCCTGCATCCCTCCCTCCTCCGCCAGCCCTGCCCAGCCCCATGGCCCCAGGGCCACCCTCAGGCGGTCGTTTGTCACCCAGCCCCGAGCCCCTGGGGCACCCAGGCGGGCCCCCACGGCAGCAGGATCCAGCCCTGTGTGCTGGTAGGGGGGGTTGCTTATTGCCTATGTCCCCACGGGTTGCTCTTCCCGAGGGTGTTGCATATTAAGACATTATTGCATAAATATATATCTCTCTCTCTCTCCTATATATATATTGCCCTTGGGAGCATGCACGGGCAGGCAGAAGGCTCTGCTGTGCTTCTAGAGGTGCAGCCGCGGCTGCAGTGCTGCAGCCCCGCGAGCAGGGAAACAACCCAGGCAGAGGAAGGTGAGGGGGAACAGACCCCTGCTCTCCTGCCCGGGGGGGCCCCTGCTGCTGCCCCGACCCGGAGCAACGCAGGTAAAACCACACCGGGTTGTGCCCCAACGCCCCTGCTCGGCACTGGCAGCGGAAGGGAGATGGAGCCTTGCATAGCTGGTGGTGGCCCTGGCTTGGCTCCGGGGAACCATGCAGGACACCACTGGGGAGCTGGACATGTCCTGAGGGCTGGGGCTGGGGGTACAAGGCAGACCCCAGGGGACGGGGCCAACCTGGAGCATCCCCCCCCCATGGCTGGGGAGCACTCAAGGCC
>NW_008824039.1:752196-753735 GCF_000699105.1 Pygoscelis adeliae | reverse complement strand
GGCGGGGCCACCCTGGAGCACCCCCCCACCACGGCTGGGGAGCACTCAAGGTCCCAGGAGCTGGGGGGGGTCTCCCCCCCCCGCCCCCCGGGAAGGGCAGGAGCATTCCAGGAGCGTGGTCTGGCCATGCTGCAGTGCCACGGGCTCCCACCCCATCCCCAGAGCGGGCACCCCGCTACAGCCACGCCCTCCCAAAGGAAGACTCGGTTCAAGTAAGAGGGCGAGGGACGCGGCTAGATGGGGCCAGGCGATGCCACGCTGCTCCCACGTCCTGGCATCCCGCCCCACTGGCTGCACGCTGGCAGGATCCGTCCCGCTGCCTCCCCGCTCAGTCCATGTTGGCGCTGGCCGACCTGGAGATGTTCAGGGTCTGGGCAGAGACCGAGATGTCCTCGTGGTCCACGGGGCTGTGGTAGTCGGAGGTGATGTCAGGCTCGCAGGGGGGCACCTGCACAGCAGCCAGGCTGAAGGAGTTCATGGAGCCCTTGCGGAGGCACTGGGAGTAGACGCCGAGCAGCAGGTCCAGCTTGTGCTCGATGGACTGCACCTGCAGGGGCGGGCAGTGCTGAGCGGGTCCCTCCCTGTGGGGAGGGGACCCGGGGGTCCCGGCTCCCCCATCCTGCAGGCGCCGAAGGGACAGTGACATGCTCCCCGGTGGCCGTCCCCTCCTGACCTGCCTCTCCACTTTGACCACGCGACCCATCATGCTGAGCTCGTCCACCAGCTCCGTCTCCAGCGCCGGCTTCTCCCCCTTCTCCCGCATCTTCTTGTCCGCAGCGGGGGCCCCCCTGCCCACAATCTGGTCCACGCTGGCAGGGAGGGAAGGGACACAGCCCATCACTCCCAGCGGACCAGAGGGCATGCGAGACCACAAGGGATGTGGGCACGGGAACATGTCCCACCCATCACGATGGCCCAGTACCCCTCCCAGTGGGCATGGCTAGTGGTGGCAGACCCAGGGGAGCCCAGAGCCCTCCGCCACCTTGGGGCAGCTCACCGCATCTGCAGGCTCTTGATCCTGCCCAGCATGTCCAGGTGGCCGGCCGAGTACTGCTCGATGACATCCTTGACATCGTAGGGACGCAAGGTCTCCTTGAACTTCCTCTTGGCCACCAGGAACTTCAGGATCCTGCAGGGACACCCGGGCTGGCTGCAGGGCACTGGGGAGGACCGGGGGTGCCTGGGGGCTCCATGCCAGTGCGGGCGAGGGAGGGGCACGTGCAAAGCACCGAGGTCCTCATCCCTGTCCCCACAGGGGGCTGAGCCAGGAGCCGTCCCTGCTCCCCGCCTGGCTTGGCCACTGCCATGGGCTGGACTGGGGCTCTCCGGACATGTCTGCTCGTCCCCGAGGGCCGAGAGCTGTGGAGGAGCTGGGGATGGCAGCATGTATGCTGGGGGACACGGGAGGGGACAGTCTCACCTAACAGCCCGGATGAGGGTCTTCACTGCTGGCATGATGTCCTCAAAGGTCAGGTCACAGTGGGAGGCCTTCTCCTCACTGCTGTCCTCCGGCAGGCAGTCGGCTGTGGGTGTCAAGAG
>NW_008824039.1:749779-750496 GCF_000699105.1 Pygoscelis adeliae | reverse complement strand
CAGTACCCCCCCCAGTGGGCATGGCTAGTGGTGGCAGACCCAGGGGAGCCCAGAGCCCTCCGCCACCTTGGGGCAGCTCACCGCATCTGCAGGCTCTTGATCCTGCCCAGCATGTCCAGGTGGCCGGCCGAGTACTGCTCGATGACATCCTTGACATCGTAGGGACGCAAGGTCTCCTTGAACTTCCTCTTGGCCACCAGGAACTTCAGGATCCTGCAGGGACACCCGGGCTGGCTGCAGGGCACTGGGGAGGACCGGGGGTGCCTGGGGGCTCCATGCCAGTGCGGGCGAGGGAGGGGCACGTGCAAAGCACCGAGGTCCTCATCCCTGTCCCCACAGGGGGCTGAGCCAGGAGCCGTCCCTGCTCCCCGCCTGGCTTGGCCACTGCCATGGGCTGGACTGGGGCTCTCCGGACATGTCTGCTCGTCCCCGAGGGCCGAGAGCTGTGGAGGAGCTGGGGATGGCAGCATGTATGCTGGGGGACACGGGAGGGGACAGTCTCACCTAACAGCCCGGATGAGGGTCTTCACTGCTGGCATGATGTCCTCAAAGGTCAGGTCACAGTGGGAGGCCTTCTCCTCACTGCTGTCCTCCGGCAGGCAGTCGGCTGTGGGTGTCAAGAGTGGGTGGGTGGCAGAGACCAAGGGCTGTCCCCCTGTGCCCCTCAAAATGCCTGCAGCCCCCCAACGTGACCCCACAGCCGGAACCCACCAGTCC
>NW_008824039.1:748914-749408 GCF_000699105.1 Pygoscelis adeliae | reverse complement strand
ACCCCGCTGCGGGCACACATGGTGCCCACCACGGTGGGGGTGAGGACAGGGGTGGCTGTGCCGAGCTCACAGAGAGCCCCTGGCACGCAATGGGCACGAGCTCGCGTGCGAGCCAGGCCAGGAGCAGGCGGTACCACATGTCCGTGCAGGAGCAGCTCTGGGTTTACTCCTTTAAACACCTTTTTCCCCCCACCAAGAGCAGAGAAAGGAGGAGACAGAGAGCGGGGAGAGACAGGGACGGCAGCGGGGAGGACACGCAGCAGAGCCACCGGCAGAGCAACCTCCCCTGGCCCTGCAGGGAGCAGCCCTGCTCCTGCCCCATCCCCGCTGGCACGGGGCATCCTGAGGCACGTGGCCAGGCCCCTTCATCCTCCTCTCCCTGCAGGCTGCACCACCTAATTCAGGCTCTGCTCGGGCGGGCGAGCGGAGCCCCCCCCCTCCTGCCCTAACACGAGCTCTGCTCCTGAACCCTGCCGCTCTGCTGGGTTGGGGGG
>NW_008824039.1:747337-747848 GCF_000699105.1 Pygoscelis adeliae | reverse complement strand
AGCGAGCAGAGCACCCGGGGCCACCGTGTCCCTGATCCCCTGGGCACGCCTGCGCCCCAGCGTGTGGGTGCAGGGTCTCTGCCCGCCGCTGGTGAGCATCTCCCACTGCACCAGACCCAACCACAGTACCCCTCCTCTGCTGCGGAGGCAAGAAGCACGAGCAAAGTTGTTTGCGTAGGTCCTGCATAAACACCACCGCCTGCCCCGCAGAGGAAAGTCTGGTTTCTCAGCAGCAGAGCTCTGCAAAAAAGCGATTTGGTGACGGCACGTGATGCCGAGCAGCTGAACGGTGGCAACCCTGCAAACACCGCCAGGGATCTGCGGACCCCCGGCCCCTGCCCGCTCGCTGCGGGAGGACGGGACGGGATGGGACGAGCGGCGAGTGGCGGCCAGGGGCAAATGTTACCTGAGGCGTAAGCACTTGTGGGGCTGCACGTCCTCCTCCTTCCAGCTTGGGGGTGATTGGGGGGACGGAGAGGAGGAGGGGGAACAGGAGAGGGGAGGAGAGAGA
>NW_008824039.1:745165-746600 GCF_000699105.1 Pygoscelis adeliae | reverse complement strand
GGGAGCTGAACGTTGCAAGAGGCTTCACGCTGGTACAACAGCCCAGAGTCCATCCACGGGGACCAAACGTGCCCCCTCCGGACCTGCAAGCCAGGAGCGGTGCTGGCAGCCAGCGGCAGAATGGGACGGGTGCCCCTGTACGGTGCTGGGTGGGGAGCGGGGCTGGGGGCTGCTCCCCTGGGGTCCGGGCTGGCGATGACGGGCACCACGGTGGCACCACGGGCGGACACAGACGAGCAGAGGAGAGAGGGCAGAAAGGAGGGAGAACGCGGTGCCGTGGGGCTGCACCCTCCTACCTTTCCCCTGAACAAGCGGCAGGGATGATGCTTTTCTGGCCAGGGGTGAAGGAGTGATAAGGCGGTGGGGCTCCGTCGGGCAACTTTTTCACCTCTGAATTCCTAAATCCTCCGTTGTGGACTCGGTGCAAATGCTCAAACATTAGGACCAGCTCTCTGGGGTTGGGGTTAAATAAAAACATGGAGAAATTAAACTTTCCAAAGCAAATGAGATGAGCAAACCAAGGCTGAGCAGAGCTGGGTCCTTCTCTGTGCAAACCAAAGCAAAACCAGAGCAAAACAAGAAGCAAAAACCAGCACTTTCTTTCAAAAGACAGTTTCTTAACAGCTCTGACTGGCACTGCCGGCCGCAGGTTGAGCCAGCAGCGGGTCCTGCCGGCACCTGGGGGTGACAGTGCTGGGGCGGGGGGTGCTGGGAAAAGGTCCCACGGAGGCTGGTCGCCGACAGAGGGGTTGGATCTGTGGGATGGGTAAGGCAGGGGACAGGCAGTATGGCCACCCTTGCTGCCGGGTGGGGACATGGGGACCTGCCACCACCTGATCTGAGGGTCTGGGCACTGCCGGAGCAGGGGGGAAGCTCAGACCCGGCAGGGATCGAGCCTGGCCCTATCCCAGCTCCAGGCTGCAGGAGAAACAGCTCCCGGCACAGCAGGAGGGGCCGGCAGAGCCCCCCGTGATGCCCACGCCAGGATTGCCCAGCACCACACTCGGCGGCGATGCATGGGAAGCTGCATCTCCTCGGGGACCAGAGGGACTCGCTGCTGCGGCTGTCAAGAGCCCTGTCTTTGAAAAAAGAAAGAGTTAAACGGAACAGTGAATTTGTCATTGCAAAGAAACACACGGCCGGAGCCGGGGCAGGACGCGCAGGCAGAGGCAGGCAGGAGGGCAGGGCTGTGGCAGGCTGCGCTGCCGGCCCGGGGACTGCATGGCAGACCCCGCTGAGCTCGGTGTGATGGGAACACACAGGGCGTCTGGAAAACCTTCGGAGGGTCCTCGATCCACCCATGGTGGCAACATCCCAGAGGGCATGGGAGAAGAGTGCTGCAGGGACAGGGCATGGGGCTCCCCGCTGGACCCCCGGGTCCATCCGCTCTGCCGCTGCACTTGGAGCCGGCTCCTGACCGGCTGCAGCTCCATCA
>NW_008824039.1:743682-744262 GCF_000699105.1 Pygoscelis adeliae | reverse complement strand
ATTTCTGCGGGGGAGGGGGTGCGGGGACCCTCTCCCCAGCCCCGCTCACGGCGGGCAACGCGAAGAAGGAGATGCCGAGCAGGGCGAAGACGGCCGCCAGCATCCGTCCCAGCCACGTCTGCGGCGTCTTGTCCCCGTAGCCGATGGTGGTGAGGGTGACCTGCCCGGGGGCAGAGCAGGGGGAGGCCTGGAGGGAGCTCCCCCACCACGGCCCCATCCCACCCTCCTCGTCCCCTCCCGGGGCCGGGGGGCCACGGTGGCCGAGCTTACCGTGCCCCACCACAGGGAGTCGGCGTAGGTGGCAAATTGGGCGTTGGCATCCTTCTCAGCCAGGTAGACGAGGAAGGAGGAGAAGATGAGCACCAGGAAGCCGATGTACCAGGCGGTGATGAGCTCCTGTCAGGGCAGGAGGGGTGAGAGGGGCTCGGGGGGGGGTGTGGGGGGCCGTGTTGGGCCCCCGCATCCTCACCTTGCTGTGGGCGTAGACGACAGAGCCCAGCAGCTTCCAGGTGCCGCCGCGACGGTCCATGCGCACCATGCGCAGGATCTGCAGGAAGCGCATGCTGCGCAGCGCCGAGGT
>NW_008824039.1:742209-743067 GCF_000699105.1 Pygoscelis adeliae | reverse complement strand
CAAAATGAAATGCTGGTGCGGAGGAGGGTGCAGGGGGGAGCGTGGTGTCCCCCCAAGGCCACCCCCCGGCACAGCCCGGGCTAGAGCCATCCCAGGGGAATCAGGGCAGCGAGACAGGAGCCGTGGCCGTCGAGCCTGTCTGAGCAGCCTGGCTCTCCTACCTGTGCCAAGCTCACACCGAGCTGGGTCCTTTTCCTCCACCGTCAGCATTGTCCTCCTACCTCTCGCACAAACAAGCCCCTGTTCTGCTTACTTGCGGGAAAGTCACAAGGACCTTCCCAATTTAGTCTCCATCACTCGGAAGAACTCCAGCGTCAGCTGTTTCTGACAGTTTGGGGGAAAGTTGCCTTTTTTAGCCCCTCCTGCCCTGCCTTTTCCAGCGGTTTATGCCTTTCTGCACCACAGAGGTCCACCTGCGGTGACGGGCCGCCCCGAGCCGCGGGGACGCCCGCAGCAGCGAGGCCACCCTGCAGCTTCTCCCCAACATGCCGGGGAGGCTGCCATCATTAACACCAACGATCAGTAAGGACATCTGGGCTGGGGAAGGGGTCGGAGGAGTTTTGTCCATGATTTTGTCCGAGTCTTTTAGGGTGTAATGTGGGGAGAGGGAGTCTGAGCGACAGCCCTGCTCCCCACTTACCAGGATGAAGAGGCACCGGTTGGCCAATTTCTGGTGCTCCTGGATGGTGGAGAAGACCGACAGCACCAGGCAGCTGAAGACGAGGAGGAATCTGGAACGAGAGCATGTCGGTGCAGGCGTCGGGGCCGGCCGGGGGGAGCCCAGCCTGCAGTGCTGGCCCCCGCTCGTAGCCTGACCCGCCCCCGCCAAGACCTCCACGGCCGCGGCTGAGCCACCGG
>NW_008824039.1:738897-741885 GCF_000699105.1 Pygoscelis adeliae | reverse complement strand
GGGATGCTCCACAGCCTACAACGAGGCCCAGGCTCCATGGGCCACGGGGCTCAGTGCCAGGCTCCGTCGCCGCCCTGCAGCCTCTGCCTGGGCAAAACAACTGCTAATTAAAGGCAGGGAGGGAGACGAGGGGTCCCGCGCTGCGACAGGGTGCTGCCGCTGCTGCAGAAAGGGGACAAGAGCTTCTCCTGACTGTCCCCAGCATCACTGCCACCATGGGGAGTTGCTGGAGACCCGGGGGAAGAGTTAATAGGGAGCTGCTCTGGAGCTATTTGTCCCCGAGAGCTGGGTTAAGACACAAGGGGCTTTGGTCCATTTAAAATAAGGAGGGAAAAAAAAATAGATTCTGAAGCTGAAGCAAATGAAACTCCAAAAATACATTTTTTCCCCTGATCCAGCTATTCTAAAAATGGAAGGCAGAGGGCTTGTGCCACCGGCCCACGTGACGGCGTGCAAAGGGCCACCGCTCTGCCGGAGCCGGCTCCGTAACGGCAGGGGCTGCTCTGGGCACCCACTGGGCACGCGGCGCCACGGCACTGCGGGGAGGCACCGCCAGCAGCACTGGGACGGCCAGGCTGAGGCCAGCAGCGCAAGCAAGGTGGCCCTGGCACCCTGTCCCCGAGCTGGTGGGCATCCCTCTTGCCCCCCAGCACCATCTCCCCACGGTGAGCAATGCCTGTGGGACCCATCAATGGTGCTCCAGAGAGCGCAGGGGGCTCGGCTTGAGGAGATGCTGCCTGACACCCGCTCGGCAGTACTTTCCTGTCTCCTCTTGTTGCTGACGTGGAGCTTTAGAGCCGAACTGGCTGCCCAGGGCAGCTGAGGGGTGAAACCAGACCCAACCCGCACGCCTGCCCCAGCTCTGGCAGGGAGGCAGCCAGGGAGAGGGGACGATGCTCTGTGCCCTCTGCGGGACCACCCGGGCCAAGGGGACCCGGTGCAGACACTGAGCACTTGGGGTGGGACAAACCACGGGCCCCCCCAAGGCTGAGCATGACCTGGGGACACACGCACCCACCCACCGAACCCACAGTTTGTGCCGTGTAGGGCTGGGGGCTCTGCAAACCTGGTCATGGCATGAGGGTGCTGCTGAGTGCCCCATGCCCAGAGTGGGGCAAGGGGGGTAGCACCCAGCTCAAAACCCAGCCTAAAGGGGACAGGCAGGTCCCCTTCCCCGAAACTGGGAAACTGGAGATGGGACCGGTGGCAGAGAAACCCCAGGGAACGGGAGAAGGACTGGATCCAGAGTACGGAGAAGGGAGAGCTGGAGCGACACACCACGTGCCAGCTACAGGAATGAAGGGGCCAGGGGTGTCGCAGCCTCGACACCGCCCTGCCCTCGCTGCAGAGGACGATGCTCCTCTCCTAGGCACTCCCCATCTGCAAGGCAGAAGGCTGGAGCCAGTTCCTTCTCCCTCTGAATTATTAATCGAGCCCCTTTCCTCTGGCACAGCAGTTCTGCCGTTAACTCCTCCGGCAGCCGACAGCACAGCCGGGCACAGCGGTACCCCCGTCCTGCCCGCTCCAGCACAGAGGGCAGCGGTGCCGTGGGCGGGGAGCACCGAGCAGGTCGCTGGCCTCCTGGCCACAGCACTTGGTCTGAGGAGCAAAACAAGACCTGGCTGCGCGGCCCAGGGCAGAGCCTTTCTGCTTTGTGCATCATCAGCAATAAAGATTATACAATCAGGATTTAGCAGGCAATTACATGGGCAGCGAAGCACAAAGCAGAAGAGAAGGCAGAAATCTTCCAGCCTGCAAAGATTTGTGCCTCTTGCCCCGGCCGGGGAGCAGGGAGGGGGGTCTCCGGTGCTCGGACACACGTTGCTCCCACAGGGACATGCTGCGGGTGGCCCTGCCTCAGGCAGCGGTGAGTCACGGTGCCTTTGCACCGAGCCGGAGCCCCGCTCGTCACCCATCCCCGCAGCAGCACCGTGAGCAGTGAGCAACGAGGAGTAGTGACGGAAACCTGCACCCCCCGGCGTGGGGATGCCTCCCGCCCAGCACCCCCCCGGCATCCTACAGGATTTGGTGAAGGATACGGGCATGCGAGGCCCCACGGGGCTGGCTGGGAAAGAAACTTTCTGGGAACATATCACCTGCTAGGAATTAACTTGTAAAGCCTGGGCAAACGCCCTGTCCCGGCTGTGCCTAAGCGGCTTAGGGAAAGGGTCAGATGCCTGAAGGCAGCTCGGCGAGCCAGGAACTGGCTGTCCCCCCCAGTCCCCCCTCGGGGCGGGCAGCCCTCTGGGGCAGAAGTGCTGCTCTCAGCCAGCCCTGCCCCGCACCGAGGGCTCGGCCGATCTCTCCATCAAATGCCGCACAGTGCCAGCACTGCCAGGCTCCCTGCCGGTGCGCTCCCCCTCCCGAATTCCCTGCTCTTCCCACCCACCAAGCAGGGCCAGAAAAGAAAGGAGTGCTGTCAGGGAAAGCAGGGATGGGGCAGAGACGGCGGGTGCAGGACCCAGCAGGAGCCTCGCTGCCTCCCCGCTTCCCTTAGCCGGGGTCCTGGGGGATGAAGGGAGCAGATGCTGTTGTTGCACCCCCCCCCAGACACCTTCCCACCCCCACCCCCCCCCAGCCAGCAGCCCCTTCCCCAAGGGGCTCCTGCTGCCGCCTGCACACCTCCCTGCCGGCATGCATCCCCGCGCGGGAGGGGACACGTCGCCGGCAGCCTGGGCGCAGGGACGGGACCCCTCCGGCTGCTCTCACCCCTGCAGGAGCAAAGCCTGTCCACAGGAACACTCCTCCCCAAAATATTAATTAAAACCCGGCAGGGGTCCAGGTTGGAGAAGGTGAATCTCCCCACATTAATCTTCATTAGAGCGGACTTTGCCATATGCTCCTGCCCACACCAGCAGCGCGGTGCCGGCGGAGGAACAGGTGAGCCGGGAAAGCTGCTGAGCTCAGGGGAAGTGGGGCCAGGTCGGCCCCGGCCAGCGAGGAGCAGCGCCGGGCCAGGGGGCACCAGCCGGCACCCAGTGCCAGGCC
>NW_008824039.1:736984-738033 GCF_000699105.1 Pygoscelis adeliae | reverse complement strand
AACCGTGGCAGGCTCCGTTCCGCGCCACGCTCCTGCCCGCGCCGCAGAGAAGAGAAGCAGAAAAGCACTGAGCGTTTCGCCACGGTCAGGGAAACCGGAGCTGGAGCCAGGAGCCGGCCAGCCCAGCCGCAGCACTGGCACCGCAAACCCCAGCACATGCTCAGAGCCCGGCCCGGACCCGGTTATCAGCGCCAGGAGAGGAAAGGTGCTGCTCCGCGAGAGCCCTCCTCGCCCCCAGACCTGGGGGTACCAGGGGGGTAAGACAGGATGGGGTGTTTCCAGCGCCCCGACGCAGGCTGCAAGCAGGGCTGGGACGAGGAGCCCATCTGCGGGCTGCATGCCACCTCCTGCGAGCCTGGTGGCACCCACAGCGGGGACCCAGCAGCACCCACGGCAGCAGCTCCAGATGACCCCACACCGCATGGGAGCCGATGGCCCCAACACCTTTGTGCTTCGTCGAGCGGGAGCCAAAGCCTGCAGATGGCATCATACATCACCCTTGCACTTCATGTCTGCACCCCCGCGTCACCCACTGCCCCCCAGCATGCCGTCCCTGCCGTCCCCGCAGGGAGCATGGTCACAAGGCTCCTGCGGACAGTGCCAAGATGCTCACACAGAGCAGCCAAGATAGTTTTGCTCTTGAATCATCTGGCAAGGAGCTGGCTTAAGGGGAGGAAAAGAAAACCAGCGTGTTTTCAGATGCACCTCCCGTGCCCAATGGGCCTTGCACCCCAGGAGAGGGATCGGGGCCATCCCCACCCTCCAGCACCTGGAGGCTCCCCAGCGGACGGGGACCTTTGGGGCACAGGGACATGAGTGGCCCTGAGAAGGCGAAGCAGGCTGAGGCCCCAAACACGTTGCATGGGGGGGCAGCAGTGCCCACAGGCAGAGGGGCCAGGTCCGGGCACTCGCTCAGCCCCACTCCGACCCTCACCCCAGGGGTGGCTCCTTTGAGGGATAAATAACCTTGACGCCTCTCCAGGGCAGCCGAGCATCACCTCTGCACCCCCCGGCAGTGGGGCTTCCCTCCGTCCTTACCATTGGGGCCG
>NW_008824039.1:732641-736238 GCF_000699105.1 Pygoscelis adeliae | reverse complement strand
GGCCCTCTTCTGCAACAGGAACTGAGCACAGAGAAGCTCTGGGAGAGGCCGGCCGTCAGCAGCCCGGTCCCTGGCCAGGAACTGGCCGGTGCATGGGGGGGACCCGCCAGCTGCTGCCCTGCGCCCATCACACCCCCCCCACCCCGCCGCCCCGAGCCAGCGGGGATTTCCCACGGCCCCGAGGAGCCTGGCCAGCCCCGAGCGGAGGACAGCCCGTGCCTGGCATCGCTCACCCAGTGCTGGGATGGCCCCGGGGCTCTGCTGGGAGCTGCCACCCCTCTGCCTCCCCGACATACATGGAGACCCAACAGCACCAAACGCAGGGCAAGGGTGGGGGTACCACGGGACAGCCACCCTACATGCCTGAGGGATGGGCACCCTCCGAGCTCTGCGCTCCTGTCTCCTCCTTGCCCCAGGCACAGAGCGACACTTTCACAAGGCAAACAAAACCCCATCAACTCAGCAGTACCCAGGTGAGATGCTGCCAAGAGCAGCGGGCAGGGGAGGCCTCCGGCTGGCCCGGCACGGGGGGGATGGTGTTTCAGGCAGGGGGTTGCAGGTTGTTACTGGTCCTGCCGGCTCAGTCTTCCCTAATTTGCTCCAGGTCAAACTATTCTTTATTAAGGCGTTCCTCTAGGAAATGGAAGAGTGCTGAGCTGAGCTTCTGGTGCACCCAGCAGTTTCATAACCATCGATAAGAGCTCCCAGACTCCGCGTTCCATCGGGGCAGCAGCACTGAGAGCCACTGGCCGCGTGCAGGGGCTGGCAGATGGGGAGGAACAGCTTGAACTGGAAACCTCCCCGGTGCAGCTCCAGGAGCAGCCTCTGAGCTGGGCTGGGCTGGCAGCGGGGCTTTTTTTTAGCGGTGCCCATGCCAAGGGCAGAAGCCCGCGGCAGCTCTACCCGGGAGCAGGGCAGCCGCTGACAGCCATACACAACTCAAGTCACGAGTTGGGTATGAGAACAGCCTTCCCGCTTGCTTAAGAGGTGGAGATTGGAAAAGGAAGTTTTTATTTGCCTTCTGGCTGTAAAGCCTTTAGGTTAACGCTCTGGTCACACTCCCAGATTTGCTCTGTAAGCTCCAGGACTAGAAATTCTCATTTCAAGAGGGCAAGGCAGAGCTTTGCAAGCCAGTGAGCTGGCCAAGCCCAAGCGCATGCCTCCACGGTCCTGCCGTGGTCAGCACAGGGTTAGAGAGGATGGGCTCAGCCGGCCAACACCGCACACCTCAGCCCCAGCTTTACACCTGCACGAGCACCCACTTCCACACTGTCCCCTTCCTGCAAACGCTGGAGCACAGGAACCCACGGGGACACCCAGCACAGGGGGCTCCAAGGGGCTGCGAAGCCCCGACAGAGCCCCATGGTGGCCCCGCGCCCCCTGGGCGAGGGCTGCGGGCGGGCGCCCGGCACGGCTGGAGGGCTGCAGAGACGGTGGAGCCACCAGACCATCCTGCAAGGTGGAGCAGCACCAGCCCAGCCCAGAGCGGGCGCTGGGGACGGGAAGCTATTCGGGATCAATTTGCCGACAGAAAGAGACTGAACTTGTCCAATAAATGGTATCAGCTCAGCCCTGCTACGTGCTCCCAGACACTAAACTGCTCAGGGGCGGGAAGCGCTTTGCTCCTCAGCGGGTATTTCCATTTTAGCAGTTTTCAGCCCTGTCTCAGAGCCAGGCTGCTCAGGGGGAGGCAGCGCACAGCTGTGACTCAGAGGACAGGTCCTGTGACCAGCACTGCCCCGACCTTGGGTGCCCTTGGGCCGTGGGCTCCATCTCCCCTGTGCCCTGGTCTCCCCCAAAGCGGGAGTAACACCTTCCTCCTCTTATTTAAAAAACAGTCCTCAACTATTGAGGCACACAAATCATTCCCGAGAACTTCAATACCCAGCACTGCAACAGCTTAGCAGCTCCCATCTGCTGCGGGAGAGAAGAAAAAAAAAAAACTTTGAAGAAGCCAGAAAGGAGCAATATTTACAGGAAAGGCTTCACGGAACAGACATCCACACCTTGCACCCACTGCGGCATCTTCCCGCAAGCTTTGGGGGGGGTCCCCGCCAGGGCTGACTGCCCTGCAGCGTACCTCAGCCGTAAAACTCAGTGAGCAAATGGACACAAACCCTCCCCAGCCCGCTAAATGCTTAAGACGTTTTGCTCCTGCTATCGACTGCCGCACGTCTTGCCCATCTCCCAAGAGCTGGGGGCCGGGCATGGCTGGGGTGGCAGAGGAGGGACCTGGGGCTTGGTGGGCTCTGCAAGGGGAGCTGCTTGGTCCGATGCGGTTGTTTCTGGGGCAAAACACATGCAGGTCAGGAGGAAGAACTGGTGGAGGACGCTCGGGCACACACATCTCAGCCATGAGACGAGCAGGGGCATCTCTCTCCCAGAGTCCAGCGAGTACCTACACAGAAAAGTCTGATCCCCCTCCCCTCGCAGGAGGTTTTGGCTGCCATTGTTAATTCCTTGCAGGAAAAGCTCTTTCGAGGGCAGTATTTGCAACGTAGGTATTCTTGCCGAAGCACGCTGCGGAGGTGTCGGCAGGCGTTACAAATGGGCCCCGGGCTCCTCTCCCGGCTCCCCGGGGAGCTCAGGTGCCCTCTTATCCAGTGACAAATTCATCCTGCCATCTCAATGTGCTAACCTAGGCAAGACCCACTTTCCTGCTCTTAACGAGCTCCAGCTTGCACCCCCCACTAACGACTCAGCACCTCGTTACTGCTCCTGGAAGCAGAGGGAGAGGTAGTTTTTGGGCTCGTGCTCTCAGAGAGGGTCTGTGCCCAGCTGGGCCGTGGGGCACAGCACCGACACCTGGCACACACAAGGCAGAGGGGGAAACCGCCTCCTTCCCCATGGCTACAGCTGGGTAGGGAGCAGTGGTGTCCTGGCAGCGTCCCGGCAGTGCAGCCGGAGCAGAGCGGGGGTCCTGGGTCAGGGTAGCCAGAACAACCCGCCCAGCACGGAGCCTCCCTCTCTCACCTACACAGAAAAGTGCGTTACGGGCACCCCAGCTCTGCAGCCCTGTTACAGCCCTCCGAGCAAACAACCCCAAGGGGCTGAATTTGTTATTCGGCCCCGAGCTGAGCCCGCGCATCTCGGAGAAGCTTCTGCTTTGTAAAAGCCATAGATGCCCAGGTCCAGCGAGGAAAGCTGGAGCAGCACCACGCTGCCCGGGAAACAGCGTTGAGCCAGGGCAGGGAGCAGATGTGCTCCTGGGAGCATCCCGGGCTCCGTCTCTGGAGAGGGATGTTTCAGTGCTGGGGATCAACAGCAGCCGGGACCCAGGAACAGGCACAGCTCTCGGGGTACAGCAGCTGCTGCCAGCTTGCAGCCTTTAGCCACAGACAAGAACACCTACTCCCTGCTTTCCCCCATCCCATCTGGGTGCAGCGCTACGTCCCGACACTGCTACAGGTATGCGAGGGGACAGGGTCCGCAGTTCCATCCCGACCTGCTCCTGCCTTTGAGGCTCCCCACGGGCTCGGAGACCCCAGCCGGGGCAACATACAGCGAGGGGACAGTGGCAGGGCAGGACAGTGGCCCAGGCTCCGTGCAGGTGCCACCAGGAAGGGGCCACCCGGAGACCAAGTCCCATCCCCCGGG
>NW_008824039.1:730346-731482 GCF_000699105.1 Pygoscelis adeliae | reverse complement strand
AAACCACGGGGTGCGGAGCATCCTGGGAGCGAGCCTCCCAAACCAGACGGTATCGAGCATCTCTGGAGGGAGCGCCTCTGGAGCGAGTGTCCCTGGCCACCAGGCATGGAGCATCCCAGGCACGAGCTTCCCAAGCCAGCCAGCATCAAACCTCCCAGGCCATCTGGCAGCGAGCACCCCGGCCCAGGGCATCCCCCCTTCCTCTCCTTTGCTCTAGGTCCAGGGATTGCTGGAGGCACCGAGGTTTAGAGGGACACCGAATACCTACGAAGAGACTTCACGTTGCTTGGGAAGGGAAGGGCACATCCTCGTCCTCCCCCTCCCAGGCCAGGAGCCCTGCTGGAGCCCGTTCCCCCCCGGGGGTCCCTGCAGCAGGCACAGCTCACCCACACCCATACCTACCCATCCTCTGCAGAGCCAGCTTTGAGCCTGGGTCCGAGTGTATTTCCCAGCCAACGCCCACAGCTCTTAGCTCTTCCACCTTATTCCCCTCGGCTCCACACAACCTCCCACTAACAGATCAGGAAACTGAGGCACGCTGCTGGGAATCCCCTTGCCACGCAAGCCGGGGTCGGAGGTGCCCCATCCCAGCTGTAACCACACGCTCTCCGCACCTTTGCAGAAGCCGGGTCCCCCCTGCCCGGCATGGGTGCCCAGGGCCTGTGCTCCTGGAGAGGAGAGCAAGTTAAAGGCTTTGGTCAGTGAGTTATTTAACGTGGCAGTTGGAGATCCCGGCACCCATGCGGGCCCTCGTGAGCACTGCGGTATTTGGTAGGTCTCAGGAAACACGGACAATAAATAGACAATTTTATTTACTCGGGCACGAGGGAAATGGTGCTGGTAAAACCCACCCCAGGAGCCAGCCTGCAAACCCCCCCTCCGAGGATGCCTCTCCCTCCCGCCGCCACGCAAACCCCACGGCAGCGAGATGGGGACGAGAGCCATGTCCGTGGAGGCTGAAATCCTGTAAATCCGAACCAAATTCTCCCCAGTGAATCCGTGGTGTCTTCTCCGCGCTCCCCTCCAGCCCTAACCCCTGCAGCCCCCTCTGAACATGCTCCCCAAGGGGACACAGCCCCTGGAGCGTGGCCCCAGCTGCTCACAGGGTCCCCCCAGCAAATCTCGCCCCCCCCGCA
>NW_008824039.1:728867-730008 GCF_000699105.1 Pygoscelis adeliae | reverse complement strand
AGGCTGATGTCCCAGGCTTGCCAGGGAAGCCTCGGCAGAGCTGTGTTTTTAAGTGGTGAAGGACTGCTGTTTTTTTTTAAACAAAGACATCACTTCTGTAAATTGTTTGCTGGAATCAGCAAGCTGCTAATAAATTAGGGGAGAAGACATGCTGCCACCACCCGCCAGCCACCCTCTCCGTTACTGTCACTTTCTGGCCTCCTGCAGTTTTGCTTTTGCAGGTTGGACCCCGAGCAGCCCCCTGGCAGCAAATGAAACTTTGCAAGGTTGCAGGCGCAGCCATCCGGGGCCAGCGACCCCAGTCGCTCCCGTCTGGGCTGAGCACTCCGGGGCGGGTTAACGGGGACACGGAGCTGGCGCTGAGCTGGTGCTGTGGATTCACCGCATGCGGGGAAGGGCCAGTTCCCATCCACACCTTGTCACCTGCCCGGACCCTGGGAACCTCCATCAGTCCTGGAGCTGGGAGGTTTTGGGATGGAGCCAGGGAGTCTGAATCAACACGGTACTGACCCATCCATCAGAACCAGCAGAGGTTTGAGGAAGCCGCCCCGGGCTCTGCCGGCTTCGCCCCCTGGCCATGGAGTCCCACAGGGCCACTCGCGTCCTCCGGCCTTGATGAAACTTTAAAGAGGATTTCCGAGGCCGGGTGATGATGAGCAGGGAGGCCTGCATGCTTGCAGCCTGCTGCCCTCTTGGGATTGCAGCTCAAGTTCCTGGCACGGACGGGAGGCCAGGATTTGCATCTACAGGATTTCCAGTAAGTTTTGCAGCCCTGGTATGCAGCTGCAGGGCTGCGGGCTGGGGAGAGGGGCAGGTGGGACCAGGGGGAGCCGGGACTCCTTGGCTGGGCATGGGGACCCCCGCGAAGTCCCTGCCTGGCTCCCTGGATAGGGGGATGCTGGGGAGTCCTGGGCAGAGCTGGGGCGGCATCATGGAGGGCAGGATGCAACCAGCCCCCTCTGCGCGAGGGAGCCTGATTTGGCGCTCGGTGACCGGGACAGGCAGAGCTGGGGGCAGGTGGCCCCGGGGGACCCAGGGCTGGCATTGCCCCGGGAGCTGGGCGAGCACTGGGGACAGCTGGCAGCGCCGGCAGCGGCGCGGGGAGAGCTGCAGAGCACCTGCTTCTGCTGACGGCTTGGCC
>NW_008824039.1:727062-728259 GCF_000699105.1 Pygoscelis adeliae | reverse complement strand
CAGCAGTGCCAGCAGAGAATAGCCAGCGCCGCTCCCCGAGGAAACAGGGTTTGCCGACGCTCACTGCAGGTGGTGAACCCAGAGCCCGCGCCGGGAGAGGCTGCGTGTGGGGCAGCTTCACCTGAGCACTTTTCCCTGTGTGCCCGGTGGCTTTCGCACCTGTGGGCTCTCGGGGCTCCCAGTCCCCACGGCGGCAGCGTGACCTCCACTGCAGCGAGTTTTTCCTTGGAAGAGGGTGGCTGGACGCGGCAGCCCCAGGGAAGGGCAGCAGTCAGCAGCAAACCCCGCAGTAAACCGAGCATGCCAGTTCCCGAGCACCAGCGGCCGGCGCTTGCCCGCACGGGGGTTGTGCTTAGCTCATCACCCCCGAGGAGAAACGGAAACTCAAACCGCTCCTTGGGAGGAAAGCACTGCTTCCTCATCGGCTTCCATCCCCCGGGTCCCTGCAGGTGTGATTACCTCTGCCACCTTCATACATTGTCACCCACAGCACTTGCCGCACAGCCTGGTCGCGCTTGCCGAGCTGCCCGCGGAGGTTCCGGCGTCCCTCCCCAGGGGTGCCGCAGCTCGCTGAGCCTCTCGGGTAACGCGTGTTTCCTTCTGCATCGCCCCACGCCGCTCAGTTTGTCATCACGCTGCCTCGGAAGATCAAACGAAGGCGCGTGTCCTTGTATGGAAGATTTGGCTCTTATTAATGCCTGAGGTTTACAGTACCTGTGACAGACAAACGATGTCAGCTGTCTTCAAAA
Source organism: Pygoscelis adeliae (assembly GCF_000699105.1). Lineage (NCBI taxonomy): Eukaryota > Metazoa > Chordata > Aves > Sphenisciformes > Spheniscidae > Pygoscelis > Pygoscelis adeliae. Next base: position 727,510 of record NW_008824039.1, on the reverse strand, counting down.
TGCCTTTCCTGTTCAAGTCAGCTAGGGCACTCCTCGGAAGTCTTATCTCCATTATTAGCTAAATATTAACATGCTCAGCTTCAGTATTAACTGTCCATTAAGTTCCCACACTCCTGGATGAGATGAGACTTTGGGCGACCATCGAGACGATACTGAGCCTGTCGAAACCAGCATCCCCTGCAATCAGAGGTAGAGGCTTTCGCTGGAAACTATTCTCCTTTCAGGAGCAGTGTGTCGCTCCCATTTTCTGTCCTTTAAGCAATTTATTCCCATTCAAATTTAAACTATTTCAAGCAAACGCAACTGCTGTGGGCAAAGAGCTTTCCTTTGGAAGAGCCCCGCTTGCTACCTCTGGCCAGCAGCTGGTAAGGCAAGGCAGCTGCCTGCTCCGGTGGCCCGGCTCCCCCTTCCAGGAGCCACACGTCTCTCTCCGTCCTTAAGAGCCGAT
>NW_008824039.1:707122-726587 GCF_000699105.1 Pygoscelis adeliae | reverse complement strand
AGCTACAGCTTTTTAAATGACGCTCAGGAAGGCGGCGGGCTGCACCGCTCGGCTGCTGCGGCGCGCCGCGGCCTCCCAGGCACTGCAGGATTGGGAAAATTAAAAAAAAAATAAGAAAACTGACATTTAGAAAGCCCAGGAGGCGCAGGTAATGCAGCAAGCTCCCTTGCCTGACTGGAACAACCTGGCCCAGATTTAGTAGTTTGCACCAGCCAAATGCTGAAGTGGAGTTTTCCTTCCCCAGCAGCAGCTACCCCCCGCCGTTCTCACGCGGGCAGGGCAAGGCAGGCACCCGCACCAGGGTGCTCCTCGCCCCGCGTCCCGCACAGCCGGGCTGGGCGCTGCCAGGGAAAGCACTCGCACCAGGCTAAGCAGCCTGCGCCCGGGCACCGGCTTACGTGCGACACGGGGGAAGCAGCCAGCCCCTCATTGCAAAACCGTGGCGAACTGGGCGCTTCTGCCAGTGAAAAAACAAGCGGCAGCACCGGCGCTGTCCCCGGCGCTGTCCCCCGGCTCTGCCAAGCGCTGCACGAAGTCGCGGAGCCTCCCCTGGACAAGGTCAAACCGCTTGACGTCGGACACACAAAGGTTCTCGGTTACAAACCCGCACCCCACTTTTAGCTAAGACCTAAACTCTGCCTCAGGCTGCCAGGATCCTCGCAGCACGTTCAGTTAAAGCCGACCTCCGGAGTTGGCTCAAACCCGCCCCAAACTCCTCCCCGCGGGCTCAGCTGGATCCTGGACGCAGAGGCTGCAGGGAGAGGGGGTGCAGCCTTGGTACCCACAGTCGGAGAGCTGCGCTCTGTGGAATTAATGGCTGTATGACATCTGCGTGGAGAGCCCCTTGGCGTGGCAGGTATCCACAGACCTCCACTCTCACCACTCACGTCACTCGTCCAACCCCTTCTCCAGGCCACCCTTAAGCCCCGTTGATAGTTTCACTACTTCAGGTGTAATAATTTTTCAGGGATTCAGGACGCTCTTTGCTTGGCAGGTTGAGACTGGGCATTGGATCGCAAAGAAAGCACACACATTATCTTACAAAGGAAATTTATTTCATTTTATGAAGCTTATATTACATGCATCGACTGAAGCTAGTACAACAGTTAACAGCAGGGCTGGGGTTTGTCCAGATTTCCATTAGTGTTTCTGGAATAAACCAGGCCAAATTAAAGAATCTTTTGCCCTTAGAAGATACAGTCATAATACAAGGAATGTTTTTTTTGTTTTCACTTTAAATTACTCCTCCCCTATTCCCTACCCTCGAGCTGCATATAGCCAATGCTCTGGCTTACCAAAAAAGGAGGAAGGAGAGGAAAAATCTAACACACACACACACACTCCCTCCATACACCCCTAATAAACCATTGAGATGGGAGGACTGAATCTAGCTCTATTCAGAGAGAAAAATACAAACAGAATACCAGGAATAAAGCTCTTACAACAAACCAGATGCAGTACCCTTTAATAATTTTACTAGATAAAACGTTTTAAACATTGTTCAATAAGATGCTACAAATTCCTTTTGATTAGTTCTCTTTCAGTTTTATGCGTTTGAACAAGCAGCTGAATACACGGAAATACCGATTTCTAAAAATAAAAATATTGCATTCTTGTCAGTGTCTGCTGGATATTCTCTCATACCCACCAGAGGAAGGTGTATAGTGCACCGGAGATTGCAGCCTACTATAGGCTTAATACCAAGTACAGATACACAGAAGCAGATGTATTCATCAGACCAGGTTGGTATGGCAAACGTCAAGCTGGTACGTGTTCGTTTCCACGCAGAGAGACGACTTGCTACAACGTCCCCGTTCAGTCCCCCGTCACTTGTGTGGCTTGCCCGTCTGAGGTTTGGTTGGTAGACTGAATGAACATGGGCTGGGTGATGTCCTGGCCCGCAGGCATGGTCACTTGCTGGATCTGATAAAGTTGCTGGCAGAGACAGAAGAAGGGGAAAGAAACGACTGTCAGTTCTCATCACGCTCAGCACCAGCTCCCTCTAAGCACAACGCCGTGCATTAACCCTACGCGTTTAGTGGTGGTATTAACGGCAACTCTCAGGTCCAAATAAAATCTGTCCCAAAAGCAGAGCCCGAATTGCCGCTAGACATCTGTTGCTAAATCGTAACCAAGTAATTCTGTGAATTTCTGATGCCCAAACTGAGCTCAGGCTACCTATGCAACAGCCAACAGCGAGATGTTAAGACCTTTATTCCTAAACTGGTTAGGGCTAAAACGGATCCCACCCAGAGTGCAAGGGGCTGGATTAATTTGGAGCGAGCGCAGCAGAACACAAAGAATCCACCTGAACTAAAAGCGGCACAACATCCACTCATCCTGCTCCTGGTTAAGGTTTGGTAGCCCTAGCGGTGTTTTATCGGGAGGAGGAGATTTGCTAGAACATGCAGACTTTAAGACGGTCTTTCTAGCCCTTGACTTCAAAGGGACGTAGCACCACCAAAGTCCAAGCCCTTACCTGTCCGTCCGTGAACTGGCTGAACTGCTGCTGTCCCTGCTGGACTTCTGTCTGCGTTATCTACAAGGGTAAGGGAAGGATGATCACCGACAGCACTCTGGCGAGGGTCAGAACCCCACTAACAATATTCTGCTGCTGCCTTTCAAGAGCTTTCAGACTCTTTCAAACTCCGTTACCCCACCATGTGGTAAGACACGGCTTAGGCCGCCAGCCCGCAGTCATGCTGGTGCTAACCGCAAGTCAAGAACAAAGGACATGGGATTCAGCCGTTCCAAACCAAACACAAGCACGTCCTCCCTGACTTTCATGAGGAGAACGCGGCCTCCAGGATCACAGAAAAGCAGCAGCCTTCCTGTCCACTGAAGGCAGAGAAGAATCCCTTAGCGACCAGTCTCAACAAGAACATGAGACAACCTGCTGGCAGCAACGCTGGTCTTGATGTTTTCACCTCTGCAACAGCTTTCCTGAGAGGTTGCACGGCTGCTCCTCCCTCACCCAGCCAGAAGGAGCAGAAGTAAAGAGAAGGCTGATGAACTGAAGTTTTACCTGCAGTCAGCTCAGAAGCAGCATGAGTATTATACAGTGAGACACACACACACACACACATATATGCATGCACCTTTCACGTATAGGTAAAGGAGGCTTCCGCTACGCTCCTTGCTTTATTATTCTGATGAAAGTAACAGGAAGAAAAGAAATGCAGGAATCCTAGCCCAAGAGTTGGTAAATTCAACTGGAATTTGCAGTTTCAGGAGCTAGGGAACAACACTTTACCGGTTCATGTCAGCCCTGCTGTTACAGTGCATACCTGCTGTGCATTGGTTGCAAGCGTCTGGATCTGCCCCTGGACTACCTGGGTGCCTGACACAGGTTGGGCTAAGCGGATATACTGCAGCTGGCCAGCATTCAACTGAACCTGGAGACAAGCGGAGGGGGCAGGGAAAGAAAATTAAACAGATAACTGTGTAACCTGAAACACACAAACTTGCCTTCTTGTTTCCACAACACAAGCCAGAGTAATAGATGACACCGGGAAGCTTCAGTTGATTACCGGTTGAGATGAGTAACTACCACAGACCCTGCCAAAGCAAGAGCGAGTCCACAGAACTCCTGCAGGTTCTTGAAGTAAAACCCCGAGGAAGCACAACATTACTTCTTTCTCCAGAACGGGAGTGGTCAGTTAGTAGCTCAAGCATATTAATTGCTAAATTTCAGAGAGCTTTGAGAACACTTGTTTTTCTTTCTGGTTACGAGAATCGAGTTACTACTTTGATGTATCATTTCACATGAAGAAAATTGTTATGAGCTAGCTGCGCATAATGACACTCCTATTATATCCTGCCAAAAAAATATAAAAGAATATATGGGAAATTTTCACATAAAGACAGCAGAGATGACAAAACCCAGGAATACTGCAAGGTAACATTTGGAAGCTTTTAATGCAACTCTCTGCCAATATATGTCAACTCCCACCTGGCAAAGGCCGATACTTTCTGTGTCAATACTTCGTGTATAACATTCAAACACAAATTTATTTCCTACAACCCTGATCTTGCAAGGTTAGATGCTTGGGGGTGTGGGATACGAAGACAATGTCATCATCGTAACCTACGATATAAACAGCTAATACTGCTAATACACGTCTGAGAGACACTAAAAGGGCACGGTAGGATTGATACTACTGTTGAATTTTTCATTTTGTGTTATTTAACTTTAGAACATTTAGATTCACAGTCTTAAGGTTAATTATATACAAAAAAAATGTTTTGAGTTTTCTTCTTTTTGAGAGGGGGAAAGAAGGACATACAAAATACTTTAAAAACTGCTCACTGACAAAGGTTCAAGTGCCTAGAACATGGTCTTGGCATTTACACAAGTGCCGCTGACTTCACCAGCTGTATCTAAAAGCTCCAGTATTATTTCAAGAGCAAATAAACTCCACAAGAGCATAAACATTTCAATAAAGAATTTGTTCCTGCACCGAGATCTGCCGGCAGATCATGTTTTCCACACTGGAGGCTTCCTGCTTTGATTTTAACTACACTACTAACTGAATGGGTGAAAGCGATTTAGAAAGAGCGTTCTTCCAGAAATGAGAGTAAGCTCCAAAGAACCTGGCCTGTGAGGCCTAGCTAAGACACAGATTAAATTTAACACGAAATTAGTGCAGACAAACAAATAATTACCATTTAATTGATGTATACACTTCCTTCCAGTTTTTCAGTTTATAAAAAAAAGTCACCTTTCCACAGGCAACCCGTGGTCCTAGAATAAACAGTAAATCGGAGTAGAGAAGTGTACACAGCATCAGGAGCACGTGGAAAAGCAGCAGAGAACGTTAGCAAGATTCTCTCAACACTCCTGCAATCGCCAGAGGCGCTACCAGTTTTATAAGAGTGTTTCAAACTGTCGTATTTGCATTATGAAAAGTCTGAACCCTAACAGATACCAGAGTGAAAAAGAACTATCAGAAAACAGCACTAACTATATCAAGAAAGAAAGAAAACTCAATGGAAAAATAATAAGAGCACAGCAGAAAGAGAGCAGAACAGACAGCAGCACTGAAGAGACCAAGGATGTAGTTCTGTGACACCAAACAAAAAGGGCTTCCAGGGTAGGGCACTAAAAAGCTCTCGCAGCGAGTGCATGGCTCCATGTTCTATTTTACTTCACTTGCTGAAAGTGAGCAAGTTCCTTCAGCACGAACTGTGATTCTTCAACACGCTGTGATTAAGAAGAATCCTCTTAATTACAGTCAAAACAGGATCTCTTCTAGATACAGAAGTGCAAAGTGTGACTATTTCATTAAAACACTGCTCCTAAGTTGCTCTATTTTGCAGTCTTACAATTGTTAGAGACCCAAGTGCTCCCAAAGACAAAAGATACCACACTCTGGCACTTGGCAGTTCCTGTCTTACATCTGCAGCGTAAGAAGCTCCTGAGGACCAGTCACAGCCACCTGTTCTTAGACGCTCCCAGGCAAGAGGAAGGTAGAAGCATATGCTTGGCCAAAACCAGACACTAATTAAAAAGCCTCCAGTCTCACACTCCTAGAACACGGGACCACTTGCAACAGGATCCACCTAGGTGGAGAACAGTACTTTCTGCAGAAGGTTATGGCCCCCTCACAGCTACTTTATAAAGAATTCTTTCTCCTAGCAGATCTCTGAGCCCTCTTCTTGTAGGAAGTTACAGCATTCACTGGAGACAATTGGAAAACAAGTCTGAACTGTTCTTTTATTGCTGAACCAAAGGAGGATGCTGCAGCTTTCAGTACTATTGTAACGGATTCACTGAGGCTGGAGGCGGAGATCTCCTTCCAAAATGCTTTGAAGAACAAGTATGTTGGAGAGACTTTTGTAAGGAAAGGAAGAAAAAAAAAAAAGATAATTTAAAAGAAAGGTAGTGGAGAATGCAGAGAAGAAAAAAGGTTGCTTGTAGTAAAACACCATATTTGACAAGCAATTCACTTCCTTTCTGACCAACACCTTAAGCCAAGCAGTAAGAATCAGCTGAAGACTTAAGAGATGAAAAGAATTTGGAAGTGAATTAGAAAAATCTGGCAACACCCACAATCCAAACCTTTTTCAAGATGCTATGTCAAAGCACGAACATTTGCCAGACGTATAGAGGGAAGCTTAGCAAATCTTGAAAAGCAAAACTTGTGTGAAAGATCAGTTTTGCCACAGCTGTGGGTACACTTAATAACAGAAATCAAAGACGAAGTGAAATGCTTGTCTTCGTCATTTGGTCTGACCTTTGGGTTGCTGGTTAAGTACACAGAACTGGACAGATTTTTTTTTTTTTTTTTTTTTAAGAGGTGTGAAATTTTCCAGATGGGAACCAAAAGACCCAGTGTTGTGATTGTAAGATACCGGGGGGGGGGAAGGTGACATTTTTTTGACCCACGTGTTTACCTAGGACACATGCCAGAACATTACTGCTGATGCTGGGTATTCAAAATCCCATTCTTAAGGCCACAGCAGGTCTATATTGATGTGAAAGCAAGGAGGTACCTTCTGGTTCCGCAAAGCCATTCCTCCAACCAGCTCAAAGTATTTTGTAGAAATATTTCTTATAACGTAAAAGTTATTAATAACTCATAGATGGCACCCTTCCCACTCAGTCTGCCAGGTCATGATTTCAGATTGCAGAGGCAGAACCAAGTAAAGGCAAAAGAAGTTACATTATGCTTTATTGAAACCATGCTGTAGTAAAGAACTAAGGTTTATCCAGGAAATACTTTATTTATTGCTTCCTAATCGTAACTATTTCACTCAGGGGAAAGTGTTAGGGATGGGCAATGAGCAATCTAACACTAGATGGGTTAGATTTGTTTCCTCCTTCATGTCACACCCGGTTAGTTTTCCTCTCTAAGTGCAGGAAACACACCACTCAACCCAAACTTCCTCTTACAGTTAAAAAAGCATACATATACAGCCTCATGCCAGACCACCAGTGGACAGTTTGCTCACAAGACTCTTACACATTTCTACTGGTAAAGTCTTACCGGTATTTGCTGGATTTCTCCTGTATTGGTGATGATCTGCTGCATGACTTGCATGGTCTGCCCAGTTCCACTCTGAGCCTGCTGGGTCTGTCCTTGCGGCTGGGCCTGCACTATCTGTACCTGCTGGCCTTCTCCAACCTGCATCGTCACGGGGGTGCTCTGCATTCAAAACAGGGATAAGGACCGAGCAAGGACTGAACACAGGTGAAACAGCCACAAGATACAAAGATTGTAATTGACAGTCTGCTTCCTAGACCCGCTGTTACTTCTTGATGCTTAAATCACCATGAAGGGAACCCAGGACCTAGACGACCCTTGTTACTAAGGTATCTGAACACCTGCTCATGACCAGAAGACACATTTCTATGTTGCCATTGACTGTTCTGAGCAGTGAGAACAGGATACTACAATACACTACATGCGGGCGAGGTGAGGGTTTCACTGGCTCCACTGAACTGCAAAGCCCCTGAACGCTGCTCACTGCTCACCTGCCCTTGCTGAGGCTGCGCGATGATGATCTGTCCTGGCTGGATAGTAGTTGTAGACGTGGTGGTCTGTTGTCCTTGCTGCTGCCCCTGAACCTGCACTGCAGCAGGCTGCTGAGCAAGTGTGAAATAATACTGTACAGGCTCAGCTGGGGTCACAGCCTGACGCACCTCTTCCTGCAGCACAGGTAAAAGACAGGTAAACGGGGAGGGAACAGATCAGCATCCAAACACCCCAAGCACAGCTGAAACATCCCCCCCCCAATAAGCATGCTCCATGGGAAAGTACCTTTAATACCTTGTTCATAACAGTTTAACTAAGTAAATCTGAAGCGATAAATCAAAACGGGTTTCCTCATTTATTCAGCTATATGGAAATCAAAAACATTTCCAATACCCTGCGTATAATAATGTAGTCACCGATCTTATTATGAGAAGCAAATGAGTAAAATTACCATAGCTGAAATCTACGCAACTCCTCATCAGTAAATTCCATCACTGCCTGTTATCTTAACACAGAATGAATTGCAAATGCACCAGGAAGACTTACAAAGCCTCATCTGTCAACAAAACCCCCTTAGCCTACGTGCCCAACACAAATCTCAATCTAGCTCCAATGTTAAACCCCTGGGAATAAAAGTCACGGACTTGATGTATATTGTCATGCCTTTATTTATTTAATTGCAGCTTTTCCAGAACTATAACAATTTCATCTGGTACCGTGGCTTAACAGCCTGATTCTGCTGGTAGCAGGAACATCTCAACAGTGTGAAGAAACAAAAGGCTCTGCTCTAGCTCACTGTCAGAAGCACAGGCTGTAATACTGCTGTTTTGTTTTATCTAAGCATGTCTTTAAGTGAGAAAAGCCCCTTATGATTAATGATATTTTAGGCAAAGAAGTAGATTTTCAGAGATTACGTTAAGTGGCAAGCCGTTAACACTCAAGAATCAAAATTCTTAAGCTCCCCAGAGGAGCAGTTGGATCTTGCACCTTACGGAAGATGCAGCTCACCAGATGTTCACTCCATGGCAGAAGGCGTAAACAATCCTCTCCCAGCCACCTCGAGTTCACAGCTGAGAGTGTAGGATGTTTACACGTGCTACAACATGGTAGATTCTCACTTACACAAGTCTGCTTGACTCCCCTGCATTAAATGAGGCTTGCTCATGGGTTACCTTCAGTGCATCCAACTGAACAGGAGAAGAAAAAGTCACATTAAACAAGATCAATGTATGTTGTCTAGATGGGCATCAGGCTGGAGGAAAAGAGCCCTTTCGCTCAGATGCTAGCCTTACAGAGGGATAGCAACTAAAGACAAGACTTACTATTGGGAGGTTTCTCAATAACCTACCAGAAAATTACCCTGCAAAGATTAAGCTGTTCACAGTTGGCTGTAATCAAGAAGCGACTTCCAAGCCTGGCTCTCAGAGCAAACATTAGCACTATCCCACAGTGCTGCAAACCACTGCAATCAAATACTTACAGTACTTCCTACACATGGTAGTTCACTGATTATTCCTACTTACTTAATCAAATCCTTTGGAGGAGGGATTAATAACAAATTTAAAATATATATTCAACAGGACATAGAATCACAGAACCACACACATAGAAGAGCTGTGGCTGTTTCTGTAAAGCCCAGTCCTTAGATATGTTATTTCTAGAGCACTCCAATCCTCAATTCCTAGCTGAATCCTGAAACAATTAAGGCAACTGAGTACTTCTGTAAGTATCTATTCCAGGTTAAGTTGCATTTGCTACAGGCAAAAATGGCTTTAAATCCAAATCTGCTTGAACTAGGTTATATCACATCGTTTGCCATCTTTTATTTTCAAGCCATAGCTTTAGTTACCAGAGCAACATAACAGTCACGGTTTCATTCCCAGCTCTTCCACGTAACCAAGACTAACTTGTCAAACAGTCTCTTCCGTGGTAGAGATAAAATACAGATTGTACCCCCAGCCAAAAAGTGCAGGCTGTCAGCCTACAGGCAGCCACTTTTCAACACTGTTGAATCAAAGGAGCGTTTTCCACTGCAAAGTCCTAACCTACATTCTTATCGGGCAGCTATTTCTCCATTAAACTTCTCTTGCCATAAGAAGTATTTCTAGTGATTCAGCAGTGTTCACAGGCAGTGGATATATCAGTGAGAGACAGATCTCTAAAGCCTATTTCAAACCAAAACCGACAGGGTTTCACTGCTGATGCTGTGCAATCCAAAAGACACAGCTCTGGTGTGATGCATCAAGACACATTAACCTAGCAACCCATATGCATCTAACACACTATTAAAACGCTTCAGGCATTCATTTGATTATAGAACTTGAATGTTCTGTAATCAAAACATTCTGATGTGAATCAAAAGGCTCCAGCAAGGAAAAGATATGGGCGACGTTCTCCCTCCCAAACATGGAGTACGTCTAAAAATAGCACTACAAAGTAGAATAACTGAATGAGGCACCTAAAAGAAAAATAACTGAATTTGCAAATGCCAGAATTAACCTGCGTTACTTCAGGCTGCAGCCAACTCGTTTCAGCTTATCAAGCTGAACAAACCGAAATGTCGGTTTTCCTTCCCACAGTTAAGCAAAGCATCGAGAGCGGCTCTGCAGGCTGCTGCTCTGGCTTTTTATTTAATACTGAACTAATGATCTTTGGATAAATCATCTCTGCTGCACTGCTGCAGGGATAAAGCAGGGAACTCAGCGAAGGAATGGAAGGAGCTGTGCCACGCTCCCACAAGTGACACTCACCATATGTACAGAACACAGAGTTCCCAGCACACCTGTAACAAAGCCTTGGGATGCTGCTAATTTTAACCACAGCTGACTGCAGCAGTAGGATGGACTCTCCTGCATATATTGTGACAAGGAAAGGTATTTTCCTCATTTACTAGAAAGTCACGCTGCTTCTGGAAATCAGAACGCGAGGTTAAACTCAACTCAGGACATCATCAGAAAGGATGAAGCGTGTGTTTCCTCCCTTTGGCCATCACTTCAGTAGCACCACGAGGACTTGAAGACAAAAAAAGTCCAAAAAGTCAATGGAACTGCTGGTCTCTACACTCAAAGCAGGTATCTTTTTGCATGTTACCCAGATTTATATTGGAATACAAAAAACAAAGTCAAAGAAAAACTTCCAAGTGAAACACCTGCCAGAAAGATGTTTTGAAGTATGCCAGCCTCTCCAGCAGCACTCACTAAGAGATTTTTTCAAAGGCTAACACACTGCAAACCTTCAAAAGTATCAGAAAACCAGTTGAAGGAATAGCTATAAATTGTTATAAACTACTGAAATTTACTGTTCAGAGAAGAAATTGCTCCAGTTGAGTCGTGGGCAACGATTCCAGGAGTTGCTGAACAAGGTGCAGCACCGTCCGAATGGAGCTGTTCCCTAGCAGAGGTGTACTGATGGTAGCCCAGCCATTTTACCTACCAGGCAACTCGTAACAAAGAGAGATGAGCAACTACTGAACTGGTGAACTTTTAGCAGCAAAACACCTTTTAGGTGAAGGAGATAAATGAGTCTACCAGGAGCTGGATCTGTTTCTTCGTGCATTTGAAGCTGCAAGACTGAGCTTCAACCCCACCTCACTCCATTTTCAGCACCGTCTCAAACATGGAGAGAAACAAGTGCTTTGTAAAACACAAGCCTGTTAAGTTTCAAAGATCTTGTGCTCAGATGACCGCAGCAGCCTGCTGCTGTAAACATCCGACTGAAAGCTCCTTCTAACACCTTACAGCTTCCAGTCAAGGATGTTTACAGTAGCAATGACTGCCCCAAAGGATGCAGGGGGTGGTAGTTCTAAGCAAAGAAGCCTGTTTCTCCCTTTACAAGTCAAAGGATGCAGACTCAGCACACTTTTTAAAGTTAAATTTTTAATGTGGGTGACATTTGGTATCAGACCTATTTAGTAATGTATTTGTCACTTAAGTAAGTCCCCAAGTCAGACTTCTGTAAGTCTCCCCTCAAGCTCTATTTCCATAAAAAAAAAATTAAGAACCTGAAAACTACTGTAAATAAACATGAAGGACAGAGGCACAAACCTCATGTTTAAATCTGATTCTGTATTGCTTTATCAACTCTCTCTTAATTAGAGACTGAAATCACACCAAGGAAAGGACAGACAATAAGGCAATCATTTTTATGTCTCACCTGCCGCTTTGGAGGCTTCAGTTCATCTCTTGGAACAATATCAATAAGAAAGTCAAACTGATCAAACTTTGTAATTGCCATGGCAATGTCATTCCTCTACAACAACAAAAAGAGAAAACCATTCTTCAGTTTTAGAAGTCTGTTTTGTCACCGGATAAATAAAGCTAGAGCTTTTTAATCGAGTCAAGGGAGAGTGTCTTCTCCAGATCCCAAGCGGTCAAGCCAGGTGGCGAGAACTGTTTCAGTACCAACAACGTCTCGTGCTGAGTGAGGCCTCCAAGCTGTGCAGTAAGAAGGTGCTTATCAAACTCGGGCTTTTACAGTCATCTACTCACCAACCAGGCCTAATCAGGCTCTCCACAATGGTACCGCTGTAATTCACTACAGAGGGCTCATGACAACCACCATAAGCCTTTTAGCACATTTTAAAAAAAAAAAAAAAAGCGGGGAATTCTTCTATCTAAAAAAAAATTAAAAATCCCAAAGCTATCTGAAAAGAAGCTTTGCAGAAAGACCAGGATGACTGCTCCATGTATTAGTAGCAACATATGTGGAATCTGTGAGTTGGGGATGGGATAAAAAAAAAAAAAAAAGGAAAAAGAAAAAGTAAAGTATCACAGGATCTTATTTAGGGCAGGGGAATCCCAAGAGATGTTGAGAGAACAAGCTTCAGCATGTGGAAGGGCAAAATGGTTAAAAGAAAGCATGAAGATTAAAACATATACTCAGCAAACTGGCCAAACACGTGTCAGAAAAAGGATGTGCAAGAGCCAACGAGCTTCTATGAAAAACTGGCAAGGTAAGTATCTTCTCAGAACAGCTTATAACTTTACTTTTATACCTTGCCTGAAAAAGAAATCCAAAGAACAGCATTAGGCCAAAGCATTAAAGACCTGAATAAAGAATTACCCAGCAGTAAGTCATCACTTAAGCAAATACATTTAAGATCTGAAACAACCCGAAGATAAACAAAGTTGAATTTCTTAAAGAAAATAAAATGTACTCTGTTGTTTTAAAATTCTTGCAAGCCATCTTAAAAAGTAGGGCTAATTCAAGAAGCTATTAAAAGTCTCATTCTCATTAGCTGAAGATAAATTTGTAAAACATATGTATGAACAAGATTTGAGACAGAGATGCCTACGCTGCCTAACAAGTAGGTAAGATTTAAAAGACTATCAATCCTCTCATTTCAGGCTAGTTGACATTTCTAAACCTTATGCTGTCTTAGCATTTAATTGCCAAACAATGATCACGCAGAAAGCACAAGAGAGACATTTCTTTTGTTCTGCAGGCAGCGTGTATTATAAAAGTATCTTCACCAGGAAGAAAACCTTTACTGAACAGATGTATCTCATATTTCATTCTCCATGCTGAGGATTGGGTTCAATCCAATTTCCTCAGGAATAGACTTCCATAACTCAGACCTCTCCACTCGAAATTTTCTTCCCAAATACTTGATAAGCAGAGACTGCACTTCTCCAGCTGCACTGTCCATGCAGAGAGCAGCTGTTCCAGGATGGCAGCTGCTGTGGAATGCAAGGCAGTCAGAAATAAAACCTGAGTCAATTCAAGGTCTTATACATTAGGATCAGGATTTAGGTATGACTCTGAAATAAACGGATCCATCCAAGCTTGAAAACTGTTAACAGGACATGCCTGAGTCAGCACTTGTGCTTATGAAGCATCTTGTTCATGGTATGTACATCAAATACATCCTTCCCATGGTAACTGCATTAAAACCTGGGTTAAGCAAGTAGCATTAGCCCAATTTAGTGGCGACTGAGTGGCTGGATACCCATTCAATAGAACAGCTTTGGACTGAAATCAGACATGTCTCCTTGCCACCACAGCAATCTCTGTGCCAGGGTACAGGAGAGCTGACACGGTCCTAAACAGCACAATCTCTCACCTCTGATCTGAGGGCCTGAACTGATGGTTATTATAGTTTCAAGTAGTTCTGGTCAACATGCAAGACTAAAAGTGAATGCCAATCCCCCCATCCCCCCGCCACCCAAGACCCTAAAGAGTTACAGTTTACTCTTGAATCACTAAAAAGTTACTATTATCAAGGGCCTCTCAATCCAGAAGAAAGAGTCATCTGTTCTGGAGGAGGGTATTTTTGTTTTCATCTCTACACATTTATTGACACAAACTAACATCTACAAGCTTACGTTAGAGCTACTACAGAAAAACAAATCAGCCAGAAGTTCAACAGCTACAGCTACCCTGAGTTGTTATAGCAGCTCACAATTAGCTGACAGCTGCAGCTTTAGTTTTTGGGGTTTTTTTTTTGCTGTTTGTTTTTTTTAAAACAAATTAAGAAAAAAGTATTTCAGTCACACAGTTATACTGCGCGCTGTGCTTTGTACACAGGTTTGTAGCGATAAACACAGGTACTAAAGTTACTGTCTACAAAACATGCCTCATATTATGGAAACAAAGAGTTGGAAACAGCTTATGAAGCAGCTGAAGGCTAGGTAGGAGCAGCTCCGTTACCTGCAGAGTCCTGCGCTTGTTATCTTCTGTGTGTATCCATGCTCGCAAAGTCAATTCTGTTATGAATATCTGAGCTGCCTTGGCGAACAACACGGGAGCTTCTGCACTAATCATCTGCAATTAAATTTACAATTATTTTTTTTTTTAAAGTTTACCATTAGTATTCTATTACTGCAGAGTGGTAGTCAGAGTAACTTTATCATGCTAGTCAAATCTGAATGGTTGCATTGTTTAACAGTGAAGTTGGGGGAATTTCCACATCAGAATATCTATGGGTCTGACGGTCCAAAGAGGTACCGGCCTCAAGTTAAACTCAGTGTTAAGAGTACTGGGCATCTAAAATTTGTCTCAGAAGTCTGTTTCCTCCATGACCAGTCAGATGTCCGCTCCATATTGTGCTGGATTATGGTGGGCCAGCAAATGGCATCCGTGCACATTCACCTACAGGGTGTCAACCAGCAGCTTCTCCTGGCAGTGCCTTGGCATGCGCATAAACGATTTGGAAACTGAAGAGGACAGGTTGAGGGCTCATTTTAAAACCTGGCCCTTACTTTATAGTTATAACATTTATATAATTTGAAATGAATGCTGAAATTGCAAAGGAGGTTTGGAGGCCTGAGTAAAGACTCTGCCTCATCAAATTCTTTTTCCTTAAAAAGTATGTAGCTCAAGTTTTACTCAAATTAAGCAGTTTCATTACTAGCTGTCTTGGCATTAATGCTTACTCCCTAGTACAGTCTTCTTGTTAAATAATGTTCCAGGCAGGCCAGAGACCTCCCCCTGCCCTGCCCTAAAATCTCATCCCTTCATCATCAAAAATTTGGCACTCATCTGGTTCAGACACTGAACTGGGACCTCAGAGGCCTGGGTTCATTCCCCTTCCAGGCTGACTGAATAGCTCCCTTGTATAGGAAGACAACACACACCTTTTTCAGGATCTCATTTGAGTGTTAAAGGTTGTCCTAACACAAGGATGGTGTCACATTGAGAAAAACAGGAAGAAAGTGCAAACCAGTCTCTTTTCCCTTAGGAGTTAAGTGTCTGACAGTTTTCCAACTTAAAAAACAGGGAGAACTGGAGCAGCGCAAGAGTCAAACCCTGCAGGTGATTCCTTTCTCCTTCCTTTTATGTCAGCAAGTTTTCATCAGTCAATTCATGTGTTATCGTCATCAGTCACACGTCAAGGGTTCAGCTCAAATACTAGTATCAAACCCATATTATCCACCTAAAATATTACCTATTTTTTCCATAAAACTTGAAACAGCATAGCACACATTTAAGTGATATCACTCTTCATACAAAACACACTATAGCTTTGCGAAAGGAAGAGTCGAGAGAAACAAGGAGGAAACATAAGAAAAGACAGTTAAGCGCTAGAAAAAAAAGGAAATACACAGAATTATACAGCAGACTGGTATTTACCAGAAGAAAGCAGAACTGCAAAAGTCTTCAGCAAAGATCCCAAGTGATTTTGCTTTCCCAGCTCAGTATAATTATACAAGGCCAGCTAATATTGCATTTAAGGCAACTGTTAAAATGTGCTTTAAAAATAATAATAAATAATGATAATAAGAAGTAATGAATTGCAAGGAGTTATAGCCACAATATCCACTAATACTTAAGAAAAAAACCCCCGTGAGTGTACCTTCACATCTTCATCTAGTTTCATTATCTTCTTAATACGAGCCAGAGGGAGTTCTTGAACTCTGAAGTCTTTCTGCAGAGAGATTCACATTTGAGAGACTCTTTACTTATACTTAACTGAAAACAAAGGTAAGATAAGAAATGTTAAAACAAGTCTGTATTGCCTAGAACTAAACTGGCTAAAATTACATTTATAAAAATAACTTATTTTCTTTGGGGTATGGCAGCTTCTTCTCGGGCCCAAGAATTCTCATCTGCTTTTCTGTATTTTATACTGATAAAATTCT
This sequence comes from Pygoscelis adeliae, assembly GCF_000699105.1. NCBI lineage: Eukaryota > Metazoa > Chordata > Aves > Sphenisciformes > Spheniscidae > Pygoscelis > Pygoscelis adeliae. Next base: position 710,530 of record NW_008824039.1, on the reverse strand, counting down.
ACTTAAATCTTCTGTCAGACACTTGTATCTACTATTTCACCTTAAAGTTGAAGTCATTCTGCAGAAGAGAATGTTTCTAATGTTACACATTTCTGCATCTATTTATATTTGAAGCAACTAATTCAATTAGGTGTCTCGAGACCCAGAAACCACTGGAATTTACAAAAAGTCACAAGAGAAAGTGAAGGCAAACAAGAGCTATGCGGGGCCACAGGATGAAATCGTCTTTGCTTTATTTGTACTTCCCTGTTGCCCAATACCAATTTTGGTGTTAAAATCCTTGCAAGAATCTTGTTCAAAAAATTCCCTCTATTCCTGTTTTTAGAGGGATTTCTCGCTATTTTCCAGCAAAGAGAACTGCTGACTCAAAATGGTGTAATGACAGTTTAGGAGACAGAGAGCGAGCGCTGTCATTGTACTGACTCATCCTGCTGTTCACATGTACCCGACGTGAGCGGCAGCAGAGACACCACCAAGCCGCTGTCTGCATGAGAGGAGGCACTAACGTGTCCCTTGGAGAGATCCTCTCCGCAGAGAGCTCTTGGGGTTAGGGAAACTGCGGAGCTTCACTACAAACAGCGGTCTCCCTTCTCTGAAGATAGAAAGAGGAATTTAAAAAAAAAAAAGAAAAAGAAAGAGTCCACAGCGTGTTGCTACCAGGAGCCTCTTAAAAAGGGAGAAAGGCTGAGGCTCCGTACCATTGCACCAGGAATGCAGAATCCCTACCCACAAAGGGCTTCTAAAAAAATGTCTTCCCTTCTTAACAAAAATGTCATCGAAAATAAAAGGAAACTCATTTCTCTAGGGAAGAAGACACTGCAAGACGTGTTAGTGAAACAAAAGAGGGGAAAAAAAGCTGAAAATGCTGTTTTCTACTGAAGCAAAATATGGAGGTTGTGCGTGGTCCAGCCAGCGCTCCAGTGGGGGCATTTTATTTAATTTAGATATATTTATATACATTATTTTATATGCGTGTATATTAATAAAGCATTCTGTGCCCTCATTCTGGAAACGTGAATGTCGTGCTCCTGGTGCTCCCAGTAATATGCTGCAAATCAGAACTGATTTGGTGTGTGGGGGTGTCCTTGCAAGGAGTGCCGAGGGCCGCTGCATCCCGCTGATGAATGCGGCATTTTGGGCAACGGGAGAAGAGGGCAGCCAGTGCTGGGACCTGTGCTGGAACACACTATGTGCTCAGGGTGGCTTTTTCAACCAGTAACCACCATATAAACAAGTTAAGAAGTTGCTAGGGCATGGAAAAATATCCCAAAGGTTTTTTTGAGTTGGCTTTTTTGGTGGTTGTTTTCTGGTTTTGGGTTTTTTTTGTTTGTTTGTTTAAAAGCTTGTTCCTTTTTAAAGAGCCTCGTGAGCTTTGAGCAAGCCTCAAAGAAAGACGAGGACAAAATTCCCGATTTGTGAAACTCTTAACAGTCTTAAGTATATTAACTTCTATGAACAGCAGAACTGCAGGTAGACATGCATAGCTACAATGCTATTAAAATCTTTAGAGAAGAGAGACAGTGGGAGAAATTAGAAAAAAATTAAAGCTCCTTTATTCCTTTAAGGCAGACAGGCAAACATCACGTAAATCAAAATTAATACGCAAGTACCATGGTGAAGGGAAGCATGACCACTACTGGCTACTACCCAGCAGAACAAACTTTAGACACCAATTCTTCATCTTTTCTTTTTTTCCAAATTAGGTCTCAGTGTTTTCACAGGCCTCTTCTAACTCACTGTGCAGCTGAAATGCAAGTTTCAGCCTAGTCCTCTTTCCCATTTCTCCAAGACTAGGCTACAGTCCTTTCTGTTATACGGGGCAGAGAACAGGGAGCTCTGGTATGTTCTTCTAAAGCGGCTCCCTTGTTTTTTCCCCCCTGAATTTTAGCTACTGGTGGCACGTGGCAAACACACAAAGCCAGACAGAAATAGCCCCGAGAAGCAGGCAACCAAAGCAGGCTTTCCGTCAAACAGCTGCTCTGACCTCTGCTATGCAGTACATGCAGATGAGCTTTAAAGTTTACTTACGTCCACATCCATGGAAGCACTTTCCAGTAAGATGCACAACAAATTTCAGGATTTGACTGTGCAGGGGACAACTGCATAGGAATGTTTTGCAATTATGCCTTTTCCTTTCCAACTCCCCTTTACTGTCCTCAGTTAAATTTTCAATGACTTACTAGCTTGCAATGCAATAAATAGATTCATACAACAGTTAAAAATTAAGCCGCCCATACTTGATAAGCTGCAGAATAAACCCCTTTCATGTGGAGATGAAGAAAAACTACAGGCTCTTGAACACAAGAATTCACTGCGCTGAAAGAGGAAAGTAATTAATTCTGGTTATGCATACAAATTTCTACATCTGTTTCTTTAATCAACTATCTCCACACAGGCTGAAAAAAGCTTATCTTCATACTACTGGATTGGGGTTTTCACTTTGAACAGCCCGTCTTTGACTGGAGTTCTTTTGTTTTCTGTTACATTAAAAGCACAGGAATGTGCTTTCAGGACCACTGTATCACAGTCATCTATCAATCTCTCTTGAAAAGTCATTTTTATTATATGCCCTTGTTCTCAGGCACATCTCTTTTGGGGATGGAAAAAAATAGAAGCTACTTAGTCCGATTCTTATTCTCAGTCTGTGCATGATTTTTTTAATCAAATGTCTTTAAATTAATAAAGTATGTGGTAACGATGCACTTGGCATTCAAGTGATTTTCCAAACTTCAGGCTTCTCAAAGGAGATGGTTCTGAAAGAGGGCATAATAGTTCTATACAAAAGCCTAAACCCAAAAATTCATTCACAAAATTGTAACTGTCTGCCAAAAGCCAGGCGTTTGAATTTATGATGGGGGGGTAGAAAGACGGAGACTCACATTTTGGACAGTAGCATCTCCCAGGGTGTACTGATGTGGCCTGTCCTTTGGTGTGGATAAGGGTTCCCTCACATGCTGGTCACACATCTTATGTTACAGAATTTGAACAATAGCTAAACAGTCCATGAAGTACAATGTGAGGTACATTCTCAAATCCCTCAATCTTCTGTGAGCTAAAACAGCTTACGGCAGCTACACTTATACCTGTAGCTATTTTAGAATCACTTCCCTTTCCCCCCGCAAACAGAAGATAATTCCTCTGCAATTCTCTAGAAAGCAGCCACAGTCATCATTTAACCTGTTAAAAGAACCTTTGCATCAACTTTGTCTTCTTGTTTAGTCCAGAAAGAGCTGAAGGTATGACTATTACATCTCATTATGCTATGAATCAGCTGTATTCAGCTTATATCTCAAGTTCTGGCAGCTGTAGCCAACAGTCACAAGCCTGGCTGTTTGATTATTTATCAGCTCTTTAGGCCACCTTGCGGTGTGTAAATAGCCAGCTCTGCTGGATCCTATAAGCAGCAGG
>NW_008824039.1:698364-707079 GCF_000699105.1 Pygoscelis adeliae | reverse complement strand
ATCCTGCTGCCAGACATTACCAGGCACTTTTCACTGTCAGTTCTTCAGAAATAACACAACCAGTGAGGACACTCACCACCGTGAGATTGCGTATCTCCTCCATGACTCGTGGCCAGAAGGACTGGAGGCTTTGCTGGGCATCGCTATTGCTAGCTGTGCCAAAGCCACCATCCGTGGACATTCTGGTAGCTGGGAGAAACAAAAACAAGCGTTAGCAATGAGGGAGGGAGGCAGGCAGGAGTCAAAGGCTCCCAGAGATTCCCTACAAGTCCCAGGACTACAGGAAGAGGCCAGCCTGGCTAATCACTCTGGAAAACTGTCAAAATAAGATATGCCAGTCCAGGTCTCACAGCAACAATGTACAGATACTCACAGCCTCTAGGACTGTTGTTTTTTTTTTTTTAAAATTTTATGTATTTTTCCAAAGACTGAAAAAGAACATTTGGGGGGGGAGGGGGAAAGGAACCAAAAGCAAAAATAGTCTCCTTATCCCTATTAGAGCTCTGCCTTTTCACAAGGAATTACAAAACATAACTGATGCCCAGTCACAGTTCACACTCCAGTGTGTGCCTATTATAAAATCATTTTTTCTCTTGCTTGTTACAGCCAACAACAGTGCAGGATATGGCCCCCCCCCCCCCCAAGTTGAAATCAGAATGGAAATGTCAGCCTGTTATTATTTCTAAAAAGAGTAATGAAACAATTGCTTCCGTGCCTATTTGAAAGGTGTCAGTTTTTGTGGCTTTACACTATTTTTAAAATACCTCTTCTCCTTGGGTATAATCAACAGGAGAAATTAACAGTCTGTATAATGCAGAATGTTAAAAGCACAAAGTGAGATTTAAAATTCAAATCTTTTAATTGAAACAATTTTTAAAAAGCCCCATGCCTGTCATTTAGTGTTCTGCAACTGCAGGGTGTTAAGCAAGCCTGGCTATTATTAAATTGATACTGGACATTGCCTGTGCATTCATTGAGACTTGTCTCTTTGCAAATGGCTTTATTTACAGTATGTATCAGTAGTCATCAGGAACTTCTGTGGAGAAAACAAAAGGACAATAACTGGGTTCAGACTTTCCCCTATAACCATGCTGCGCTGCAGTGAAGATGGTGAAGAGGTCAGGACACACAGCATCGATCCACCTTGTCCTCGGGTGACCGAGACGGTGCCAGCCCGTGCAGCACTGTCCAGGCACATTTCAAGTTCCAGCTGACACAATTCTTTCCCCCCCCTGAAATCCTAGATCAAGTCCTGCCTTTTTGACGAGGAACTCTGAAGACAGCTCTAGTGAATATTAAAATGAAGTCAGATGCACAACTTGGGAATCTCTTGGAACACCATGCCCAGCCTTGCCGGCTTCCTTTGTGTGACAGGAGCGCCTGGCTCCAGCAGGATTCCCAACAGGGATTGCAGCCTGGAAGGACGAGGGAGGCGTGCCAAAAGCACAGGTACACGTAGGACCTGCCGAGACACAACCCAGCAGGACGGGACTCGGTGCTTCCCATGCACCGAAAGCATCTTGGTGAATGCCAAAGAGTCACCGCTCGCTTCTCAAGTGAGCAAAGCAGAGGATGCCAGCGAGTTACTGACGTTAAATGCTCTCAGGGTCACCCAGAGCAGCTTTAAAGTTTCCATGAATGACACGCACTCACCATGTACAAACAATAAGTCTCTGTGCCTCTTAACTTACAGCAAGAGAGAAAGGGTGTTACATTTTCTACAGGGAAAGATCTCAAGATACACAGAGATATCTGTGTGTCGCCATGTAATGGAAAAAGACACAAGAGCAGATTTAGCTCTGACAAACACTCACAATCCCCGTTTGCTTTTGATCCACCGTGTAAAGGTTTATTTCAGTCCCTCCTCAGGCCGAAGGGAAGCACAGTAGCACTGTACAACACACCAAAATACTGATGGGAGGCAGCGGCCAATTGCCAATAATTTCAAAATCTACTATTCCAAAGCAACGACGATCCTTAAAATCTTATTAACAGATCAAAGAGGTGAGTGTCAGACAATTAGTTTGTTACCTCCCGCAGCCTACACTTTCCAAGGCAGACTCTGAACAGTCGCGTTTTGCTTTCAACAACCTGAGAAGGGGACACAGGAGGCGTGGGAAGAGCCGAAGGGGATTTTGACAGGGGATGACAAAGCGGAGGTCAGAAGATCATATTTTCAGTCTCAAAGCAAGAATTCAAGACAGAAAGAACTCCAGGTAAGGAACCTATGGAAATAAACGACTGACAAGTTACTTGATGACTCTTCAACAACTATTTGCATTATAATACTATCTGCCTACAAACTAAGATATTTCAAGTATTTATAAGAAAATACAGAGAGATGAATATTCTAATGAGTCTTAAATTGGCATTTGATTCTCCCCCCCCTTATCTGCGTTGTCGACTGTAGACAAAAAATAGTTTAGACACATAAATAAAAGCTAATCCTTGAAATCTGCCCCGTACTGGCAATATTTCAACACTAACACTAAACGGGGTCTTTTCTGCAACTGGAGATGCAATTCACCTTGAGGACAAGCCAAATCACTTTTCAAGGCTTTATTTAAAAAATACAAATTACTTGCATTCAACCCACTTAAATGCTGTACTGGAATATAATGCTCTACATAACCCTGAGAAACAACAGGTTAAAGAAAAAAAAAAGCTAAAGGAGCAAAGAGGAAGAAAATTCCACCACCACCGCTCTACCCCCTACCGCACGCAAAAGTAAGTTTCTCGCATTAAATATAAGCCTCTGTGGTATTAATCCAAATTTCAGGAAGAGCTAGAAACGGTTTACTCCAGTCATCTATAATTTAAAAAGTCCTGTTGATGAATACAAGAAAATTCTGATTTCAGAATGCAAAATGAACAGCCTGACGCTCGACCCAAGGGACAATTGCTACTTTAAGTGACTGTTTAGGGTAATTGTTAGGAAATAGAGTAAGAGTAGAAACAAGAGTCACCAGTAGGCCGATTTTCTGAAAAACTTATAGAATGAAATCACTATAAACTCCAAAATAAAAGCCTAAGCAGGTTAAAACTCCTCAGAACATTACTACAGTAATTTCTTCCCATTAAAATATAGATACATAAGCGGCATTGAAGGTGCTTGCAAGCATTAGAGGAGGATTGTAAGGAAGAGAGAAAAACCCAAACTGTCACGCAAACCTACAGCGTTGGCTCTGTGAGACAAACTTTACTAATGGAACCATTCCTGCGCAATTAGGTAAGTTCCTTCACCCAAGGGGAAGCTGTGTTCTCTTAAGAATGCCTCATACCAGGATTAGTGCCAACCAAAAAAAAAACCAAACCCACAAAAACCAACCAACAAAAAAACCCAAAGCACACAAGGGAAGATAAGCCCACCAAAGCTAACAGGGAGGCAGTTCCTCTGATTTCACAGTATCAGGGTCTAAACCTGTTTGTCTTTTTTGATATGCAGTTTGCAGGGACATTTTAGAGCTTCATTATACCTCATCTTTCCTCCTCTCAAGATTTCCTCCACAACCCCGTGCAGAAGGGGAGAGGTGCTCCGAGGATCCCCGCGCTCCCCGCATTGCACTCGCGTAACGCAGGGTACGGTCTCTCAGAAGTTTTAAGAGCAAACTGGCTACTCCGACACCATCTTGTTGCTGAATAATAGAAGTTAAACTCCATCTCCCATGTCACCTGGTTGCCACAAAGCCTGACCGCAAACCAGAGAGAACTTGCCAATTCCAGCAACGCCGCGTCCCCATACAGAAGCTGGGCGAGTACCTTGCAAGCTTGACACGCTTCTGCTCTGCACAACACCTACTTAACAAAAGCCGTCATCTCACTGCTGCGCCTGACGCGGCATCAAAGCAAACAGGGGTGCTACGCTGACCTCGGATTAGCTGAACTACCAGCCTGAGTCCCAGGAGCCTGCAACCGAAAAACCAGGCTACGCAGAGATGCTATTCAGAGATGCTCTTGAAGAAGAATCTAGATGAGGAGGTTCACACACACAAAACACACTAACTCAAAACATGGACACACGACTGAATTAGATACAAGCAAGCAAACACCCCCCCCCACACACACACACCCCACACACACACCCCCAAATAAAAACCACACACAGCAAGAAATAAGGGTGTAAGAACAAGAGAGACTGGGATACACCTGCTTCACAACAGCCAGTCCAGTCCACACAGCCTGGAATATGCTCCACGAAGGCAAACATTTTGTTTCCAGGCTAAGGGAAAAAGAAACTGAAGGCCAAAAAGCTGAGGCCTACGCATAAAATGCCTGGAGGTGATTACAGAGCAGATTAGCAAGCACATCTCCAGAACCACAACATCAACACTTTGCAATTAGAGCTTTTCTGCTCACCGGAGCAGAACACCTTTTACAAACATTAAACTTAGAAAATCCTGTGGCAGCTGACAAACGCTTAAGAGCTTCACTTCATAGGAGCACAAAGCAAGCACGAAGACACCTCTAGTGTCTGTGGTTGGGTTTTTTTGGTTGCTTGTTTGTTTCTGTGGGTTGTTTTTTTAAACAGATGCTAGTTTGTGCTCTTTCTTTAATGCCGTGGGAGGGGGGAAGCAGTCAAATGAAGCTGTCTCACCCTGGATGCCTACAATCTGCGCGCTTGAGGAAGAACCTGCTATTGAAAACAAGCTACAGCATAATCACAAATAAAACCAAGATCTCTGATCTTGCAATTCCACCTGGAGCAGGCACCCAGAGCTCTTCAGCTGGAAAACCAACGGGCCAGGAACAGCCCACCAGACCCAGCAGAGCAGCAGCTGCCAGCCACGGCCACAGGACATTCCCGGGCATCGCTGGTGCCGCTCGCCAAGTGAGCTTGGGAAGAACCTCCCCGGACAGCGAGGGTCGTGTCACAGCTTCTAACCTGCCTACTTTTAAGTTACTCCAAAGCTGGCCTTCACTAAGAAGTCAACCAAAGTCAGCTGGGTGGAGAGCAGATCTAAATGAAATTTATCCAAATATCTGAAGGGATATGCAAACGGCGAATGCCGAAGGAAGCGCTGAAAAGCCTCGAGGCTCTTGATGAAGGAGGCATTAACTCAGCAACATCATCAAGTACCACAGACCCTGGTGATATCAGAAATGTCAGGTTCTTTGCATGTTGTACAGTCATATTCCCATGACTTACGTTATGGGAAAGAGCCCGTTTTACACAGCATTGTATTACATGGCAGTAGAAGCATATTCCATCCAAACGTCTTAAAAAGACAGCTAAATCTGAAGTAAGATGGAGGCTAAAAAGAAATTAAACAGAAGCTCAGGCAAGTGTTTTGCCTCAACATCCTTCGTTTATAGCTACAAATAAGGACAATGCACAAATATTTCTGAAAACTGCCACTGCAAAAACCAAATTCCCCCTGCCAGATTCTACCATACAAATACAGATTTAACACCTCCACATCGACAGTGTTTAGAAGACACCCCACCACCACCACTCTTCTTAAAATGCTGTTGGTTTTACAACATCCATTATCCCACAAAACCCACAAGTTAATTATTAGGAAGTAGTGTAACAGAACAGGAGAAAACAAGCAATGCAGTTTCCTTTTTTTAAAAAAAAAAAAAATACACCATCTTTACTAGCAAAGAATAAAAACCAATGCCACAGCACCTAGCAAAAACTCTGGAAGTCTGAAGAATTAAAAAGAGATCCATAGAGCTGAAAAGTGAATATTTAGAATAAATACTAATCCTGGCATTCTGTGATACTTCCAGTCTGATGCACTAACTCTCAAGACTGTAGTGTTCTGTTTTGGGAGCCTGTCCTTTGATTTAAAAGTAAAATGTGCAGAGCCACACTTGCATATCTAAAGAATGAGCTCTGTGTAGCAATAAGCACCAGACACCTGATCCTGTCAGAATCAGCAGGACCAATCTAGCAACCAAGAACTAGTTTCACAAGAGGAATAAATACGGTTTTATATGAATTTGTAACACATTTCTTTAAATGTGAGCAAAGGAGGAGCCTTCGATGTATGAGAGAAAGCCACATACCAGCACCCTTTGCGAGACGCTGCTCTCATTACTTCAATTAGAGCAGTCTGCAGTACTGTCTTGAGGGAGCGGCAGAATATCAAATGCAGAACATACACCGAGTTCGAAATGGACTACGACAGCAATCTTTGGCCTCAGCAGCAATCGCAATGGTTGAAGCCGTACTGAAAGGTTGTCTCTGTGCTGCAGATCAACGGCACCTCCTTTGCATGACATTATGCCCTATGCTACCTTATTTTAAAACAAACCTTTGAGAAGTCATGTTAATGGTCTAAAATTGCTTCCAGAGACGTCATGCCTCGATTCACTGTACATTTTCTCTGCTTCCAGATCTACTCAAGTCAACACAGGTATTTTCAGCCGAGTCTCCTTTCATGAAATAAAATCAAATTTGTTTCACTTACAGTTCCAAACTACATGTTGGCTAGGTGAAGGCCAAGCAGCACAAGCGCACAGCACGGCTGGAAATACAAAGGTGCCAGAACCACAGCCAAGAATTACTTTTACTTGCTTTGGGGGGTGGCAGTGGTGGTGTAAAAATAGTTCTTAATTGTGTTTGAGATCAATGGTTTCTTCTTCTACCTTAATATTCAGGCCTTGCCCGCTCAATTATGTAATTTTTTTAAGCCAATAATGCAATTCAGAAACTTGAGTCATGTTGGCAGTAGAGCTGGCGCTGCAAACAGACAGATATTTCTTCCAAACCAGTGCCATGGACTTTGTGTCGTATGCGTTTTCTGCACCTGCCGTTCATCACAGCTCTAGCTTTGATCAGGAAAGCAGTAAGAGCTATTCAGACTTGCCAAGGGAACTCACCTGACTTCTGACACAGCAACAAGAGAGCACGTGAAGGTGGTCTCCACACGGCGACCGGGAACACAATCTTCGGTGGGCACACAACTAGCGTATCATCCTCTGCAGAAGGTTTCCGAGCTATGAAACGAGGCACCCCAGTTACAAGTCCCACCAAAACCATACACAAACCCCGTCTCCGTGGCACATTTCTGGACCGATGAAGAATCAGTAGCTGCCACCAGTGGCAAGAGCTGAACAAGTTTGAAATAATGCTATAGAGGTCTAAAAAAATAAAATGCTGCCACAGCGTGGCACAAAGCACCGTGGCAGACCGAAGAACCACTAAGAAGATTCGTGCCTGGCCCCACTGAAGCAAAAGGAAAGAGACAAGCCGTGGCACACAAGGATCCGGGGTTACGACACACGAGCCTTTGGCTCTTGATGTTTTCTTCTCATGGAATCATTCAAACAGTGAATGGGAATGGGGCTTGGAAAGACCCAGGCTGGCATGTGCTGCCGTCTCTACATGTGCCAAACGCCTTCCGAAAGGAGGAGTCGCTTCAATGCACACATCCCATCGAGACTCATTTCCACTTTTGGTATTTCAACGAGACAGCACAGAAAAGGCTTTGCCTACAAAACATTACCCGAACAAGCGCCGGGGGGAGGAGGGGGAACACCACATTTAAAGAGATTTATACAATGTTTTTTCTGGACACAAGATCAGCTTTGAACAAAACCCAATACTCCACATCATAATAAAAAGGAAGCAGGAACACTTCAAAGACGAAACATAATTGACTATATAATCCATAGCACTACATATACAGCGCGATTATTTCAGCGCATCACAGCAGTAACGATGCTGTTATCAAAGCATAAAAACTTCTATCATTATGTACAGGCAACAAATTATGAATAAAGTTATAGCTAAACTATAGGCCAAAGTAAGAAGTCTTAGACTTTAAGTTTAATACAAAAGTTATTTATCCAAAAGATATGGGAACTCTCTTCAATTTCTATGAAATAGCGCTATAAAATCTAAGGCAGCCTTTCAGGTAGGGGCAAAAGGTGATGATCACAAACTTAGGAAAGTCCGAAGTTCTGCTCTTGATGAAAACATAACCTTTCAACTTTTTAAAAACAATTTCAAGAGGCTTTCAGTAAAACCAATATAATTCAAAACACAAGCGCTTCCTTCCAATGTGCTATTATAAGAAACTTTTGCAACTCCTCAATTTTATTTTTATCCGTTCCCTCCTGCGGTATTACATACACACAATCCTCTAAGCATGTACCTGGCACCATAATGGTTGATTTCAGCTGATGGGAGAATCATTCTAGGCTGCTGCGTAAGGTGTGTATTTGCAGATTTCTCTTGTTCGATAAAATGAAAATTGAACGTAATGGGCTAGTTAAATGCTGCACTAAATTACCTCCGGAGGATATCGAGTACTTATTGCTAAAGGTTTTTAAGAGAAGGTTGCAAAACGGTGTTTAAGTTGAGTGGATCTTGCCTTGGGGCAGAAAAAATAAACAAGATGACCTCTTCAGGGGCCTTCTAGCCCTTTTTTCTATGAAAATTTAGCAGTAGATTATTCTACCTTCAAAGCACTGTTTGAACATTAGCCCCCTAATACCTCTAATGCATTACTTCTGTTTTCATTCATGCCAGGTACAGCATTTGATTTAAGCCCAAATCAGCTGCCAAGTCAGAGAGGGGGATCTGGGTTACCGCTTCCAACAACAGACAACTCGTTAAACCAGCGAAGTTTGGTTTCAGCAGCTGGCAGGGCCAAATCTGCCTTGCACCACTCCCATTGCTGATCGGCTCCTAGGAGCGTTGCAATCGATGTTTTGCTGGATCACACACACAGGCATGCCTCTTACTCTCCCCCTCTCCACCCC
>NW_008824039.1:692995-698329 GCF_000699105.1 Pygoscelis adeliae | reverse complement strand
TTCTGTTCCTCCCTTCTCCCATTCCCGGACACTCGGCAGCTGGGTTTCGGCACGCTGGGGTAAGAGCTGCCTCTCCACTACCCACTCAACAGGGAGAGAGCGCAAGCAGCAGAGCTGATCCCGGCTCCTCTGGAGGGGAGGTGGCAGGGCCAGAGTAACCACCCCGACTTCATTCATGCAAAGCAGAAATTGGCCGGATAACCCTCCCGATACTGAGTTTGTTATGAAATACAGCCCCGATCTTGCAGAGAGCTGCATAAAACTCCAAGCAAGCCAGTAGCTTTCACTGGGCACTGAGCTGGGAATGGCCTCGCAGGAAGGCATGTGCCACATGCCCGGCAGGAACGAGAACCGAGTCTCCAAAGCCGCTTCAGTTGCACCGGACAAGAGAATATCCTACAGCACGGACTATGCACAGCAAAGGTGTTTTACTGAACGCACACACAAGCACCCAGAGAAACTGTGTGGAGTTTCATACCTTAATACAGAAGACAGCATGACTTCGCAGTTAAAGGCAATTGTTAGTGCAGACAGTGGTATGCTGCAGTCTCAGGCAGGCGATTTACTCCTTCAGGAGAAAAAAAATCCGGAATAACGCCTACTTTTACAGAAGCGTTGAGTTTCTGTACCTAACAGCACTGTTAAAAGTTCTCTGTCCAGTAGCAGTCCACATTAGTTTGTGCACAGAAGGACTGAAGACACATGTAGACTATATTTAATGCCAGGCAGGGTTTTGGGAGCGCACATAAATACACTAGAGGCTGGCATCAGAAACCCACCAGAAGCACAGCATGGCACTGGAAACGATGCTACAGAAGAGAGAACCGACCTCCCCACAGTGTGGCACCAAGTCAAAAATGAGGCTGCAAATATTAGAACACCACAAAAAAATAGCACAGGGCTAGTTTTTTTTTAAAAAGTTAAAGCAAATGAAATAGTCTGAATTGTTGTTTGTACCAGTTATTTTACTTTCCTTTCTTCTTTGAATGAATGAGCACAAGGGTCCCACTTGATATTTGGTGTCTCAACAGTTAAACATTATTAAATAGTGGCTCTCTGCAGTGCAATTTTGGCAGGCAAGCACACAGAGTAAGAAGTAGAGGAAGAAAATTCCCAGACAAATAACAACAAGTGTCTAAGATGAATCGTGCTGCCTCTCCAGCTCCTAAATTAAACACCCAGCAGAAATGGAAAAGCTCTTTTAAGTAAAGTGTGTTCAAGTTAGTCAAGTCTACTTCACACGATGAAACAGTTGGCACATACCAAGACAATACTGCATATTGTGTACTTCACCTTACAAACTTTGATCTCAACCAACCTAGCCCAAAATTGATGTTATGTACTGCAGCTTTATAAATTTAAAAGAAATACATGCCACACACAACGTATTTCCCAGTCCTGCCATACATGCATTTTACTCGCTTCCCTTTAACAGTAGCCTTCACGAGGATAAGAAGAGAAGAAGCGATACCAAACTCACCTTAACAAAATTACACGGTCTCAGTCTTGAATAGCTGTGTGCTTCCACTTTTATAGAAAAAAAAAAAAATCTAGTGAGAAACATTAAGGCGGTGCCTCGCTCTCAGAGGCAGGAGGCATCTCACCCAGATTCGTACCATATGGGAATGAAATTTCACAACTGTAGTGACATCAGGTACTCACAACACAACAGTACTTGTCACGTACCCTGAATGTATACAATACACACAGCATGTGGCATATTAATAAGTCAAAGTTGAACTTGGACAAAAATATTTTCAGGGCCACAGGCACTATTTTGGCATCACCAAGCGGCAGTGTTAGCCAAGTGATAGGCTTCATTTATTCAGAAAGTGCTTCAAATACTTCAAAATCCAATGACAGTTTTCAGCTTTGGTGGTATCTATTTGGTATCTGTCAACACCCAGGCACCCACCGCGGAGACCACCTCGGACTGCTGTCCCCAACAGCTCACAAAAGCAAGAGCGGCAGTGCCAGAGGGGTCTGACCAGCACTTGGGTTGGTTTGCCCATTTCTTTTATTTTGTGTTTTAGGCAGCAGAAGTTCCAGTCATGCAACATACACGTTTACTGCCCTGGAGCACAAGTGAAACGCCTGCTAAGACAGTATGGATTAAACACACAGTCAGCCTGGGGAATTTTATTTTTTTTAAAATGTCAGTCCTTGATATTTTGAATTATTTATAAATAATTTTGCATTAAATTAAGACATTCTATATAAGAAGTCCTATGAGTGCCCTCACATTTTCTCATCCTTCTGATAGCCACACAGTTTAACTGGCTGAAGAAGCTAAATTGGGTGCTCGCTATTAACCTCCTGGTTACACCGGGACCCAGGCAGCAGCCGGAGCAGACAGCCGTCATACGATCCTGCGCTCACACACAGACGCTGCAGCGCATTTAGGGCAAAGTTAAGGCTGCATTAAAATGAAAGCATAAGTGTCGCGTGTTTCTTTGCTCTTCTGCTGCATTTTTAGGCTCAACCACCACCGTGCTGCTAGAGGGGAAGAGGGAAAGGCAGAAAGAATGATTCAAACCACAGGAGGACAGCAGCAGATACAATCTAGAAAACGGTGAACGACAAATACGAGTTATTCACGAGAACTTGTGACGGTTTTAAAGCCGAGTGAAAGGCTGTACCAGCCTCTAACTGGGCACGTCTTCTGCAAACTTTGTTATTTCAGGTAGAAAAGTGAAATAAATGTACTGCTTTTGGGGGGGCTGCAGGGTTTTCTCTAGGGATTATTCTAATATTCAATGTTCCTATTACTTCCTTTGCTCGCTTTTATAAGTTAAATTATCAAATATCATCTTGCAAAAGTTAAAAATAATTCTTTTCATAGGAACAACCATAAGCCTTTTGCCTCCCGAGATCAGCAGATCTTACTTAAATGAAGTACAACCTGTACTGCTAATAGGCAGACAGGATGGTCTAATCGGGCCTTTCTCTTTTTTTTTTTTATTTTTTTTTTTAATTTTTAAGAAATGATCCTGTATTATAAACATGCAAATCTATACTCTTCTGGGTCACCTTCAGTGAATGAGAAAAGACAACTGAAAGTGACCCATTTTGATTTAATCAGGAAGTGACCAAATAGCAGAGCAAGTTATAAACAGACAACGGAAGAAAAATCCCCCCAGTGAGATCTCAGCATGTGGAAAACCTTAAGTTTTTGAGAACTTCCTGGAACTCCTGGGAAGCTTTGGCAGGTATCCTGAAGTTTGACCTTCCTGTCAGTGCCCCTTGTAACAGTTGCTGTGGTTTTTGACCCTCTGAAACATAAGGTAAATGGTCTTCTTTATCAAAACATAATAATTAAGGAATTTAAATTAACAACCATACAAATTTAATTCACTTACAACATGGGCAGACTGCTAAGCCCTGAAATTAAGAACCCGCTTCATGCGCCCACACTATTAAAATACAGATGTCACGCTACATTATATAAATGCAAGATACTAGTCCGATTAAAAAAAAAAAAAAAACAAACCCAAACACACTGGCTTGAAAGGTGACCTCCTGCGGGCATCCACCACCCTCACAGCGAGGCGCACAGGCATCCTCCTCCTCCTCCTCCTCCCTCCCCCCGCCACCGAGGTGCTCAACCCAGGGACAGCGATTTTCCACAATAAACTTGTCCTTTAAACCTTCACTACTTGCACTGCCAGTTAAGTCAGTACAAGAAAGACGTGTGGAAAAGTCCCTTGAAGAAAAATATGAGCCTGTTTTCTGAGCCTGCGTTTCCAGCAGGTAAAACTACCAGGAAAGCCCGGGGGAGCTTTGGGGCACAGAGGACGCAACTGATTTCACCGAGCAGCGTAAAATGGGACCCAAGGACCTTCCACCCTTACGGTGCTGCAAGAAAAAGTCAGGAACTGGTATAATGTGTTAATAAATCCCTTTACAGCGCTACCAAAAGGTTTAGGTTTTTCCTGCTGCTCTTGACCTA
Source organism: Pygoscelis adeliae (assembly GCF_000699105.1). Lineage (NCBI taxonomy): Eukaryota > Metazoa > Chordata > Aves > Sphenisciformes > Spheniscidae > Pygoscelis > Pygoscelis adeliae. Next base: position 694,380 of record NW_008824039.1, on the reverse strand, counting down.
GAAAGATCAGGCAGCACCTATTCTTACGCAGCTACAACCTCTTGCGAGCTTAAGCAATGAAATATGATAAACATTGGGCGTAACGAAGACCTCTGCAGGATTTCTTATTTCATCTTACAGTAGCTGCAGATTCCCTCGCCTTCTGCCACCCCTCAAAAGCACGTAGCAGCTGAATGCATCCTAATTTCAAGGCAAAAAAAAAAAAAAAAATCTTAAAATGTCTCATTTTTGCTTAAAGATGCTAGCAACGACCTTCACACTCACGGTAAATCCCCCGATTCTGGCCGAAAGCCTCCTACAGAAGTTACTGCTATTCCACTAACATAGCGGAGCAGCCACCATTATTAATAGATGACTTACGGTGACGTTTCTCATTCTGCCCCCTTCTCAGATTGAAACTAGTATGACATGCCAGACGCCACGGAAAGTTGAATAAGCTTTGCCTGAGACAAGGTGATGCTACTCACCAGTCTTAATTTAAATTGAAATACCCAAAGTAATACTCGAAGGCTGTAACGATTCAAAGACCATTCAGGTTGAAGTTCAGCCCCAAGACACGGTCCTTTGTTAGCAGCCGACACCAACGCGCAGATCAGGTCCGCGTGCCAGGGCCCACTTTTCTAACATCCCCACAAAAATAAGTTGCACAATGTAATTACCTCTAATTTTCAAAACGGTACTTTTAAGGTCAACAATTAGCAATCATGAAAAAGGGGGGGGGGGGGAAGGAAAAAAGAGCGTAAGAGCAGGACTGAGAACAGTCGAGCCGTGTCACCCAGTTGACCCCTGAGAAGGCAAGGACGGCAATAGCAACGTTTAGCATCTCTCGGTAGGAACAGAGGAGGAATGTCTGCAATGTGATTCGACTCCTCGCTGAAAACTAACTTTAATTCTAATCTACAAACTATTCTCCTCGTCCTCGATGCCCTCGGCCATCAGGAGCAGCTTCATTTTTCAACTTTGGTTCTTTTTTTTCAGTGCAAAGTGCCGTAAACAAACTTTGTCCTTCAGTCTCGAAACTCGGAGCAGTGGTATTTCAAGGTCACTCGTGCTAGCAGAGGAAGGCCTAGCTCCAGTAACTTTAGCTGCAGCACCGCTCTGACGGCGAGAGCCGTGCAAGAGCCCAGCCCAGCCCAGCCGGAGTTCGGGGTGTCACCGGGAGAGCCGAGAAAGCCCTTTACGCTGGAAAACTTCTAAGCTACGACGCCCTCTCCCCCCGTTCCCCCGCCTGTCACCGCCGGGCTGCGGGGCTCCGATGACCTTCAGTGCTTATTCGCAAATAAAGAGGAAAACAAAGGGCTGCTTATGCTTGGCAGGAGTTCGGCTGGCGGTTCGGGGGTGATGGGGGCTCCGGTGCCCCCCAGGAGCCGCGTTTCTGACCGGTG
>NW_008824039.1:690515-690951 GCF_000699105.1 Pygoscelis adeliae | reverse complement strand
CCCCGGGAACGCGGCGGTAGCTCCGGGACCGGGCTGGAAGCTGGGGACGGCGTGTTTAGGGAGCGCAGGTGGCATTTCGACCGACGCGGGGACAACAGCTTCCAGCAGGTCACCCACCACAGCCGAACGGATCACGAAGCGCAGCCAGTGCTCTACTATAGTCCCGCTTGGTCACACGAGTTTGAAGCGGGTAGCGAGGAGAGATTAATTTAAAAACAGACCTTGCTGGTGATTTATTAAATATAATCGGTTAAAAAAAAAAATAAATCAGTACTTTGCAATGCTCTGCTCTCTTCCTGTGTCATTCCTCAGACAAAAGCGAGGGCCTCCGAGCGGTATGCTCACTATTAGAGGTATGCGGGGTACTTTCAGGCGGTATGCAAAACAAACCCAAAACAGCCCCCCCCCCCCCCCCTCCCTCCCGGGCGAAGGAAGG
>NW_008824039.1:689164-690417 GCF_000699105.1 Pygoscelis adeliae | reverse complement strand
GCGACCCAGCACGGCCGCGGGAACAGCCACTGCTCTCGGAGTACTTGACAACCCTTCATGACAGCGGAGGAAAAAAAAAAAAAAGAGAAATTCGTTTTGGGACCCCCTGCGGTAAAGGGTTTATTTCAATTGTTGCAGCTGTTCTCGCTCTGAAATCAGGCGGGGCAGTTGAGCTAACACTCAGGAATCGCCGAAATCCCACTTGAAAGATTCAACTACAAAGCTACTGGGAGGACGTAAGGGGAAAGGAACGCTCTTAACCCAGGAACCGTCACCTGTCGCCGCGTTTTGCAGGTTGCGGCACTTCTAAGGAAGCGTCACCGCACGTTATTCACGTGTGGCGTGAGAACGTGCACCGACAAATGCGACTTGTCTGTATGAAGTACAAAATAATGAGAGGGAACAGGTTGGGCGTGCAGGATAAACGACCGGCTCGAGGTCACCCAGCCAACCCGCAGCGACCCGAGAACCGGCGGGATTACACCCGATTCCCGGTCCTCGCTCAGAGCGAACAGCTCCTGCCGCGCGAGGGTCTCAAGGGTCCAACCTCAAGGCACCGCTTTTTGCTTTGACCGAGAACTCTGTGTTCGTCCCAAAACCTGTCCGGATCCTCCACTCAGTGCGGTCACAGCGGCCCGAAGGCCACGAGCCCCGGCACGAGCCAGCGTCTCAAACGAGCCCATGATGCAAAACCCAACGTGGTTATGACGGAGCCTGCGATTACATCAGGTTGTCACCGCGATGACCAAAGCCTAAGGGATGGTAAGCCGGGCCCAGGTAAGTTCAGGCTGGTACCGGAACACGTCTCAACTGAAGACAAACACAGATCCAGCAGGAGCAGCCTAGTCCAAAAACGTAACCTAATTTAAGAAGGGCACGGGTAAGCCTAAGACAAGACACGCGACGTTGCCAAGGGCAACAGCAGCAAGTGACGCCTGATGACCCAGGAGGCCTATTTTCTGGATGTAGGACTAGAGGAAAAGCTAACCACGTGCTGGCGGGCTGTTTGCTCTGCGTCGCAAGTGAAGTTGAGACGTTCCTTTTAATGGCACGTACTCAGACAGCTACTGAGACAGACCAGAAGTATTTATTCTTAAGTACGCGGAGAATACTTTCCTCAACAAGACAAGTGTCTCAAAAGGCGATATGAAGAGTCACGTTCCAGAAGAAGTGGCCAGCGCTATTGTTTCTCCTCCTGTGAGCAACCCGACGCCTGCCAGAGCTCCGGGTTCTGGAGCCGGCCCTGGGACACA
>NW_008824039.1:688620-689085 GCF_000699105.1 Pygoscelis adeliae | reverse complement strand
GCCCCCCGAACGCCCGCACAGCTAACGATGCGGCCGGAGAATGAACTGAGCTGAACGAAATCCAACCCAGCCAAAAAGAATTAGCTTTCACCCACGCCATATCCACACTGCTCTTAACGTGCAGTGCTTTACCGGTTGCTGGGGGGCTTTTCTCTCATTTTCTCAGCTCAGGAAAAAGCAGAGTCTGGGGACACCGTATTTACACGCAGATATTTTCACAGCTCTCAGTACCCCTGGGTTTTGAGCAGAGATTAAACAATCCCTCAGATATTTACCAGAGGCTCAATAATTCTCCCCGACTGCTTCACGGCCCGGCTTGGGTCCTGCCCCTCTTCCCACCAAGCGTTGGGGCAGACTCTGGAGAAGCCCCTTAAGGCTTGGGCGGAAAAAAACCCCTAGAGGTCGGTAACATACAGCATCACCGGTACGTGAAACTGAACTCGCCCCCAGCAAATCACCTGTCGG
>NW_008824039.1:685669-687511 GCF_000699105.1 Pygoscelis adeliae | reverse complement strand
GGCGGGGGCTCTTCCCCAGGCGGCGCAGGGATCCTGGCCCGAGGGTCCTCCCGGGGCTGGCGGGTGGAGCTCTGCATCCCTCAGCCAGCCCAGCCGCGGTGGAGGAGTTGCTCCCCCGCGGCTTGTTGGCTCGTCCAGGGAGGTTTGCAGCCCTGCCTGTCAGGGCCCTGAGAGCTGTCCAAATTAAACCTCGCTGAGCTGTCCAACACTTCACACGGGCCTCTGATCTATCATCGCAGGGTAACTTGCTGCTACTATCCTACCCGAGCTGGAGCCAATTCAAGCAAAAGTCTGTGCTCCGGTTCAGCCAGCTAACTCATTTCCCAGGGACTGCTTTTCTGGCTCGGGGACATGTTACACTGAAGCGTGACTCATGCTGCTTCAGTATTTTTCCCATGAAAAAGTGCATCCTGAAAAGTGACTCCATCTTTGCCTCCTTACTGTCTTTCTGGTGCCCAAATCGTTTGCATCCAATTTACAACTAGAAGAAGGATTTGCCTGTCTGGTGCTTTAAATGTCCTTTGAGATGGGACAGTCGGGTCCTGTGCGGCTGCTGCGCTTCCTCTCACCCTTTCCATGGAGCTTCCAAAATTGGTGACGCCTGCTGGTGAAGTTTCTGGTGCGGCGGTTCGCTGCCTGGGCTCTGCACCCTGCGCAAGAGAGGAGAAAGGATCTGCGGGTTCTGTTGGGTGACATTTGCCCAAATGTAGGAAATGGGACAAATCCCTGCCTACGCTGCGGTTTCGGAGCTCGGCCGCCCTGAAGACTACGTGTTGGCACTGACGTGGGAGATCTCTGGCAGCAAATTCCTGCAGTTTTATTGAAAGTCTTGCAACTTTGTGATCTCAGGGCACTTGCAAGGCAGCCAAGAGAAATAAAAGTCACGCTAGTCGGGTTTGGTTTTTATTAATTCTCACAATTTCTAAGCTGGCGTCCTTTTGTTGTAACGTTGGAGGGTGACGATACGCAATGCCATACGGCCCCTCTTCAGAATGACTCGTTTATACATCAATTAGCCGGCGCTGCTGCTGCCTTTGCTGCCAGCCACAGCTGTCAAACCAACCAGCTGTTTTTCCTGCCAGGGACCAGGCCCCGGCTCGAGGGGGTTTCTGCACAATACCCCGCTCCTCCTCCCGCTGAATCCTTTTGTGTGCCGCTGCGCTGCGCCCGTGATGCTCCGTTTCCTCCCCACCTGCTCTCTCGGCAGCAATGGATGCATTGTCTGGAGCCGCTCGGCTTCCCCGAGAAGGATCGCGGCCATCTGCAAACACAGAGGTCTCTGTGTCAGCCTGCCCGAAACAAGGCGGAGCCAAGAAAAACAAGAAAGGAGGGGCGGGGGGAAGAAGAAAAGCAAGCGCTTTTCCACTCTCTGCTTTATCGGTGCTTGCATAAATTTGTTTGCGGTTTGTTGGTTTCGCACTCGACCGACATCTGCTACCTGCTCGGCCGGTCCCCTCCCGCGCCAGCAATGGGACCCCGAGGAGCTGTGCCGCGCTGACGGCACCCCGGGGCCAGGTTTTGGAAGGGCTGGAGTCGTCTGACACTTAGGGAAATAGGCTCTTAGAGCAGAGGTGGCACGCCTGGCCCTTCTCGGCTCGGCCCCCTCCCGTCCCCCGGGACTCCCCTTACAGCAGTCCTCTGGACTCACCCCAAATAAGCTGTTGCTTTGGGGCAATTATCCCCAAGCAAAGAAAAGCGTGGAAAAGAAAAAAAAACCTGGGTATAAATTATGTATGAACTCGGACGCGCTGCCGTGTGGATTTGGGGGGGGGGAAGAGGCTATTTAGGGCCAGATTTTGGGGGCCGTTAGTCCTGCAGGCTCCCCCAGCGCGGCGCATCTCG
>NW_008824039.1:682209-685124 GCF_000699105.1 Pygoscelis adeliae | reverse complement strand
AGCGTCAACGCGAAAGCTGCAGAGGAGCCCCTGGGAGCCGAGACGCTCAGCCCAGCTCTTAACTGGGAGACCCCCTTTCCAGGTGAGCGCTTTCATCTTGCCAGCGGCGGGGAGAGGATGCGGTTCCCAGCGCAGAGCTGGGAGTTGGGATTCGGTTCAGCTTCCTTGGTCCCGCTGCAGGACGGTGGGTTTCCCAGTGCGGGCAGCGTCCCAAGGAGAGGCAGATGGTGCGCTAGTGCCTCTTGCCTGGCTGGTGCCCAGCACAGATCAACCACGCTGGCTTTCCCAGTAGGATACTGGTGAGCACATGCGACCCGATTGCTCCCTGCAGAACGGCAAAAGGAGATTTTACAGCATCTCAGCGTAGCTCCTTCTCCGGCAAGAAGTGGGGCACGGCGCAGGAGCGAGAGAGCGGGCTGCCGAGCTGACGCAGCACTGACAACCTCCCCGAGCACCGGCGGCAACGTGCTCGTCCCCGTGGGCAAGGGCTCCAGCGGTGCCGAGGGGACGAGCCCTCTGCCCACCCGGAGCCCGCCCCGCAGCCTGGCTTTCTGAACTAGCCACCGCCCAGGGGCAGCATTATTCTGGAAAACACTCTGCAAAACACGCTGGGTTTACCCAGTCCCCAGCGTAAACCGTCCTCTCCCCATAACCCTTCACGAGGTGCGGCCCTCTCCCTCCCCGAACGCCCAGTCCCAGGGCAGCCCCAGAGCCCCCAGGGCAGCCCCAGAGCCCCCAGGGCAGCCCCAGAGCCCCCGGCATTTCTGCCCCCTTCTTTGTGTTTTCTGTTGCCCGTTACGTCCCCCTCTCGCCGGGACGAGCAGCAGCCACGCCGCGGGCAGACCTCTGCCCTGCAGAGGCAGGGTGAAGGCAGCACGTTGGCACCCATGGGGTCTGCAGAATGCCAGGGGTCACCCGTGCAGGGACACCGTGGTTTGGGGTGCCTAGGACGGCAGGGCTTGCAAAGCCTCTTCTGCGCTTCCCGTTGACCCACGGCCAGCACACTCGTCCCCCTGCGCCGCACGCTGCTGGTAGCCCCTGCAGCACTGTAAAGCCGAGCCCCACGAATCCTCTTATGTGGGCTGTACCGGAGTAATCGCATTAAATCACCCCCTTTTCGCCAGCACAAAACCAAAACGTAAAGGAGAAGGTGATGAGGAGCCGACAAACTGGAGAGCTGAGCTCCTTAACGAATTAAGAGACATTAGAGATGGGAGAACCCCGATGGGATGCCAGCACAAGACCAAGCCCGGGGCTTTTGTCCATCCCGCTCCGCGGAAGCGCTCCCCAGGGGATCGGCTGCGGGGGCTGTCGGTGCCCGCACACCCCTGGCCCCGAGTGCGCGGGGACGAGCCACCTCCCGGCGGGAGGTCAGCGAGGGATCCCGGAGCAACCTGCCAAGGGAAGCAGGAAACCAGAGCGGGTCAGAAAGTTTCCTGCCAATCGAACTGAAAACTTTGTCATTGTTATATTATTATTGCCACGAAACTTCATGATTTAGCGTTGAAATGTGGCAGGCAAATAAAAAATGTTAGAAGGAGAAGCTTTTCACCATCGAGGCACGTGTTTTCACTCTCTCTTCCCCTGAAACAATATGTTCCCAGGACTGACACTTTCCCCACAAAGCTGGAAGTTTGCTTTGATGAAATAGCCTTCCCTACCGAGATATTTTCAGCTAGTTTTTCTAAATATTACTCATAAAGGCCCCCTCCAGACAACCTCTCTCCCTCCCTGAGTTTGTTTATATGCTTTGAATTCTGTTAGGAAACCATCTCCCTACTTCAGCGATGTTTTATCCAAATTTCCATATTTAGTTCTTTCAGCTATTCCTGCTCCTTAACCAGCTTTCCCGTGCACAACGCCGGGACCTGCCGCATCCCGGCTCTCCCCGGCGTCCCCTTCCCCTCCGGCAGCCGCCGCGGGGACAATTTCCCCCCATCCTCCCTGCACCGATGGATGCCCGTTGAGCACCGTACTTGCCATCCCACCCCGGGGACGCGGTCCCAAATCACCCCCCAGGCCCTGACCCCGACACGGGGAAACCGGCGGAGGCTTTGCCCACGAGGGCCGGGTGGTTCCCCACAGCCAGCGGCAGCCCCGGGACCCCCGGCACGGCGAGGGAGGGGAGCCCACCCACTGGGAAACCCAAGCCCGGCATTATTTTAGGGAGGGACAGAGTTAAAGTCGGCGAAGGAGGGTTTCCTCCTGGCACGTGGCTCCATGTCAGCCGCGGTGCGCAGCCGGCAGAAGCAACGCAGGGAAAGCACTGGAGGAATTTACCATGAGTAAAAAGAGACGCTGCTTAGAGAGAAATTAGTGTTTGTATTCAGGGAGCCAAGGTGAGTCCAAGGGCAGCGCGGGAACCGGGGCTGCCTCTCCGCTCAAACTTTCTCCTTCGGAAGGAACCAGGGCACAAGAAGTGCCCCCTCGGTCCCCGTCCCCCCGCGAGGGCCACGCTCACACTCTGGTGGCAGCCGAAAGGGATCGGAGCCAGGAAGTTTGTGTGTTCCCGAAGGAGCAGGCACCGCGGCCACCCACGCTGAGCAGGGACCGGCTGGCAGCGCTTCAGGTCTGGCTGGAGGCTCCCGTGGGCAGCCCTGGGGGTCTGGTTGACGGGTGTTGGGTCTGGCTGGTGACTCTTGGGGTCCGGGTGATGTTAGTGGGGTCTGGCCAGCAGCTCTCGGGGTCCAGCTGGCAGGAGAAGGGTCAGGTCGGCAGCTCTTGGGAGTCCAACTGATGGGGGTAGGGTCTGGCTGGTGACTCTTGGGGTCTGGCTGGCAGGTGTAGGGTCCGGCTTGAGGCTCTTGGGGTCCGGTTGATGGGTGTAGGGTCCGGCTGGTGACTCTTGGGGTCCGGCTGGTGACTCTTGGGGTCCGGTTGACGGGTATAGGGTCCGGCTGGTGACTCTTGGGGTC
>NW_008824039.1:680428-680984 GCF_000699105.1 Pygoscelis adeliae | reverse complement strand
GGAAATCCAACAAAGATGTGGTGAACAGGAGTGAAACGATGCCTCAGGATGGGCAGAGGCCGCTGCGCTGCTCCCTGCTTACTATAACTGGGGTTACACTAAGTCGTGAGAAGCCCGAAGGCAGCGTGGGCATCGCTTATCCCCTGCAGCCGGGAAGCACCTGAACGGGCATGGGCCTGGCCAGCCACCACGTCCGCTGAGCTGCTGCGGAGAGATGGCTGCTCTGCACCTTGAAATGGTCCCCAGAGCCAGGGCCACCGCGTGGGTGCTCACGCTGAGCTGCAGAGTTGTCCCCGCAGGAGGTGGTGGCCGTGCCGGGCTCTGCGATGGCCAGTGCCTGCTCCCGGGGGTCTGGGAAGCATTGCGAGGGGTCTTTCGAGGCTGAGCAAAACAACTAACCCTGGGCACAATTGTATCACTTGGTGCACAGGGAACATCCCGTGGGGCTGTGCTGCTTATTTCATTAGCGTGCTGAGAGCAGCAGCCTGCGGATCCCCTCAGGCCAGCAGCACGGGGATGGGCTTTGCTTGCAGCACAAACCTGGCGGCTTTGCTGC
>NW_008824039.1:674808-680162 GCF_000699105.1 Pygoscelis adeliae | reverse complement strand
TTTCTACATCCACACCTCTTGAGAGCCAGCCCTTCTGCTGCGCTTGCGCATCTCTCCCGAAGAGCGATGTACCTTCTCCGACATCCCTTTGCGAAGGCAAACTCCTGCCGCCTCCCGCATCCCGGCGCTCCTCTCGGGGGGGCACGGCGCTCCTGGACTCTCGCTTTGTCCCTGTTTCAGCCTCGTCCTCGCAGCATTGGTTGCGATAGCCTTTGTGGGACACGGACAGTGGGTGAGATCGCAGCATCTTGGTCTGCCCCTTGCTTGGTCCCTTGCACGCCAAATCGGGAGGCAAATCCCCACCAGCTTCCCCCGCACAGCCCGAGGCCCGTCCTCCCTTCAGGTTCTGCTGCCCTGCGCTCAGCCGAGTCAGCCCGTGTGGATCAGGCCCTTCGTGGGCTTACGCCCGCTCCCGCTGCGCCACAGCCCTACGGGAAGCGTCACATTGATGCAAGATGCAGTTTAAGGTTATGAAAATGCCCAATTTTCCTGGTTATTAAAACCCGAGCCACGCGGCACCATCTCCTTGCATCCATTTCAATGCACTTAAAGTGTTTTGTCACAGCATCTCAAATAGCAGGGAAACAGGCTCATTTAGTAATTATTTTAACGTGATTTAGCGCAGGACACACTGTGCTCGCTGCCTGCCGGGTTCAGGGGCTCCCTGCCTGCCCCGGGATGCTGTGTTGGACTGCGGAGGGATCACGGTGGGAGCCTCCCCGGGCTCCTCATCCTTCCCACAGTCGGTGGCAAAGGGACTCCCGGAGCTGGAGGTCTCTCAGCCTGCAAATAGTGACTTGCACCTATTTTAGTTGTTGGGTGGTAGAGCAGTACGAGAGCATTTGGCCTTCGCCTTGGGCACGCTCATGCATCGCCCCTCTCCCCAGCCGAGGCACGTGTGCTCCGGTGAGCAGCACCTTACCGGGAGCAGCCACCCCAGCGCCTCAGCTGCCCGTCCTCCCGCTCTGCTGGGGATGCGGGTGCCGGTGCCGGCCCAGGAGAGCTGCCCCGGCTGCTCTTGCCAGGTCGGGCGCAGACCGTGGCAGAGCGATGGGTGTTTGCCGCGGGCAGTGCCGGGTTCCCACCGTTCCCATCACTCCGGCTCACAGAAGTCTTCCTACGGCAAGCAAGTTTTCTGCTGATCCCTTAAGAAGCTTTGCTATAATAGTGCAGTCAGCATTTAAAAAGGAACTTTTTCTGCAAACAGCCTGTCTTACCCCCTGGCTCCTGCTGGGCTCTGGAGCAAGCTGGGACCTGCGGGCTGGATGCGGCCAGGCAGGGTGAATCGGACCCGGTCAGACCGGGTCTGGGCTGCTGGCACCAAGCTGTCACGGGGCCACGTTGACCGTCCTGCTGCTGGACACGGAGCTGGGGGGGGCCGCGGTGGGTGTGGGTGGGTTTGGTCACCCATCCTGGAGCTGCGGAGCCAGTGGCTTGGTCCTGGGGAGCCCAACACGGGGCTGTAGCATTGGGCAGCTCTGCTGCGGGCAGGCTTAAGCGACCAGGGGCAGAATATGGTCAGTATTTTGATTTGAACCCAAGGGGACTTCAGAGCTCTTGGCCCATGTGCGATACAGAGCCCCTGAAAGGCAAAGGAATATTCGCTAATGCAGAAAGGGGAGGGAAAGGGGGGGCTGTTGGCCGCCGGTGGAAGGAAATCAGATGTTCTCTGCAAGAAGAGGAGCACTGGTAGGAGCAGCAGAAAGCCAGAGCTGATAGCAGTCCTTCCCCTGGAGGAAGCAGCTCCATGAAATATTGATGGGATTCACACACAGCAGACGAGTGGTGTCAGCTGCATTGCAGAGCTTGGAGCCCTGCAGCCGGGAAGGCAGCGGCTGCTGGGTAACGGGAAAAGCTCCTTTCCACAGCCCCTCCGTGCCGGTGGAGGTTGGTACCAGCCCCAGCCCCGTCGCAGCGGTGCAAGCCCTCAGTGCCCGAGCAGCAGGCGAGGGGTTGGGGTCTGAGCGCAGGTGATCCCATCCCCGACCCATCCTGGGGGCCACCAAAGGCCCTGGGCTGGTTTCTTACGTCCCCGCTGCCTCCCCACGGAAGTGGCCCAGTTTTTGGGGCCGCGTGGCTGCAGCATCACGCTACCCAAGGCGGCTGCTGGCGGCGACCACTGGCCTGCTCCTGCATGTCTCCAGCGAGGTCCTGCTCCCTCCCAAGCTGCCCATCATAGCCAAAGCCAGGACCAGGGTGCAGCCAACGCAGAGGCACCGAGCTCTGCCCTGCGGGAGCCTGGTCCAGGCAGCATGTCTGCGGGATGAGACCGGACATTCAGGGATGCCCCCGGACATTCAGGGATGCCCCGGTGCCTGCCGCAGTGCCATGAAGCCTCGTCCGCTGGGCAGCTAACCCAGCAGGCTGGGCTCGGCGGGAGCTGGCCGTCCCCCAGCTGCAGCCCTGCTGGGTGGCTTTTGCTCCTCTGATTCTTTTATGTTGCCTAGGAAACGACGGGATTCAGCACAGATCTGATTTAACCGAGCGGCAGACGTCATGCAGGGACATGGGGGAAAGGGGCGGCGTGGTCAGGGCGCTGGCCCTGGGCTCCTGGCATCTCAGAGGGGGCTTAGCCCAAGATCAGGCCATCAGGCAGGGGCGGACATGGGTGCCCCCGGCTCCCACACCCATCCCCCCACCCAGTGAAAGATGGCCGTGAGGCGGGTGCGGGAAGATGCTGTGTTCCTGCCTGTCCCTCCCGGAGATACTCGGTTCCCTGTCCTGGTGCTTCCGGACAGATCCCCTCTGCCAGGAGCATCACTTCTGCTGGAGCTGCGGCACCCAGGCTGGCTGGAGGTGGACACGTGCCTTGTGAATGGGGATGGCAAGAAATCACCGTGGCCGAGGTGCGTGCGGACACAGCCGGGACAGAGGAAGACGCACGCTCCAGCACGGCACAGTCGGTTCTTGCACGTCACGCTGTCGCTGCCGGGGCTGTGCTGGAGACCCCCGCGCAGGGCTGCAGCTCCGCTTATCTACCGCTCCCGGTCCCTCCCCGTGCACAGGAGCAGCACAGCAGCATGGAGGAGAGTGCCCGCAGCGGAAAGGCTGTTCAGACCTGACCCGCTCGCAGGCTTGAGGCTTACCATCCCGCTGCTTATCCCAGGAGAGATGCGATGCGTCACTTGGGTGGCTGGAGGAGCTGGTCTCCATGAAGCCATCTCTCAGCCTGTCGCGATGTCCCCAGGCCGCGGTACTGGCCACTGTCACCACCATCCCCTCGGCGGGTCTGCGCAGGGGACCGAGCTCTTCACCCACACCGCAACCACCAGCGCTTCCCGTCCCGGTGGAAAGCCTCCGGCTGCCACAGACAGACCGGGCCGTGCGGTCACCTTCTCGGCAAAGCCCCGTGTGCTGGGGCACCGCTGGCCCAAGCAGCTCCTGATGTTGCTCTGCCATCCCTCCCGGAGAGCAGCTCCAACACCGGACGGAGGCGCTGAGCAGCTCCGGCGTTTTGTCCTCCTGCTCCCACCTGGAGAGGAGCAACCCGGCAGGAGCATGCCGCCGGGTTTGCCCTGTGGCCCTCCTCCTCCTCCTCCTCCCGGGTGCAGGTTTGCTAAACCTCACTCGTACAACTGTCAGGCCTTTTCCCGGGTGCACGGGCAGGGGCTGGCGTGGGCTGGAGCCCCCTCGGGCAGGAGCTGCTCCTGCAGGATCCCTGAGCACAGCCCTGGCTCGGCCCCATCCGAACTTCTCCCCTCTAAGCTCCGCTTTCCCCACAAATGGAGCACATTCAGACCCATCCTTTAATTTCAAGGTTTCTATTTACCATGGAGATTGTGCAAGAGGATTAATGCTGTGCCTCCAGCGTGTTTCAGCCAGAACGTAACTTCTATAATCTGCCTGAGCAATGAGATGTGTAACTCCAGTAGCTGGAGTTACTTGCAAGTTCTCAGCTCGTGCACTGAATTATACCTCTTGCTGGGCGATTAAATTTATATGAGCAACTGCCTATCAAACCTGAAGAAATTAATTAGAATTAAGTACTTTTAGGGGAAATAAGCCCTCGCCTTACTTCCCGGTACAAGGAGGAGCACGTGCTCGTGAGCTGTGCCACCGCAGCTTGCCCCAGCACGTTGTGCCCTGCTCAGGACTGGCAGGGCCTCGGAGCGGCAGCTCTAGCAAGCTTTTCTTTCCCCAAAAGTGCTGATTTTAGGGCCTACCTGCTCCAGACGTCAACAGCATTTCAGTGCTCTCCCTCCTGGCTGGAGGCAGCCCCAGCACAGGGGGCCAGGGGCTGCAGGGGCAGCCCGGGGGCGAGAAGACCTGCCACCCCACTGCTAGGGCTTTCCAACCCCGTCTCTCCCTGGAGACACCAACTTGGGGGGCTTATGAGGGAGCAGCCAGCCCCCAAAATCCCTCTGCCCCCTTCCCCAGCGAGACAGCATCCCAGCCAGCCCCACAGCTGGGTGCTCATTTATCACCTTCCTCCTCCTCCTCTCCCCACCCACCATCAGGGGCCGTTCCCCACCTGCGTGGGGGCACCCGCTGGGCTCCTCCCTCCTTCCCCAGAGCCTTTGTCAAAGCACCCAATTTTTCCTGTCAATATTTTGCCCCCCATTTCTATCTCAGTGGGATATTTGGGGCCGAGGATCCCTTGCAGCCCTGGGTTGTTCCTCACCACGTTGCAGCCCCTGACACCGTCCGGTCACTGGGATGCGCCGGCAGCAGGACCGTACAGTCCTGTCGGCTCCCTGGGGTCGCCTGTGACCCCCCCACCCTCTGTGCTGCCTTGCTCCCCACTTTTCCCGGCTCCGGCGTCTCCCGGCAGGTCCGTGATGCCCGGCTGGGGGGACCCAGCGGGGTCATCGGTCGCCCAAAGCCTGGCACAGAGATGCCCCCAGCCCCGCCCAGGCGCATCCCACCCCGCTGGACCGCTCTGCCCCTGCTTGGGGCTGGGAGGAGAACTGGGTCAGCGATGTAACCATGGAGATGCTGAAGGAGATGCTGAAGCAGCGCCGGCACAGCCCTGCTCTCCAGAACCCTTTAAAGATTAACCAGACCCGTCACCCTCCGTCTCCAGCTGGGGATGGGGCTGGGGGGCTGAGCCTCCTCAGCGGGGAGAGCGGGGCGGGCGCTGCCCAGTCCTCCTCCACCTGCGCAGGGCGGTAAGATGCCACCGTCTCCTCTTTTCCTTCGGGGTGCCAGTGCGGGGAGGGCTTGGCCCCGGTAGCCTCGCCGGGGCTCCTGCGCGGCAGCAGCGATTGAAATGCAACAGGGAACCCGTTATTGCGCCCGTCGTGCTTGTCTGCGTGTTGTGCATCGGTGCCGGGCACTGGCTGCGTGTCTGCCAAGCAGCAGAGCAGCCGAGGGGATGCTACAGCCATGACACCTCTCCCGGCTGGTCCGCTGTG
>NW_008824039.1:673805-674690 GCF_000699105.1 Pygoscelis adeliae | reverse complement strand
TGCCCCCCGCCCCGGCGGCTCGGGAATGTGCTTCCATGGCAGGGAAGGAGGGGGCTTGCATGCGATCCAGCCGCTGCTGGAGTGGTGCGGTGGTTTGTTCCGAGAATCCCGGTGTTTTGCAATGTAGAGAATAAATAAAATACAGAGCGGGGGTGAAGGGAAACCTGGTGCCGTTCCCTGCATCCCCCACCCGCTTGCTGGGGAAAGGGAACGGGGGGGGGAGGCAGCATCAGGGCTGCCTGTGCCGGCCGAGGATGCTGTCGCGGTGCCGAGGCCGGCTCAGCGGTGGGAGCCGTGGGCTCCGGTGCTCTTGGTGCTTGGGCACGGTCTCCGGCCGAGCTCGTCTCAGCAGCGAGCACCGGGCACCTCCCTGATCTCCCCGTCCAGCACCCGCTCCCGCAGAGGCCAGAAGCAGATTGTGAAAAGAGATAAGGGGTAAAATTACAGGCAGGGTAAAGAAAACCCTTCCTTTGGGCTGAGGAGCGTGTGCTCCCCTTCCTTTGCGGTGGATTATCCTTGTGTGTGTTGCATTGGAAATGATCCCATTAGCGCTGTGCTCTCCTGATCTAATTTGCTTCTGCCAGAGCCCGGTGCTCTCCTGGCGGCTGAAGCGCCGAGCGGGGAAAACAGCAGCAGGAGCCTTTTGTGTTTTCCTGGCTGTAGAAATAACAGGGCTGGGTTGTGCCACAGCCCTTCTTGCCCATAACGCCGTGGGGAGAGGCCTGAGCTGGGCGCTGCGCCCGGCTGAGCCCTCGTGCGAGGGGACGTGCGTTTGTTTAGGCACAGCCTAACGTCAGGTTTGCAGGTGGGGAAACTGAGGCAGGGGGAAAGGAAGCGGCGTGCGACCGAGGGTGCGCTGGGGCTGCGGTTGGGGAAGTGGCTGGG
>NW_008824039.1:672829-673772 GCF_000699105.1 Pygoscelis adeliae | reverse complement strand
CCCCCGCGAGCGGCCGCAGCCGGTTTGGAGCCTGGAGGGTGCCTGGAGAGCGGCAGGCGGCGGTGGAAAATGCTCAGCCCAAAGGTCCCAAAGGCCCAGCCCCGACCCCTGCTCGAGCAGACGCTGAGCGTAGGGCGAGCGCTCCTGGCTGCTCTCACCCGTGGCGGCAGGCGGCCACGCCGGGGCAGCTCCGGGCTGCGGAGCTAGTGCTCGCCTGGTGCCGACAGCTTTATCTGAGGGGCTCGAGCCCTCGTGCAAGCATCTGTTCATCAGCAAAGGCAGAAAAATCCCACGTAGACACACGCGTACACGAGGGGCAGCACGTGCAACGGTCGTGGTGCACCCCAAATCTTGCCGAATGCCAGCGGCCGTGCTGGGGTCGCGCTCAGTGACGAGCGCTGCTGGGCGCGAGGACTGGAGGGTGCAATCGGTGGGGTCACTGCCACCCGCTCGCCCTAAAACCCCAGCCAGAGGGAAACGTGGGGCGGCTGCTGCTCTCTGGAGCTCATCAGTGGTATTCATGACTAACAGCCCACTTGCCCCTGTTTGCATCCCTTCTGTAATTGATAAATCCGCGAGTTCAGCGGTGCCGGAGTAGAGCCTGTGGCTCCCATCGTGTCTCAGTCCTACCGTGCCCCTGCAAACCTCCTTCCCCCGATGCCAACGGGCAGCAGAAGCCCCCCGCCTTGCCCCACTCCCCCGTTCCCGGCCATAACTTATCCTCTACGTTTGTGGCTGTCTCTCTCTCTTGAAAGAGAAATATTTTTCCAGGCGCTGCCTCCATCCATTATCATAAAGTGGCTTCACTTGGCCTGGAGTTAATAATTCAGCTTTCCTTGGAAGATGGATGCTCCCATCCCGCTGGAGTTTAAATATTCATGGGGAAGGGAAGGCAGCAAGCGCTGCGCTGCGCGGGAGGTCTGGCAGCCGCGTCGCAGCCTCT
>NW_008824039.1:671729-672290 GCF_000699105.1 Pygoscelis adeliae | reverse complement strand
TGCACGGGGGGGTCCTGCAGCCCTTCCCCTGCTGCACCCTGCACCAGCCCCTGCCCCCACGGGTGGGGAAAAATGGTCCCGACGGGTTGTGCCACCTGAATGTCACGGTGTCGCTTTGTAAGTGCCTCCGGGGACCGTCCATCCCCGTGGGGCTGCTCTGGGTGGGAGCGTGGTGACATGGCCGGTGCCACCGCCCAGCGTTGCTGGCCTTGATGCGTCCCCTGGCTTCCCCCCCGCAGCTGATCCCACCCAGCAGAGCCGGGGCCGGCTGAGCGCGCGAGCGGCTGACCATGTTCAACGGGGATGCCAGCTCCTCGGCGGCCAGGAATGTTGTCCGCAGCTCCAGCATCAGCGGCGAGATGTACAACATCGAGAAGAGCGCGCGGGGCAGCGCCGACTCCGTCACCGCCAGCAAGAAGAGGCGCTCCAGCCTGGGCGCCAAGATGGTGGCCATCGTGGGGCTGTCCCAGTGGAGCAAGAGCACGCTGCAGCTCAACCAGACCGGTGAGCTGCCGCGGCCCCCCCCGGTGCTACCAGCCCCCCCAGCTTGGCCCTTTGCTT
>NW_008824039.1:669773-670604 GCF_000699105.1 Pygoscelis adeliae | reverse complement strand
ATTTTGGGGGCGGGGAGGTGGCCCTGCAGCAGCACAGGCCAGGCAGCGGGGCTGGGACGGTGTCGGCACATGTGAGCTGAGTCTGGCGGGTCTCAGCACGCGGGAGAGATGACTGAGGTGCAGGCGGGCTTTCAGCCATGCAAAGGCACGATGGCATCGGTGCTGAGCGAGGGCTGTGGGGAGATGGGGCTGGGACACGGGGAGCACGGGCAGCCCGTGGCTCTCCAGCACGCTGTGAGTGGCACCGGGACATGTGCCCGTGCGGGGTCCTGCAGGGTTTCATCCCCAGGGAAGGTTTGCATAAATCACAATGAATAACGTACCAAAGGTGGGGAGCAGCACACGAGAGGCTCCGGCTGTGCCTGGCACCCTGATTCTTCTGTCTGGTTTGACGCCTGTCCCGCAGGAGGGTCCGGGGGCAGCGAGTGCTTCCTGGGCTCACCCCTGTTTTGGCTTCCAGAGGGCGGCCCCAAAAAGCTGCGCAGCAACATCCGGAGGAGCACGGAGACCGGCATCGCGGTGGAGATGAGGACCAGGGTCACCCGGCAAGGCAGCCGGGAGTCCACCGATGGCAGCACCAACAGCAACAGCTCCGACGGCACGTAAGGCACCGCGGGGTGGCACGGGGGGACAGGAGCTGGGGCTGGGCACCTTCCCTGTGCTCCCGGGGGATCTCGCTTCAGACCCGTCGGTCCGATGCTCCACGAAAGCCCTTTGCTCTCCCTGCTCTCCCCGGCGCAGGTTCATCTTCCCCACGACCCGGTTGGGCGCCGAGAGCCAGTTCAGCGACTTCCTCGACGGGCTGGGGCCGGGCCAGCTGGTGGGGCGGCG
>NW_008824039.1:669027-669455 GCF_000699105.1 Pygoscelis adeliae | reverse complement strand
GGGAAGCAGCAGCTCTCCCTTTTCCAGAGGTTTCCTCTGCCCCTCTGCTGTGCATCGGCTCCTCCGAGCATCTCGCTGCAGAGGGGACCCAACAAACCCCGGTTTTGTTCCATTTTTCCCTTTTAAATCCCAAATGGCTATAGAAAGTCGTGCCCCAAGTCTGAATTTCCAGCCAGCAGCAGCGTGTTCCCAGCTGCTCCCAGGGCACACCAAGGTGTCTGCCCCGTGTCCTGCTCAGGGGCTAGAGCTGCTGGGAAAGGGGAGAGCTGCCCCGGGGGGGCCACACTAACCAGGGTCCCCCATCCTGCCCCCCCAGTCCCCGCAGCACAGGGACCTGGTCCTGCTGGCCCCGCATAAACCCCCGGTGGGAGGGAAGGGAAGGGGGGCAGTTGGACCCCTCTGGGTTTGCCCACCTTCCCAGGGAGGGT
>NW_008824039.1:650070-668964 GCF_000699105.1 Pygoscelis adeliae | reverse complement strand
CGTTCCCCTGCCGCAACATCAGCTCGTTCCTCTCCCGCCGGCCGGTTCCTCGCGCAGCCCTCGGCGCTGGCCCTGACTTGCTGTTGAAATGCCAAGTGTGTTTTGAGAACATCCAGGTTCATCTCGCTCCTATTAAACCCCGCTGGGACATCAGCTTGCCCCTTCCCCATCCCCACTCCCCCCCCGGGGCCACAAAGGCAGCGGCGACAGGGACCCACCAGCCAACGGACATACGTACGTACGAGCAGGACAGCGTAAGTGGGAGAACAACTTCACACCGAGCTCAAGAGGTGCCCGGCCACGTTTTTTCCTGCGGATGCCCCTCCGCAGGGAACGGGGAAGGACCCCAGTGAAGTGTCCCGGGCAGACGGGCGCTGGCGGGTCCTGGCCCCGGTGGGGTGCTCAGCCATCGACCCCTCCTGCCCCAGGCCCCCTCTGCCCCCAGCCTCTCCTGCTCTCGCCAGGGTCTCAGCCGCCCCCCAGCTGAGGGCATCGCCCGGTCAAGGCAGAGCCCCGGTTAATCCCAGCTCCTTTTCCCATCACGAGGGAAAAAAATCCCCCTGCAAGGCCGCCGTGGGATGGAGCCGGCAGGGAGGGCAGGGAGGAGGGGAGCAGGGGGCTCTTACCTGGTTCTCTCTTTGCTGCTCAAATCCAAGCATCTTCACATCAGCTTGGCTTTGTCCTTCCTCCAAATTCACGGTAAATCACGCACCCGGTGGCGGGATGCTCGGTGCGCTTGAGCGCTGGGTGCTAGGGATGGGGAGCAGGCGGCAGTGCGGGGGTGCCGAGGCTGCCAGCACTGGAGACGACATCTCCCACCTGCTTTTTGGCAGCACTAAAAGGGAGAGCTGGTGGGGACCAGCCTGGCCCAGGGCTGGGGCCGTCCCCGGTGGGAGGTGGCCATCAGGGAGGGTGCTGAGCGCGTCTCGTCCCTCTGCCTAGGCGATGTCCACGTCGGCATGGCTGACCGGAACGGGCAGCTGGAGGTGGAGGTGATCCAGGCGAGGGGACTTATCCCGAAGATGGGCTCCAAGTCCATCCCTGGTAGGTGGCTGGAGAGGGAGGGGGTCGGGGAGGGAGGGGGAATGATGGAGACGGGCGCTGTGCTGGGACCATCACAGCAGCCTGCTCCGAGTCAGTGTTTCCCACCCGTTTTCCAACGCAGCCACCTACGTGAAAGTTTATCTGTTGGAGAACGGCGTCTGCCTGGCCAAGAAGAAGACCAAGGTGGTGAAGAAAACCTGCGACCCGTCATACCAGCAGCCTCTGCTCTTCGAGGAGAGTCCCCAAGGCAAAGTCCTGCAGGTGACGCACTCCCCGCACAGATACTTGGGGACAGGGAGGGATTAAGGGAGCAAGGACAGGGCATAGAAACCCGCAGCCTCCCCATCCCGATCACGGCGGGTCCCTCCCCGCCGGGCACGCCGAGTTTGCCGAGTTTTCCCCAAAACTCCCACCCGGCGAACGGGGCAGGTCCCCTAACGCCTTCTCTGCCCCGCAGGTGATCGTCTGGGGAGATTACGGGCGCATGGACCACAAGTGCTTCATGGGGATGGCCCAGATCGTCTTGGAGGAGCTCGATCTCTCCAGCGCGGTCGCGGGCTGGTACAAACTCTTCCCCACCTCCTCGCTGGCCGACTCCAGCATCGGACCTCTGACGCGCCGCCTCTCCCAGTCCTCCCTGGAGAGCTCCACCAGCCCCTCCTGCCCGTAGGCGGCAGGTTGGTGGGAGAAGCCGGGAGGGGAAAGGAGACGTCCTGACCTACCAAAACTGTTAGTGGATAGCTGTAAATACCCTGTCCCTTTTTTTTTTTTTGTCCTTTTTTTTTTTTAAAATCTCCTTCCCCGAAACAAACCCACTCTCGACACACTCCTGCCCGAGCATGCGTCCCGGCGCGCAGAGGGGGACGTCGGAGAGGGAGAGAGGGCCGTGTTTTGAGGCAGGGGGAAGGAGAAGCAAAACACACCCCCCCTCATGAAGCAGACCGAGGGCCGCGAGGGCCGACCGATCCCGAGACTGTTACCGCACCTCGTCCCGTCACCCCGTCGGAAAGGAATCGAAGCGACGCGTTTCTCTCCTGCCCACCCGGCGAGAGCATCTCGGTCCGATTCATTCAGCGCCGCTGCAAGCAGCATGTTGACGAGGTTTCTTTTCCTTCAATTTCATTTCCTTGCCTCTGAGGAAAAGGTAGCTTCTCAAAGAAAAAAACCTCAGAAAAAAATCCAACTCAGCACTATTTATTTTTTTTTTCCCAAGGAATGTAGCATCTTCTATTATGTAGCTTGCCACGTGCTAGCAACACACTCACTCTCTGCAATATCTAAGAGACTCCGGATTGACCGGAGACATCTGGCAGTCACTTCCCGTTTGTTCGTTTTCCAACACAAATCCTGCGACACTGAGCAAGCACTTCTGGTGGCCATTTTTCTTTTTATTTCTAATTTTTTTTTTCCGGTAGCATGTAGCCTGCGACCAGTGACATTGCCAAAGCGAGAGAGAACAGAAAAAGGTGCGCTCGCCTCCCCTAAGCATACGCTGGTCTTATCCTCGCGTTTCACCACTGACCGTGGTCTTGTCCGGCCAAAGCGAGACCCAAAATATAAACTCTGCGATGCCTCATGTGAAAATTCGAGTCGGGAGAAGGTGACCTGACGGAGCAGGAGTACCGTCATGCTGGCTGATCGTCTGGCTCCCAGCCCCTTCCTCCCGCGAGGGCCAGCTCGAGGTCTGGGGTGCTCCCCTCGGGTCCGGGGCGCTCTCCTCGACACTCGAATTGCAAGTAGGAGCAGAGGGTTTGCCAGACCCCGCGGCAGGACGCACCTTTCTCTAACTCTCGACTTGTTGGTACGCTACAGGGGAACATCTCAACAGCATCTTCTGCTGATCTGGAATTAGGGTGACTGAGAGGGTATGAACAAAGGACTAGATGCTTTGAATTTATTATCAGGATGAGTGTTTGGGGTTTTTTGTTTGTATGTTTTGTTTGTTTGTTTTTAAAGCAGCATTTTGGTTCCCCCCGAGGGACCAGTTCTTGTAGCAAAACCGAGAATTACGGAAGCTTTTTTTGAAGGTGCCTAATGAAATTTGCTGAAAATACTCAGGGGAGACACCACTAGAAACTCTGGTTTCTTCATAAAATATACTTAACACAATGACTGTCCTGAAGGATCAGTTTCCAAAAGAGAGAAAAAAAACCAACACACCAAAAGATGAGCAGTCTTGAGACTGGAAGAGGACAAAAGGTTAATGGGGGATTTGTACCGGCCAGATGGCTCTGACCTTCAGTCTTTAACACAAGTCAACCCACAGCACAGTTGGGATTTTTTACAATTATTTATTGGCAAAGCAGAGAATTTCACAATGCACAGAGCACAACAAAACCAACCTGTGGTTCTCCTGGTGACGCCAGGAACGATGAACCAGCTTGAACCTGTTGCCACAACGGAACAAAACCAAACCTGAAGGAAAAGACTGTTGCGATGAAGCTGTCCCCTCCACAAACCCAAAACCGGGGGTCAGCAAAACTCCACCGCTCGGCAGCTGGTTCACCCGACACCGCCACGATTTTAGCGACGTCGTGTCAAGGAACTTCAGCTGCTGCCGTGGACTTTGGATCTTTACCAAACCAAAATCACTGTAGACCTCTGAGAAGAGAGTGGGCCGGATGCTGCTGACCGGGGACGGAGAGGGGCCTGCTTCAAGACCCCAGGGCCTGCCTTGTAAAAGATTAAATCCTCGTCTGCTAGAGCGGTAAGTGCTTTTCCAAGCAACGCGCACCGATTTCTGAGCTCGTGCTGAACGGTGACGCATAGGACCGTAGGATGCACTAACAGTCTCAAGCGGTTTGAGGAAGCAAACTCGGTGCCCTGACTACTGGAACAGGAATAAACAACGGTTTGAACATGACGTTCCTTCCAGAGCACGATGCAGTTACAGGAGGTCAACGACGCCTGGATGAGGCTAAACTTTTTCTCTGCCCCGGCGTGCTGGATTTTTGACTATACGCGAGGGAAGGCATCTTACGAGGAAAAGCTTTCTGCTCCTTCAAGCTAACATTATTTGCTTTCGCTTTACCAACTTTATTTCAAGGGAATAAATGAAAAATCTGCCTGTGGTGGGACAATAACCATGTCCACAGGGAAGTGGAATAGCAGCGTGGGCAGGGCAGGGAGTTCTGCAGGTATTTTCTGCTCACTGGTGTGGACACAGCATCCCACCCCCTTCCCCTTCCAGCACAGAGCTCGCTGGCTGTAAATTTCTCCAGGGAGTTGCAGAGCTTTACTGCTCCCCCTCTCCGCGAGCAGCATAACGCTTTTCTTGAGTTAGGGAACAGAAGCTGATGAAGAGCAGCAGGGACACCGGGACAGCCGGGCACGCACCCACAGATGCCCGAGGTCTAGCAAAAGGCTCACTGGTTCTGCGCCAGTTGAAAAACCTGCCCTTGCCGGCACGTGGAAAATCCAGAGAAAAGAACTATCTTCTGGAAGGCACACCTGGGTGCTCCAGGGAACACGGAAAACCCAAATACTTTGGCTTATTTTATCATCGATAGACTGAGGATGCCTGGGAGGGTAACAGCGTAGCTAACATCAGAACAAACGGCACCCCAGTTCTTTGCCAGTGGTGTACTCTCGTTTGCTGCAACGCGATGGGCTCGTGGGAACGATTCCTCCTGCTCACTGAGAGCCCGGCAAGGCCGAGCCGCCGTGCCAGTAACTTCAAATGATTGTCGCTCGCTAGACAAACTGAAACCCATCAAAACCTTAGCTTCTTCACTTTCAGCACCACACGTCCAGCCCCGCCAGGGAGCTGGTACTCGCTTCTCTGGGGAAGCATCTGGGTCAGGACCCACCTTACGCTCGTGCGGAAAAACTAAAGCGGGAGAAGAGACCGACGTGTGCCATGTTTACATTGCAGCATCCGCTCCTTCTCATTTATAAAAAAGATGGTGGTAAACTTTTTAGCAGGGCCTGCTGCAACAGGACAAGGGGGAATGGCTTTAAACTAAAGGGGGGTAGATTTAGACTAGATATGAGGAAGACATTTTTTACGCTGAGGGTGGTGAAACACTGGCACAGGTTGCCCAGAGAGGTGAAGGATGCCCCATCTCTGGAAACCTTCAAGGTCAAGTTGGCCAGGGCTCTGAGCAAGCTGATCTAGTTGAAGATGTCCCTGCCTGTGGCAGGGGGGTTGGACTCGATGACCTTTAGAGGTCCCTTCCAACCCAAACTATTCTATGATTTCTGAATGCGTGAGACCATGTGTCAGATGTTTTCCCTCCTTGAACAACAAGAACAAAAGAGCCAAGACAGCCAGTTGCTTTCTACACACGACACACCAGGAAAACCACAAGCTTCTGGACTCCAGGTTTTTTTCTGAGGGAATGTTTTATTGCAAAGGGCGTTTTTTTTAATGTACTATATGATTTGCAAAAGGTGGCTGCACTGACTAGCTATTACATGTTAGATTATTTCCTCCCTTTCCTCCACCTTTCATCAGGAAAGGAAATTCAAACCATTTGACTTTCCAGATATTTTCCCCTAGAAAGAATAATGAATATTAAACTGAATCAGCTTTGCAGCCTGTTTTATACCCAGCACTCCCAGCAGTAAGTGAGCGGCAAGTAGCACGCAGCACCCACCTGAGACACAGAAGACCTTACTGTGGCACAGCTGACAGTAGATGCTGGTGTCAGAATCAAGGCACCCTACTTGAGTAACAAGGATGGATTTTGCCAAAATAGCCTTGAAATGATACTTAAACATCCCCTAAACTCTAGTAAAAAAAGTGTCTTGGCCACGCAGCAAAGCACAGAAAACACTACATGATTTCATGCCCAGGCCTAAGTTATCCCTGGGTTTTCTACAAGCCTGGAACGGGCTTTATTTGCCAAAGCTGAGTGACCGAAAATTTTCTAGGGCACCAGAAGGTGGGCCAGGCTTCTGGGCTCAATCAGAAATTAGCTCCTGTTTCATCAGCGTCATAGCATGTTGAAAGCACAGGGAGAGGATGCTTAGACAGAGTTTTCCTAAAATCAGGTGAGACGCAGAACCAACTCCCTGGCCAGCAATCAGAAAATGAATCCTATTAAGTGCAACTGAGACAGTGGGAAGTATTCCCTCCACGGCCACCTTTTCCAGCTCTTTTTTTCCAGAAGCAGTTACAGATGTAGCTCTCGATTGCAAATATGAGACCAGAAATTCCTACAAGAGATCAGGATTCCCTTCGCTGATAGGGAATCACTTCTGTTCACTGTCTTACACGACTGCTCTAGCAGCGATGCGACTTGAAAAGTCAAGCCTGTATTTGTAGGTGTTTGCACACATCGGTGCATGTGAGAGGAGTTAACACATTTAAATACCTTTGCTTGTTTAAGTGGGCTTGCAAATACTCAGCAGCAGTGAGTACAATTTAAGGGTCTTTACTGATGTAAGACCATTTACAAAAACAGCACCGGTGATGTTTTTTCAGGCATAGAGTCCACCTTCTATTTTCTTCCAGTTGACTTGGACACTTCTTCCCAGATTGATGTGAAACACTTGGACAATGCATATCTGTAAACTTCCTTAAGGGTGTGCATTTGGTTACTGATTTGGAAAATAACTGCATTTTAAAGGTCAAGGAACAGTGTTCAGGCACCGTTCTTCTTGATGGCTGAATTCAAAGTCTAAATGTGTTTTGCATCACAGATGGAAAAAGATATTAAGAGCTCTCTCTGCTTTCCTTTGGGTTTTCATGCCTCCAGCCAGATCTGTAAAATTCCCCTCAGTAAAACCAAGGTTTGCATCCTGTGATGTGCCAAAGGCATGACGGCCCGCTCCAATGTTTCTCTAGCAAAGCTGTTTCAACTGGAAGTCTTCCTTCTACTTCGTGTTCACAAGCATAGAAAACACCCCAACCCTCAGCTGGTTGTTAGAGGTGCAAGAGTTATGTTTATGAGCTAAAAAGAAGGTTGAAAGGCTGCAGAAAAGACTTCCTGTGGAAAAAGAAGTGTCTGCAATAAGCACGGCTGGAATTGGTGGGGTAAAGATGTGCTACGTGTAACGCAGCTGAAGCTGTACAAAACAGACTCAGTGACCAGATGTGACAATAACGCTCACCTTAACCGAGCTGGTCCGCGTTTGGGGAAGATGTAGGTTTTAAAAGTAGACTTGGAAAAATGTACAGTAAAGGGCCTAAGTGTTTGTCTTGCTGTCTGAATAACCGCCACACTGTTTAACCCCGATCATCTGCCTCAGGCACAGACACCAGAACGGAGCACAGTAGCACCGAGGAATCCAGGAGAAAGCAGCTTGGTTTAGCAGCTGCCACCAGGACCCAAGAGCTGGTGTGACCACTGTGCCTGTCTGGAGCTCCGATTATTGGTATACCTCATTCTTTTTTTCCCCCCCCCTTCCTTTTCTCTTTTTTTGAGAACCAGAGCTTAGTGCACTCTATCACGTTCAGGTTATTTTTTGTTGTAACTGTGCGATGAAGAGCAATTGTACGGGGTGTGCATTTACCACCTGCTCCCACGCTGGCTCCTGCGAGCCCAACCTCTGCTTCATTTCGCACTTGCACTATTGATTGCTGAGCTAAAGGGCGAGGGAAACGAGGCCAGAGTGCTTCTCTGGAGCGGGGGGGGATGATTCGGCTAGACAGTAGGTACCCCCCTCTCATCTCTCCTGTTAAAAAGCATGTAGATAAACAGCGCTCCAAACGCTGCCCTTTAGCCCGACAGGCAGGTGTTTGCAGTCCTGCTCCCCTAACAGTCCTCCCCTCCCACAAAGGGCCGGCAAGGAGGCGAGCATCTTGGATGTGACAAGCTGGGGACAGTGCTGCTGCTCTTGGAGGAGCACTAAACCCTCACTAAAGCTTTTGCCTGGAGTGTGGATGGAGAGAGGGAGCCTCAGAAGTAGGCCGAAAGGGTGTCCCTCCAGCGGGAGGACAGGTATTGAACATTGATCCGATCTAACAGGATCGCTGTCTGTATATACCTGCTAGATCCCAGTACTCGCTAAAAAAAGGGAACGTTGCCCTAACACTCGCAGTGAGAACCGTGAAGCAATGCTCGATCTCACAGGGCCCCTGGATGGAGCAGGACCCCCCTCCTTGTACCCAACGGGCCAGGGACCCTGGCAGCGGATGCCTCTTGAATGTTAGCACTTTGAAGTTGGTGGCCTTGTTTTCTTAAAAGGGCTTGATCTTTTCATGCAGTTAAAACTAAATAATCTTCCCCATCATGTTGTCCTACTCCCCACCTCAAAATTAAGCGACGAACAAGCACTGGACCATTTAAGATGTTGTCCGGGACTCAAGAATCTGTCATTAATCCCAGAAGTTTATACCTCAAATATAAAAACATACACATCTGGCTTAGTAACAGCACTTGGTAAAGTAGCAGCTCCAAGTCTGAATTGAACTTTGTCCTTGAATTTGATTACTAATGGCTCCAGGAAAAAAAATCTAAACCAAACCCACATAAGCACACAGAGAAAAGCACCAATTAATTTTTTAGAAGCACCCAAACCAAAGCATTCATCCTATAAAAAAAATTCAGAATTTATATTCCCAAACAAGACACACGAGGGATTTTACCTATCCCTTACAATCTTTAAACACAGCCTATGCCTTTTAAACTGTGTTAGCCCCCCAAAAAGTACAAGGGGGCAGAATACTAACATGCATTGGCAAAGAAAATTTACATAAAAGGGTCCAAGATTGTTAAAGGTATGAGGCAATCAGAGATGCACCCAGAACAACTCAGCCAGCCATTTCTAACCACAGCCTTTCTCCCGGTAGCTGCTTCAGAAGGCTAAGACGAGTACCTTGACAGGGGTGCATCATACAAAAGGACACAGCAATCTGTGCTGCTTCACGTTTTCCATCCTTAAGTCCCCAACGAGTTGCATTGAAAAGAATTACCGAAGCCAAGAGAGTGCCATTAGATTGGGAAATTGCCAGAACTCCATTAGCCACGAGTTAATTGCTACTACAAGCTTAGCCTTCAATCTCTAATGAAAAAAGGTAGCAGACATCTCACCATTTGAGTGGCACACGTCAACCTTACATCTTTCTGTGTGCATCCGTTACCTAAGGGGAAAAGGAGAGTTAGGTGCAGAACTCGTGCAGGACTGACACACGCACCCTGGGTAGCTTTGTACTTTTGGAAGCCAGGGCGTAATCGCACTAGTGAACAAATTTGGCTGCCTTCACTAGCCCACTCGTATTTTGTGATAAACTTGGCTTTGATGACAGATTCGTAAGTTTAAAAACTCCACCTTAAAATAAACACCGCAGAGGGGAGAACTCGGGGGTCCTTTAAGCCCCAGTTCCATGTTCAAGACAAGGGGATGGGCTTGTGATGGATACTTGAGAATGGTAATAGATTTAAAAAAGCAAATGGCAATTTTATACCCGTGTTATGTAATGTTTTATATGTGTGTGGTCTTTCTTAATGTAAAACTCTTGTATTTTTGTGGTTTATATGCAGCAGGACTGATGGCTGTGAGGGTGCACGCTATTTTGTAAGATATTCTTAGCCAGTTTTCCCAAGGAGGAAAAAACTGAAATATTCACATTTTCATTGGCTTGTACCTGCATGTACAGTATTGGGGCAGCAAGTGAAGATGATTAAAGCCAGCTTGAAAACTTTTTTCTGTGCTTGAGTTGAGCTTCTCAAAGCATCCAGCCCAAAACCACATGCATAGCTTAAAAAAGCCAACCCTTCCCCCAGCTGATATGCTGGGGAGGAGGGGAAGAGGGAGAAACCCTCTTTTTTTCCTGAAAAAAAGCAGGTTTTGACCTGAGGAAAGAAATACCGTAATTAATACGCAAGCAGAGTACCATCAACTCAAGGCTCACGCAATTAGCTGAGCTCTCCCCTGCAGCTGCACAGAGCCACCCACAAGCCTAAGGAAAACTGGCCTTCATATCTGTTCTTTAGGTGACTCCTAAATCCCCCCAGCCCTTCATATTCTCACCGTTACCACTTTTTGTAAAAGCTTAAAATTGACCTTTTGAATAGGCCTTGGTCAGGTTTTGTTGAACACTAGTGTAAAGCTGCAGTCCTAATAATTTAAGTCCTCCCTGCAGCCACAGCGGCAGGGATGCTGCCTTTACCCACACCCCCAGGCTGTGAGTCTCTCTGGTATATAAAAGTGTCAACTGACCTGATTCTGCCTCTGCTGAGCCTGGTTCTTTGCACGGTGATAGTCCTTAGCTTTCAGGCAAACGCTATTCTCGCCTGACATTTGGGACGCAGCCCTGCTACAAAGCAGATGGAGTTAGTCTGATTTGGATGAAAGGCTCCAAATCCCCGCATACCTGAAGTGAACAACTCACACCGGTGACAGTAGTGCTTAACACAATCTGTTACGCTGTTTAAAAACAAGGTAAGTCAGTTGAGGTTTCACTGCAATATTTTATTTGGGAATTTACATATACACAGGATAAAGTAGACCGCAGAAGTCTGACTTCTTGCTCACGCTGATGAATTTAAGCAGTTGTATTCTACTGAAGATGAGAAAAGAAATCTGACCCACCCACTTTTTATGCCTAGATTAAAATGTCAAAAGCTAGCCAGGAAAGGGTACCAGGATTACACAGGAACAAAAAAAATATGAAAAAAGTATAAATTAGGATGTCATAGTAATTTTAAAAGTGTAAGAAAACTTGCAGTGGGCTCTCAGCCCTCGATAAGTTAACTCTCAGTTAGATTGTTAAAAGTTAAATACATCAATACCATATGGACAGAAAAGCCACTCTGAAGTGCAAGTTTCACATTCCAAACAGCTTGCCCCCACACTGCGCGAGAATCCTGCTTGCTCACGGGGGGAGGGAGAGGGGTCTTCAAAATGACTTTGGTTCCAATGAGGGTTGGCGAGCCAAGCACAGCGAGGCCTCAGCTCCGGAGAACTCCACTCAAGGGAAGAGGTAGCAAGGCTTGCTTGCCCCGGGCTTGGGTTAAAATCCAGTTCCTCAGCACCAAACAAGGTTTCCACCCCTCCGCTAACCAAAACCCCTACTAATACTAGAGTTTAAGTGATTCTTAAAAGGCCTGACACTACAGGCAGTATTAAGTACAGACTTCCCAAGTTCCTCAGTCACACCTCTGCTAAGATACCCAGCAGGACATTAAGTGCTACCCAGAAGCATTAGTGGAGGTTTGTGCAACGAGGGGGTCCACCCCAGAAGTGTGCATTGACTGTGCTAAATACAGGGGAGCTCAGGTTCTGGTCACCGAGGTTTCACCGTGTCTGACAGTGAAAAGGCAGAAATGGGTCTCGGTTATGGAAAGAGGTTCAGGCTGGGCAGCCAGCCAGAAAGAAAAACCCTGAATGTCTCATGGAGCAGTTTTGAAGAACAGAACAGAAGGCAAAAATGGTCACAACGCAAGGGATCATTTCCACATCTGAGTGCTGAGGGACTGATTGCTTCCCTGGGCACCTCCTCCACCCATTGACTGTCCGTATCCCATCATGCCATTAGCTCCATAGAAGTTCATCCCAGCCATCTGCTGGGTCATCTGCAAAGGGGAGAGGAGAGAAGTCAAGGCTATGTCAAGGAGACTGGCAGCCCACAGCAGTCAAAGGCAAAACTCTTGCTCCCCACCATATTACAGGCTTAAGCAAGTTCTTCTAAAGACTTATGGTGCACAGAAGGCACTGGCTTCTCAGGTGTGTGCCCATCTAGCAAGCTGAGGAAGTTTTCTTTTTAGCTGATGGTGCACTGATTTTTGTTCTCCACCAAGCACTGAGACCTCTGAACGAGTTACTCCTTTGTGATCCCCGTTTGCCTGCAGTATCAGCAGACCTCACCCAACCCCAGGAGCCGGGCTATAAAAGCACTGAAGTCTTCAGGTAACAGGCTAGGTTTAATTGCATGTGCCTCCCCTGCCCTCCATCCACCTTTGGGTCAGCAGAAGGTCACACCTCACCTGAGCAATGTTCCACTGAAGCTGCTGCGCTGGCTGCACACCATAGACGGGCTGGGGAACTGCTGCCATGCCAGCTACATAGCCAGCCTGCTGAGCCGCCATCATCCCATTGGGGACACCAATGACAGCTGTCTGCACGTTACCCACATATCCAGCTGGTATGGCCATGGGAGTCACCATCCCCGCAGCTCCAGGCTGGGCCATCATTCCCACTGATGGTGCCATCATGCCTCCCATCATGCTGCTGGAGGGGGCTATTCCTGGAAAGCTAGTATATGCTGCTGCAGGATATGCCACCTGAGCTGGGGCCATGAACATCGCTCCTAGAAAAAGGCAGAGAAGCAATGAAGGGAAGAACTGCTGTATTCATTGTCAAGGCTGAAATGCCGACCTTCAAATCAGAGACTACCACAACATTCACTTGGCCATGACATCCACACTAAGCTGCTCATTATGCTACTCACCAGTTCTCAAGAAGGACCACCTACATTCCCACATCTTTGCTTGTCAGCTGTCAGGACACCCCACCCACTCTGAATTAGTGTACTGCCGTTCAACAGCTCTATTCTGAGATGTGTTACCTTGCGCAGGCAGCTGAGGTGTTTGAGAGCCGTACAAGGAGAGGATAGAGTCTTTAGAGAGCTGCTTCTTCCCCACTTCCTCCCCTTTGCCTCCTGGCTCAGGGAAAAGATTCAGGTTTTCGGGAACAGAACCAGCACTTCCAGATGTTGGCATAGAGCCAGTGACCTGAGACAGAGACAGCACAAGTGCAACAGCTGCATTCAGCACCAGGGGAAGACACATCTCATTCAAGCATCTAACTAGGCTTTGTCAAGCACTGATGTTCCCTACTTACCTTCCTGGAGTCAGAGTTTGATCCCACTGATGCGAAAAGATCAAGATCCTTCTCTAAGCTGCTAGGCCTGCCGTTTGTAATGGTGGTTGTCACAGGAGCATCTGGGAGAGACAAAGCTGTGTGAACATCCATCACAGATGGCCTCAGGCTGAGGGGCAGCCTCCTTGCCAATTAAGCAGTTTGCACATATGCCACTCAAGCCAGTGACCTGACCTGTAACCTACTTTAGCCAATGCATACTGCCAGCTCTTCGCTTGTCCTTCTGGTGCTGAGAAGAAACTGGCTCGGGACCAAGGAAGTGCACTGCGCCATATCTGCCCTATTAACCTCAGAGCAGCCAGGAGCCACGTGGTGTCTGGAGACCACTATAGCTGCTCCTGTAATACTACAGGCACAACCACTGCACCAGCAGAGAGGAAAACATGAAAAACTGTTTCTGCTGCAGTGCTGAGCTTTGTGCTTGAGTTGCACTGGAGTAGTTTAAGCAAAATACTCTAGTATTCCTATCAGCTATTGTTCACCTGACATGAAAAGTAAGTACTGAAAGGTCACCAAATTCACGGGATCAAAGATGGTGTATAGGGTCATTGTAACAAGGGCAATAAGGCTGGAAAGGCTCTTACCAAGTCCTAGCAAGTCCATTACTGGTTCAGTAGATTTAGGAGAACTTTTTCTAGACTGCTGTGTTTCTTCTTTCTTTTGGGGCTAGGGAAAAAGAACACCAGAAGTCTTGTTCAAATTTTGGTTTTACTCTGATACATTAGAGGCTTTAATGAGAGATTAACCCTTAAAATCTTTTTTTCCAGTGGGCATAAGGGCTTCCAAAGTGAACAGAATTTCAGAGTGAGTATTACATAGTTGTTTTATTGTCCCATTATGTTGGAACCCACTGCCAAATGTAAGCATGCTCTAAACTAGGAAAAAAGTAACCGCTCAAGCTGGAAAGCTAAGCAGGGAGTAGCAGGATTCCCACCAGCTCTGCATTGCAAGGCAGAACACGTCTGCTTAGTATCTGGTTGAGCAGTGGAAAACAAGCTACTACCATTAGTGTGACTCAATGCGTCCACTGCTATGACTGAGGCCAGAAAAAATGCTTCCATATCAAGCTGGATTACCTCTGTTCTGCTTGAGAGATGTTTTTACAATTGATCCATGACCATGCCTTTTGGTCTTACCATTTTCACCTTCTCGAAGATGATAGGTTCCAGTTTTCTTTCTGATACTGGCTCGTTACTCCTTTTCCATTTGTCATCCTTTTCTTTCTGCAAGGAAAAAAGCCACTGACATAAGGGTCAAAAGTCATGTCATCATACCAAGAGAAAGTTCATACAGAGCTTTACATGATGCTGTTAATCTAAAAAGCCACAAAGATACAGCTAAAGACCTATATTTGAAGCTAGTCCTACTTTGAGCAAGGAGTTGGACAGGATGGCCTTCAAAGGTCCCCTCCAATTTAAATTCTTTCTACAGAATGACTGAGAGCAATCAGCCTTGGAGAAGAGATTAGTCACTAATACAGGAAACATTTAAACTACCTATTTTCATAGAGTCATTGCTTACTCATAAGACAGACATACACTTATACCTTAAAATGTATTCAAGCTTCTGTAGAAGTGATTAGAAACTAACCCTAAATGCATTGATGTCAATACTTCGGTCCATGTATTTCTTCTTTTCATATTTATCCCGAATGAAGCTCTCCACGGCTCTGCAAGCAGCTTGTTAAAGACAAATGATTTCAAGAATAGAAGACTTACGTAGTATTATCTGACATGTGGATACAAGGTACGGGCTGTAACTAAACTAATGACTATTTAAAGAGCATTTCCAGCAGTAACTTAAAATAATTTAGTGTTGGATCCAACTACTTCAGCTACTCAATTTTTGCCCTTGGGTTACTCCAAGCACAACAGTGCTATATAAAAGGTACATTAAATCAGGGCTTAAATTCCTAGTGTATTTTCTTCACTGATGTCTATTTACTTCAACCGTCACTTAATAGCATACATGCCATTAGCACAAATCACACAGTGGTCAGAGAAATAGATCCTGTGCATACAAAAGCACCTCAGCCACCAGCTTAAGACAAAAGTGACATTAGAGAAGTGCTCCTGTGTTTCTTCAGGTTCACATCACTATACCCCTGTTGCACTGGGCATCTAGAAACCCTCCTGTAAGGTAAAAGTTACAGCTTAATTTTTCAGAAGTGTTAAACCTTTTAATCTGTCTCCACTGAGAATTTTAAATGCTCAACACTTTTGAAAGTTGACCCTATTTGCCACAGACCCTAAAGTGCATCTCATGCAATAGCTTCAGGTTGTAACATTCGTGTTCCAGTGTAGCTTTCTTCTGCTTCGTTCGGTAAGCAAGCAGCCTGCGGGTGAAGCAACACTTGGAGGGTGCCTAGCTAGGAACTCATTCTTACAGCTGATGCCCAGGCACATGAAGTTAAGGCTCCTATGCAAGGAGTGCAGCTACTAAGCCACAAGATGAAAAGACTCCATGTTTCCTCAGCAGCAAAGGAAGAAAGGATGCTGATCTGTTTGAGGTCGCCTGAAGTTCTCTGGCAGGTAGGCTTCATAAAGACGATTTGCTTTTCCATTTCCCATCTCTTGCATGCACCGCAATTCAAAAGAATTCTTGAACCGTTTGTTTCAGACATTAAAGCTCTTACACATACTAGCATGCCAGGCTACCAAGCAAGAGTCTAATCCTTGTTAACTAGAAGGCACATGTAGGCTTGTGAAGACTGTTCTGTACCTGAAAGCCACTCCTCAGGCTTTTGGTGCAAGCCTACTAGCTGGGAATCCCTGATGCAGTTGCTATGATCCCCCCCTCATACAATTAGCCAATCCTAAGCACCACAGCACAATATTTATTCAAAGACAAGATAGATATCACATTAGCAACCTAGTGTCACTCTGGAAGTCCAGGACTTGTCCTCTGGAAGCCTCAAGGAGAGGAAGTAGGCAGCAGCTCCAGCCAACAGCCGCCTTCAGCAGTTTTACAGAAACTTGCAGTGTTTGTCTTTATCCTCTGATGTTTGCTAAGCCTGAAATCATGACATTTTCCCTCCCAGTCTAACCAAGTTTGGTATCTTCTTCCTGCTTCACTTCCCACATCTCTGGCCTATTCAGACTTTATTTCCAAGCTTACCAAGCCCCACCAACAGAACAACGCTGTGCATGTTTCACTCACATTACCTGTATCTGTTCTTGTGTCCACTGGTCGAGATTGACAGATTTTACCCTGGATATATGAACTCCTAGGTTCCTGTGGATCCCAGCACAACGAATACAGATGAATACACCGATATTCCAGGATGCCCATCGTGGCCCTGCAAAGAGACACAAGTGTTTCATACCATCAAGTCAACCTGTAGTTACCTTGAGCAACTGAGAAACTGTACCAAGTGAACTGGGACTGAGGCATTTACATTTTCATCCAGACTAGAAATTGGTGTTAGACATCAGCAGGATGTTTAAAGGCTGTCTCCCAATTATTGTACTTAGCACTTGTATTTTATTGCCTCCCTCTTCCATTTTGAGAGCTCTGCATAAGACAAACACAACTCTAAAAGGAGGAGGGAAGAAGATAGGCATTCAAACCACCCAAGACACTACAAAACCCTAATTTCCTCTTGCTTAAACTGATGTAACAGTCATGTCAATACAAGTCTGCGCTCCTGCTTTAGCAAGAGAGAATCTTTCTCGGACAACCTTATTGCAGTGGAGTCAGCTCCAGAATATTCACTATTACTCTAGGAAAATACTCAGCATTTGACATACGGAGTGCATCATCAAATCTTCTGTTAGTCTTATGCAGGAAGATACAGCTGAGTAAGGGGAGCAGTACAAAGCCCAGTACTCTGGCCACCAAAAACGTAGAGCCGGGGGCAGAACCCCAGGTTGAGATCCTGGCACAAGACCGATTAACAGTTCACTCCGCAGTTTCTACAGCTCTAATCAGATTCATGGTTTGCATGCGGCTTTCAGACAGGCAGGAGGGCTCCAAGGTGTAGAAGGGAGATCATGCCAGGGAAAAAAACCACAAGGGAAAGATTAACAAGCTTAGTTTTACTCACTGCAAACAGTTCTCTGAAGGAAACCTGGCAACGCATTACCCAGGGGACAGCAGAGGTCCACAGGCACTCCCACCACTCGCAGCCCCCGTCCCGGCCAGGGCCGACAGACCCTGGCCATTGAAACCCTCGGTCCCGCTGAAGGAAGACCAGCTTCAGAAGTAGTCCTCTGCAGTGCAAGACAAGCAGGTTTTAAAACTAAATCATCTGGCTAGAGCTGCTAGCCAGCTGCACAGTTAACATGGCCAGCTTCCACCGTGAGTTGGATATCACTGTCCACAGGTAACTGGCCAAACAGCCACAGTGAAGCCACATCCTGAATAAGGGACCCGATAGCCTCCAATAAACTGTACTAGCCCTTTTTATAGGGATTACAGGCAGTATTGCAGATGAAGAGTTATTCTGTCTTTTCTTGCCATAGTTAAAATAGCAAGCCTCAAAGCTAATGAGACTGAGGTGGGAGGGGGAAGAGGGGGAAAGTGTAATTTCAAAGCCCTAAAAAAGCAGCACTGTATTTGACTCTCCTGGATATGCTAGGTGGTTAACAGTTTAATTCCTATTTACTGGGAAAGTCTAGAGTATCCTGAGGGATTTGGTGCTGCTCATGCAATCAGTGGCTCATGGTCTGCAACCTCTAACTTACCTCCAGTACCTATTCCAGCTAATTGATGTTATGATTTTTAAAAAGTCTTTATTAGTCTTCTGGCCTGTCCTGCCATTGCTTTCTGCTTTTTCACTGGAAGAGTGGCCCTTGAGAACGATACTGATTTAACGAAGCTGATCAAAGTCACTTCCCAGCTTAGGAACAGCTCTTGGTGAAGACCTTAATAGAAGCATACTCTTGCCTGTACCTCAGTTCCTTTATTATACCTACCAAAATCTAGGACTGAATGCATCAAAGCAGGGGCCCATACTTTTAGCAGCACCTAAGTATGCCAGTCACAAAGTAAGGCATGGGAATAAAAGACTTGTTTAGTGTTATGCCTGTTGCACACCAAGGTGAAGCCAGGAACTCTGATCCTTCATTTGATTTATTTGTGGAGTTCTCTCCCAGATACACCCTGAAGGCTATAACGTGAGAATGCCGGCAGGATTAAGCGTGAGATTCAAGGTTAGATTTAAACTCTAGATATATTTAGCCTTTATAGGACTAAAAGGATTAATAATCAGCTACATACTACATCAGGGCTGTAGTAATCAGCTCACTGGTTTGTCACATGTGCTAGCTCAAGCCACTGCAACCTCCTACCCTGCAATGCCACATACAGGAATGACTCAGTGGAACAGTCTGTTATACCCATCCTGCTTTAGTGTTACTTCATTCGCGATACAGGATCTGAAACAGCAAGGGCTGAGTACAGGAGTAACAGCTGACCATTGCTGCAACTCACAGATCCCAGCTCTGGAAGACCCCAGTACTGAAACAGCTTTATTATGCCAGTGAATATTTAAAAAAAAAAAACATAGGCTTTCAAAAATCCTCCTAGCAGCTAGCATTTGGTTTTGTGATAAACACATATTATACAACCAAGGGTAGTTCTCTTCACTGATGCTTATTCCAGCCAGGATTTGGGCGTACTTGCAGTGCCCATAAATGCCATAAGGCTTCAGATCTACAGACTAGAGGAAGTGTCAGAAGTTTGGGGATGTGGGGTCATTTTTGTCCAGAGCCAAAAGGAAGATGGTGATCCCAGAAGTTCAGTCTGCTCTGACACAGTGGTGACACACAAGCAGAATATTTGGACAGTTCTCCGAAACACTGCCCAAAGTCTGCAGCCAGCTCCGCAGTTCTGCACAGCACGTGACTTTGAACTCTAGATCTGAGCACCCCATGCTTTTGGATATAACTAGTAATTTCTTTAGCCTAGTTACACAGCCCTGTATTCTATCAACACTGTGATAAAAAAAGAGGAACAAGATACAGCTACACCCCTTGAGAGTGAAAAAGCTACTTTAAGAAAAGGAGCTGCGCAAGAGAACCACTTGCCTCAACAGCGGTGAAGGGTTGACACAGCAAGGTGCAATGCAGGAGGGAAAGA